>NC_081569.1:23331058-23365125 GCF_022355385.1 Mustela nigripes
TCTTGGTAATCAGCTCCACATCTGTTCTAACTCCCACATGGACACATAAATCCCCCTTTAAGGTGGAATGTTTCCAAAGTCCTACAGGAAGGTTAGTGAAAGGCAGAACCATGTGATAAGAAAATAAAACCTGGCATGGAATAATGAACATTGGAGAATGCAGAAAGTACATCTTAGCAGTGACAGAGAAAGATTATGTTTCACCATGCACATGGATAGTGGGTATTAGTCTGGGATTTGGGGGATGATTTCCAAATCAAGGTTAAAGAGCTTCAGGGAAATGCCTTGCATAGAGTACCAGCTCAAATTGTATTTTCTTTCCACTTGAGATAATCCTTACATATGGGATATTTAAATCCTCTCATTTCTTCAAGGAAGAAGCTGGTTCTGCTCCCAGCAAGGCCCTTGTCTTGGGGTTGGAGTGCAGAGGAGCAGGCCATCTTGGTAATCAGCTCCACATCTGTTCTAACTCCCACATGGACACATAAATCCCCCTTTAAGGTGGAATGTTTCCAAAGTCCTACAGGAAGGTTAGTGAAAGGCAGAACCATGTGATAAGAAAATAAAACCTGGCATGGAATAATGAACATTGGAGAATGCAGAAAGTACATCTTAGCAGTGACAGAGAAAGATTATGTTTCACCATGCACATGGATAGTGGGTATTAGTCTGGGATTTGGGGGATGATTTCCAAATCAAGGTTAAAGAGCTTCAGGGAAATGCCTTGCATAGAGTACCAGCTCAAATTGTATTTTCTTTCCACTTGAGATAATCCTTACATATGGGATATTTAAATCCTCTCATTTCTTCAAGGAAGAAGCTGGTTCTGCTCCCAGCAAGGCCCTTGTCTTGGGGTTGGAGTGCAGAGGAGCAGGCCAGAGGGGTTGCAGCTGATTTGGGGAATCTCCACCTGATACAAAGGGAAAGAGCATGTTTGGAGGAGGGGAAGTGCAAAACCATGCATGAAGGCCAAGTTCTGAAATCTAAGGTGAGTTTAGGACAATAGACACATATAACCCAGAAGGAGACATCTAAAACAGGTATAAAGCTAAGAGCCTGGAGGATAGAATGAGGCAAAAGCAAGCAAACCAGTGTGTGTAGAGGGTTGGGGAGAATAATGGGAAGGAGGCAGGGAGCTACTAAATAGTGTATTGAAACATTTGCTAATGTTCTAAGTCCAGTTGAGTTGGCCAGAGCATGGTGTGTGTGTGTGTGTGTGTGTGTGTGTGTGTGTGTGTGTGTGTGTATGTGTATGTGTATGTGTGTGCATGTGCATTTGTGTATGCAATTCAAGAAGTATGGAGGCTGGCTGAATTAAAGAGCTAGGGTTTTAGGGTCTGTCATACTTTAGGACAATTTAAGACATTTCATCCTAAGACAACTCACAGATTATGACGGCCAGACTACCTACCTCTTTACGTGCCTCCTTCTCATAATTAGAAAGTTATATGCACAAATATGATATTTAATTGTGATAGCCACTTTCCAAGACACTATCCCACCTGCACAAGGATGCTTGGCTTCCAGCATACAGGCCCTTGTATAGTCTCTTACCCTGAATCAGGGCTAGTCTGCATGACCCATAAAATATGGCAGAAATTACTGTATGTAATGACCAAGGCTATTTAATAAAAGGGATTATGGCTTCCACCTCAGTCTCTAGAACTACTTTCTCTGGAGAAGCCAGCACTATGTTAAGAAGACACTTAAGAGGGCCTGTGAAGGGGTTTTGAGGAAGGGAAATGAGATCTTTTGTCAATAGTGAGCACCTTCAGCCACGTGAGTGGTCTGCTTGGAAATGGACCTTCTACCCCCAATCAAACCTTCTAATGACTCCAGCCTTGGCCCACACCTGATGGCAGCCTCCTGAGAGAGCCTGAGACAGAAACACTCAGCCAGACCAGCCCCACATTCCTGAACCACAGACACTGTGAGATAATAAATGTTTATTGCTATTTTAAGCCACCAAATTTGAGGTAATTTGTTATGAAGCAATAGATAAGTAATACTGTATTATAGGAACATGAATAAAAGAAGGATCTTTGAGAAAATTTGTATTTCCCAGAATAAGTTTTTCAAAAATTTTATATATATATATATATATATATATATATATATATATGCGTAGTTTCAGATAAGTAATGAAAAAATGCAATTGCATTAATGCTAATGATTTCAGGTGATTTATAAAATTTTGCCAACCCAAAAGAAAAAAATGTGTACCAAGCAAGGTGACCCTTGAATATGGATTTCATATTAATATCCCCACCTATTTTCTTGTCCCCTGACAATCCTCAGTGAAGCTTCATCAAAAGGTAGTCACCACATGCAAGATTAATGGACCCACTTTACAAGGGCAAGAGAGAAAAGCACAGTGTGACACTCCTTAAAGAAAGACAAATTGCCCAGAAATTAACCAAATGAGTATTTTCTTTGAGAGGTTAGCTCTTACTATAATTCTTGCTTGCTTTCTGTGATCTTTAGCATTTGAGTCCAGGATGGAGTCTTTTCAAGACTACATTTTTAAAAGACATACTCATTCCAAACAATGAGACCAAGTTGCTCTGTCTTTTGTGATGGCTTCTTTCTCCACTTGTCTATCCATTTGGAAATAATTTTTAAAACAACCCTAGTGGCTTCCCTGAAGCTGTCCATCACATAGTTCAGAGAAAGCATGGGCAATTGGGTAGTGTTAACCTAGCTCTGTCCTAAGTCCCCAGGGAAGTTGCCGACTGCTATGACAAGGAAGTGACAGGAATGACTCATTGTAAACCTTTCCTGGAGGCTCCCACCAGCAGAGGATTAGAACTTCTCCTATTTCAGAAAAGTATTTTAATCTGTTCACAAAAGATAGTGAAGAAAGAACTTATCTGAAGAAAAGATGCCCTAGATCTTTCCTGAAAAGTTAATCTGTATCTTTATGGTTGGAAGTGTTAGTGCATCAGTGGGGCAGTAATGACACCAGGGACTCATCAGTGTGAACCAGATTGGGAGAGACAACAACACTGGCATCCAGTAGGAGTCCAGAGAAGGGGTTCTTGTGACATTGGGGATGTTTCTTGGGGACTTTCAGGAATGCTTTGAGACTGGATGAGGGTAGAGCCAGAAAAATGTGACTCCATAGCTGTTAATACCACATAGAGAATCCCACAGAGTGGCATTCTGCTTGATGCCTACCTCAAAGCTTTAACATTTAGGGTGTTTGTTCTATAAGGGAGGCTCAAAAGATGAGAATCAAATTGTTAGAAATAGGCTTGGCTTCCTGAGTCAATATTGAAAGTCTGGAGTGAAATCTTCTCAGTTAAAATGTGTTCCCTTTGCTCTTCAGGGAGAGTTCCAGGACAGCATTGCTCTCATTTTGTATCTGGTAAGCAGGACCACCAGGGACAACCGGCAACTCCCTTCAATAAGAATTAGAATGAGGAGGTGCAGTGTGCTGTTGGTACTCACTCTTCTGATTCCAGATATGAAGGTTGCACCTTGTACCTTTGCCTTGGGAATGACTGGAACTTTGGCCATTCATCAATTCCCTGCTGGTGGGGAGGGACATCCTGGGTTTAAGGAAAAAAGGTCAAAACTCTTCCTATCATATTTGGTAATGCCATCTCCCTCTGTGTCATGTGATCAAGTTAGGAAGTCACTGTAATTTACAAAAGAATTATGACAAGAGGTGAAATGCTCTCAGTAGCCTGTGTGCATCATGGCATGATAGGTCCTTGTTTGAGACAGGCTACCATCTTCCCTTTGTCTGCATGCCTTGAGGTTCATGACCTCGTGAAGCTAACAAAATCCCCCCAAGTTGTCTATAAAAGAAATTTCAAAGGTTAAAGAAATGACAAAAGGATATTTATTTTAGGATATCCTGACACTAGTAAAAAAAATATTTTGACTTGATTTTAATATTTCTAAAACTTGTAATTTTATATTTTCCTTAAGAATATCAACAAACGTTCAAAAAGCATTTCAGTTTCCTGGCCTGTTTGAGCTACAGTAAGCTCCAGAGTGGGCTGATAAGATGCACATCACAGCTCTCTATTGGCTTATCAATAACTTATCCGATCAGAGCAAAACCACAAAGGAGACATCCCTACCAGGAGCCCCTAAACAGCAGTGCCCAGTACAAAAAGAGGTGTTCTCAATGAATTCCATGTGAAAGGCGCTGAATCAAGCATTTGTTTTCAAGTAGTATTTTTCTGCAGTGATCCAAGGGAGATTTTGGGGGGAAGGGGAAGTCAGAAGAAAGAAGGCAGCCAGAAAGAAGGGGTATAATCAAGTAAGTGACCCATGGGGACAGCTGGAGCTCAATCCCACTGAGCTCTACTCTTAGTGGAGAAGGTGCCTCAAAGTTATTTCAGCCCTCAAAGGATAAGGAAGAATTTTTAATTATTAGCATACATCTTAATGTTCATCTTAATATTATAGAGTGCAAATAGCAGTTTTAAATGCAAATATCAGAATTTGACTCACACACAGAATCATCAAAATTATGCAGTTCTTATTTGGCAGTTTACAATGCATCTCTCTCTCTCTTACCAGAATGGTGACTGCACTGCACAGAACTAACCCACCCAGTCATATTTCACTTCTCCATAGGTGCCCGTTCTACCAGTGCTATCTATATTTGACTTACTAATGAGTAAGGAAGGACTGAAAGAGAAGTGATGTGAGTTTCTCAGCTTTCCCTTTCTTTCTGTCTCTTCATTTTCAGCATAAGTGTTTGGTTAATATAGACAATTAACAAGAGTAAGAAAGAATTCCTTGATTGTTCCCAAATCTTTCCGCCTTTGAAGCAAGTTCTGGTGTGATCGGAAAGTGTAGCCCTTGAGGCTATCTGTTCCCCTTTACTCAAACATTGATGTGACACATTTATCCTGTACTTGCTTGTTCCCCTGATATCTTGAGTTTCTAAATTTTGTACTTGTGGGGCATCAAGAATATTCTATGGAAATGAGGAGGAAAGGAACAATGGTGGGGAATACGCACATTGTATGATTATCCTCTGCTCACACACATTCTCCAGGGCCCCATCAGCCTTCACTTGCAACACTAGTCCAAAGATAGAATTACTAAGAATTTCAAGGTGTTGACAGCAGATCATTAAGCCAGGTGTGAGGCTCTTCTCAATGTGAAGCCCCATGTAACTGGGAGAACACACCCCTGGGCCTGGGTCTGGCTGGGACATGTATGCACCAAAGCCCCATTCTTTGTGGGTGGACAGCTGTTTCCATCATGTGTTCAGACCAGTCCAGGTGGGAAAACTGAGTGGAAGACTCAGACAGAGATACAGGTATTCACAGCCTTTGTTGTGTAGAAGTGTGTGCTGGAGTAGATGGAGGGCATTGATCTCTTTCCTCAGATACCTCTGAGATTTTCCCAGGACTTCAGGATTTGCAGAGAGCATTTGCCACTAGGAATTTTTTTTTTTTTTTTTTTGTCAATCCCATCAAAGTGAAGGGCAAATAAATTTCCTTTACCAACTGGCTCCTTGCCACATATTTTTGTTTCATTGCCTGTTGTGTACATTCAGGACTGTCACTGTCTGATAGGGTATTTGTGAGGTGCTTGCAGCCCTTGATAGGGCTGAAGAGAGATAGGGGGCAACCTCTTTGTGGAGGGAACACAGGAGCAAAGGAGCAGATGAAGCCCAGAGAGAACAGAGCTTGTTGAGTTCCCAGACCTACTCAGTTTAGCTGGAAAGCAAAATCTATAAAGGGAGGAACAGAGAGGACTGGAAAGTCTTCTCGGCTCTAATTCTAAGTACTAGAAAGGCTCTGGTGAATTGGGCTGATGAAAGAAGAACATAAATATGTCTATTACCTTTTGGGTAAGCAATTTGGCAATGTGTATTTAGAGTTTTAATATGATATTTATACCTCCTGCCTTGAAATTACACTCTCAAAATTTTATTTTTATACACATTTATTGAAATATCATTTACTATAGGAAAAATTATAAATAGTTGAATAATAGAAAAATCTTCCAAATTTCCAGCTGAAGGAATGCTGTACCGCTAAAAGGAAATTATGCTTTAGAATAATAATTACAAACCTGGCAAAGAGTTCAAAATTAGTGACTGCATGTCCCCAGTTCCCCATTACAGTCCTCATCTCTGCCCATTGTCCTGGGATAATCACTGATGATGTGCCTTTTCATTATACAGAGTTCCTGGTCACTCCATTCATAACACAATAATGGAACAGAGCTGCCTGTGACACCCTAGGTGCTATATAAGCTGGGGTGGGATGGTGCATGTTTAACAATTCCCTCTCCAGGAAACCACTCTGATTTGTAGCATATGCCAATATACACGGTTATTGAGATTAGTACAGCCACCCCTTCCAAGCCATCCAAGCAGACTCAGCACACCCCTTGGTAAATAAAACACTAGTGGGTAAAGACTCCACAAAGACAAGTGTGGTGGTTTTTGCATGGTGGGGAGTTTTCTTTACTTCTTTGTGTTGAGTGGTGGGAGTCTGATACCCACTGGGCCACCATCTCTGAAGAGAGTGACCCTTGCATTTGAAGTGGGCAGGAGGGGTTCTGCTGCCTTTATAGAAAAGTATCCTTAAGTGTTCTGGCCTCTCCAGCTGCCCAGCAGGTGCTCCTTCCCCACTTTGAGCTCCACCCTCAGGGCAGGAAGACCAGTTCTGATCTCAACCATTTTTCCAGTCTTCCAAACTGGACAGAATAAGGAAAGGAAACAGCCAGGCACCCAAACTCAGTAGAAGGTTGTTTTATAGTATCCATGTGAAAAAATGAGGGACAAACAGGAACAACTGGCAAGCAACTTGTAGAAAAGAGGAAAGCTGTGGGAAGCATGGGCATTCTTGTTCCCTGTGACGGTTAGATGGAAAGTGCAGGAAAAGCCTGCCTTTCTGAAACACTTCACAGTCCAGAATTTTCAAGGACTATAACCACATTGTTAATGCAGATTAAGAGGAACCCACTGCTAGCTAGTGGAGATCCTGTGAAGAGAACAATCCTTTGTCCACCTTTGTCAGTAATCCTCTCTATCCATGGTGCCAGGCCCTATTAGATCCTATCTCTGAGCCAGTAAAAAATTGCATTACCATCAGGGCCCCATGAATAGGGCATGCCTGAATGAGGGATTCGTTTTTTTGTTTTTTGTTTTTTTTTTGGCTGGAGGAGGGGGTGGGATTGGCAGAATTAACTGAGGCTTTATTTGGGAAAAAACACTCAAATTGGCTTTTAGTTGGGCCATAGACAAGAAGGGTACCCAGGGCAATAGACTCCCCCCAGGGGTAGGCTGAGGACTGGGACTGAGTCTTAGGTGGATCTCCTGTTTGAGACATTCCCCTGCACAGCTCCTTCCCCCAAAGCTCTATAGCAGCCACAAGAGCAGGGAGGCTGGGAGGGACCACGGTGGTTGTTCACTTGTACAGGACAACAGATGACTGGAACACCAGCTTCGTATCACAGGTCTCGATGTTTTTCACCACCATAGCCTTGGAGGAGCTGCTATGGCTGAAGGAACCAGCAGGGCCAAAGCTAGACTGGGAGGTGCACAGGCCATAGTTGAGGCCAGGGTTTGTGAGCCCCTGAGGGGCCCAGCTCAGCCCACCTGGGAAGACGCTGATGGTCTTAGTATGGATACTCATGTTCTGCATCCCAGACTCCAGCCAGCCCTCCTCACCTCCCAGCAGCTTGTGGTAGGTGGCAATCACAATTTCCAGAACGAGCTTGACGTTCACGAGTTCCTGGTATTCACACAGGTGCTGGGCCATGTCCTGCTTGGCTCACTGCAGGGCAGCCTCCAGCTCGGCCACCTTAGCACTGGCATCCTTAATGG
Organism: Mustela nigripes; assembly: GCF_022355385.1. NCBI lineage: Eukaryota > Metazoa > Chordata > Mammalia > Carnivora > Mustelidae > Mustela > Mustela nigripes. The sequence goes on from NC_081569.1 coordinate 23,338,869, forward strand.
CCAGCTCCACATGGTGCTTGGCATCAGCAATGGCAGCCTCCAGGCTGGCCCTCTGGTTTCTGAGGGCCTCAATCTCAGCCTGGTGTCAGCTGCTTCTCTGGTTCATCTTGGAAATCTTCGTCTCTACTGAGGTCATCCCTGTGTTTCCCAGCCAGTGTCTGCAGCTCCTCATACTTGATCTGGTACATGGTCTTGGCTGCACCCCGGGTATGGTTGGCAATGTCTTCATATTGGGCATTGGCTTCAGCGATCATGCCATCTATGTCCAGGGAGCAGGTCTTGTCCATGGATAGCACCACTGATGTGTTGGAGATCTAGGACTGTAGCTCACGATCTCCTCTTCATACAGCTGCCTTAAGAAGCTGATCTCGTCAGTCAGCCCATCCAGGTGGGAGACTAGTTCTACCTTGTTCATGTAAGCTTCATCCACACCCTTCTTTATGAGGACAAAATCATTCTCAGTGTCTGCAGGCTCTTTGATCTCCTCCTATTTATTCTTGAAGTCCTCCACCAGCCCCTGCATGTTGCCAAGCTCTACCTCCAGCTTCTCTGGGCCCAGGGTGTCCAGTTGCCACCAGAGGTTGTTGATGTAGCTCTTGAACATGTCGTTGTTGCTCTGAGTAGTTTTCTGATGCTGTAGAAGGCTCCACTTGGTCTCCAGAATTTTATTCTGCTACTCCAGGTGCCTCATTTTGTTGATGAAGGAGGCAAATTTGATGTTGATGGTCTTGATCTCCTGGGTGTGCACAGCTTGGATGTTGATTCCATGCTCTGATCTTGGGCTTTCATCCTCCAGAACTGTGAGAAATAAGTTTCTGCTCTGTGACATTTTGTTATGGCAGCCCAAACAGACTAAGACATGTCTATCCATTCATTCATGAACTATTTAAGCACCTATTATGATTTAGGCACTATCCTGGGTACCTATCCAGGATACCAGTAAAGAGCAACAACAAGCCACCCTGGGTGGCTCAGTGGGTTAAAGCCTCTGCTTTTGGCTCAGGTCGTGATCCCAGGGTCCTGGGATCGAGCTCCACATAAGGCTCTCTGCTCAGCAGGGAGCCTGCTTCCCTTCCCCTCTCTCTGCCAGCCTCTCTGCCTAATTGTGATCTCTGTCAAATAAATAAATAAAATCTTAAAAAAAAAATAACAACAATAAGAAGTAAAATACCTGCCTTCAAGAATCTATTTCTTATGGGGAGAAGACAGACAGTAAATGATGTACTATATTGAAGGCGGTAGGAACTTTTTCCCCAAAATGTTTTTTATAGCTTAATTTTTTAAAACATGGATACAATGAAGATATATGCATTGCATTTGGTTGTTACATCTTCTTAGTCACGTTCAGTTATGACATTTGAAGAGACCAGGACAATTGCCTCATCAAATGCCCACATTCTGGAATTGTAATGTGATCTCATTTGTGACACACGACATCATTTGACTTGGTCCTGTCCCCTGTGTATTTCCTGAAAACTAGAAATTAAAATAAAAGGTTCAGTTAGATTTAATGTAAATATTCCCATCAGGAATACTTTAACTTGACACAAGTATTTCCCAAGCTTTCAAACTATACCGAATTTGGTTTAATAGCTACAGGAATACTATGTTGCAACTCCACTGTTTTTTTTTTTTTTTTTTCCTTATTCCTCCATTTTGGGTGTTAACAGTATAAGTTACTTCACTAAGCAACTTATTAATGTCCACACAGTTAATCATGCTGGATTCAAAGGTTGATTTTGGACCAGAATAACCCAGGATCTTCAGTTTAGCAGTTGGGTTCCTTGAGTTTTTTTTAACAATAAATCCTGGACAAAAGAGTTTTCAAAGATCTCTCCCTTTTACTTTCTTTCCACATTGATACCTTCTGAGGTTACTTGAAGAAGCAAAATCAAAGTCAGTACAAACCTCACCCTTGTAGTGTTGTAATAAAAACTACAGACACCTGAAAATTAATTTCCTCCAAATTATGGACTCTGAAAAACAACCTGAGGATTTTGAAGGGGCGGGGGGTGGGAGGTTGGGGGAACCAAGTGGTGGGTATTGGGGAGGGCACATATTGCATGGAGCACTGAGTGTGGTTCAAAAACAATGAATACTGTTACGCTGAAAAGAAATAAAAAAAAATTTAAAAAAAAGAAAATAAATAAAATAAATAAATACAAGGGTATTTCAGGAATGGCATATTGAACTGGTTTATAACAACAGCAAAACAATACAATGCCTCTTCAAAATGACACAGATATGCTTCATGCTTGTATATAAATGCAAGAATATGGACAAATGTAATACAGAGTGATTGCAAGCAGCCCCTCAAAATTTCCTTCCATATATATCCCTTTCCATTCCAGAGTGAAATCTTGTACTGTAGGTAAAGCAGGGTTTAATACGTATGACTCCAAATTAATCATAACTTTTATTGTGGTATGATATACATAACATAGAATTTATAACTGTAACCATTTTTAAATGTAGAGTTGAACGAAATTAAATGTATTCACATTGTTGTGCTCCATCACAACCATATATCTTCAGAACTCTTTTCACCTTGCAAAATTGAAACTCTGTACCCATTGAACAACTCCCCATTCCCTCCTCCCCTCAATCCTCAGCAATCACCATTCTACTTTCTGTTTCTATGATTTCAGTTCCTCTGAAACTGAAAGATTTGTATCTTATACAAATGGAATTATATGATATTTATATTTTTGTGTTTTGCTTTTTCACTCAGCCTAATGTTCTCAAGGTTCATCCACATTCAGCATGTATCAGAATTCCTTTATTTATTTATTTATTTGACAGACAATGATCACAAGTAGGCAGAGAGGCAGGCAGAGAGAGAGAGAGGAGGAAGCAGGCTCCCTGCTGAGCAGAGAGCCCGATGCAGGGCTCAATCCCAGGATGCTGGGATCATGACCTGAGCCAAAGGCAGAGGCTAAAGCCTTTAACCTACTACACCACCCAGGCATACCCAGAATTCCCTTCTTTTTTTCAAGGCTGAATACTATTCCATGTATGTACATTCCATATTTTATTATTTAATTCATCTGTGGATGGACATTTGCATTGTTTCCACTGTCAGCTATTGCAAATAATGCTGCTATGAATATGGTGTACAAATATCTGTTTGAGTCCTGCTTTCAATTCTTCCACTCAAATGTAGAATTGCTGGGTCATAAGGTAATTCTATTTTGGGGTTTATTTGTTTGTTTAGGATAATCATAACATTTATGTATGGTAACTATAAAGTATGGTAAAACTTCTGGACATAATAATAAAGAAATCTCAATGTCAATTTGCACTTTCAGTTAAGGTCTTTTTCTTCACTTTTATCTTCAAGTAAACAGAACCTATGAAGCAGAAACTTGTTTTCAGTTTCCAAGACCATTATCTCAGTGAACCTATGCATAATCCTCTTTAGGACTCATATAAACACTTCCAAAGTGGGCTAATCTGCAGAGAATAGTCCAGGCAAATGGACAGAGAATTATAAGAACTAGTATAACGGATGACAAAAGCATTAACCAAAGATGCAAGGTACGGCTTTCAACAAGGTACAAATTCCAGAGAGATTTTATTAATAGGAAGAAAGAAGGCAAATTTTAGACACTGGCTTAGGTATGCAGACTCAGGCTGGATTTGATGAAGTAGAATGTAGGTCTGTATGTTGCACTGGCCATGTTTTTAAAATCAAAACATGTCAGAAACTGGCCTTGCCTTTTTTTTTTTTTTTTTTTTACAGTTTTCTTATTTTTCCAATTGTTTTTTCAGTTTTTATGACTTCCAAAAGTCAGACCAGAAGTCTTAGGAGAGGTTGACCTTTGACATTGGTGATAAAGTGATTTTTAAGGAGAAAACTGGAGGAGGGAAGGAAGAAGAAGAAAAGAAGAAGAAGAAGGGAGAGGGGAGGAGGAGAAATGGAGGAGAGAACCAGTAGCTAATGAGTAAATGGGTAACTGTAGAGACCTGATGCCAGTAGATGATTTGAAAGTTGTAGTTGAATAAGGAAGCAGGAAGGTAGGGCACAATCAGCCAATGCTCCCAGTGTCTGGGGGAGACCCTGAAGCTGAAGGACAGCATAGGAAAAGCCAATGGCCTGTATCTGCCAATAATACACAAATTATTCGCTCTGGAAACTAAATCTACCCAGAGACACAGGGATCCCTGAGCTCAGGACCTCATCTGAAAATCTGGAATTCTGGGACATTCTCCAGACAGAGATCCTAGAAATGCTTCTTGGAACTATTCCTCCAAATAGCATCCTGCCAAAGCATGGGTTCATGACTGACAGCAGGAATCTTCCAGCCAAAGGGGGTCTGCAACAGAAATCACCCCACATGGAGAAAATTTTCCTCCTGAGGCAAGATTAGATAACAAACACCAATATTGCCTTCTTCTGCTGTTTTAATTTATATTCTATTGTCCTCCATGTAGACAACTGCTGATCTCATGCAGAGGAGTTGCTGAACACCACCCCTTCTGTCATATGGAATCATCAACAGATAGCCAGATGGGTCCCTGCATCTTTTCAACAAAATTAGGCATGCTTTTGCCTTAGTGCGCCCACTATTCTGGATCCCTGGCTGCCCATGTTCCCATTCGATCTTGCTACCCGTCATAGCATGGAAGTTCAAGTCCAGAATGTGAGGCAGCTTGTCTGCTGCCTGGACCCAAGGTGCTGAGAGAGCAAGTAGGGATAGATGGTACAGAGGAACCATTCAAGGCATAATGGTAGTTCTCTTCTCATTGTGCTTCTTCCCCTACTGAGTAACTACTTCTGACCACAACTTTCAGGTCTTCTGGAAAGCACCTTGTCTACACTGTGGGACTCATGCCTCTCCCCCATAAATGAACTGGCCAAAAGCTTTTCTGCAGAGGTTTTTTGTCTGATTACTTAAATCTAGCATCTCCCATAGAGGGCTTTAATGTAGAAAATGAGGCACGCGGTTAGGTAAATGATAATTGCATTCTAGTCTGATTTAAATTGTCTTTGATGTTATCTCAGTGGCCACAGAGGCCACAATTCTGGAAATGTAGCACTAGGCACCTTATCAAGCTCAGGCTTAGAGACCTTTGGTTTGTTCATTAATTTGTTCTTTCTTTCATGAATCAGATAATTTCTCACTGTTTTCTGACACATCACATCTCTATAAGAGAGATGATAGCCAGACACTGGGAGTCTAAACTGCTTCTGCAGTCTCTCCCTCAATTTAGGATAATGAGATTTAAGTGTTTTGGAAGGGTGACTTTAAAAAGATCTGCAGGGTGCCTGGGTGGCTCAGTGGGTTAACCCTCTGCCTTCAGCTCAGGTCATGATCTCAGGGTTCTGGGGTCAAGTCCCATACCTGCTCTCTGCTCAGCGGGGAGCCTGCTTCCTCCTCTCTCTCTCTCTGCTTGCCTCTCTGCCTGCTTGTGATCTCTCTCTGTCAAATAAATAAAATCTTTAAAAAAATAAAAAATAAATAAAAAGATCTGCAATACTTCCCTACAAATCATGGTCCATTAACCTATAACCGCTTTTCAAATGTTCCAAGACACATAAGAAGCTTTATCTCTCAAGGTGCTTAGGCTTCTGCTATTGCAAAGAATATTTTATTTGCAAAGGGGAAAATACTAATGTGTTTTTTTTTTTTTTTGGTTCAGTATCCATAAGTTAAAACTGACACTGATAGCCCAAATAAGCTTGAATGTTTCTTTTTATTTTTTTCCCAACTGTGAAAGAAATAAATGGTTCCAGTAATGACAGACTATAATTCAGACCAACCTTTGCTCTGAGAAAAACTAAAATATTTGAATGGTGTTAAAATATACCATCTTAAAAGCATCCAAGAGCTATCAAGAGAATAAATAATCATCAGACCACACCTTGAAAAAAGACAAGAACATGGAAGGTAAGCTAAAATCTCAGAACTAATTTTGCCCTGAGGGTTTCCACTGTAAACAAAGAAATAGCAGGAAAACTGATGTTAGAGTAGAAGAAATCCAAGTGAAATGTCCAGGTTTCCTGAAATGAGGCTGCAGACCAACTACATCCACATGAAACTAAAACCATCAGGGTGACGAAACAGACAGAAACTAGCCCATGCCTAGACTTGCCTAGACTGGCTTTGAGTTACACAGGTAACTCAAAGCCACAGGCTTTGAGCTTGGATTTAAGGAGACAAACTGAGTGGCATAACCAGATGCAAAAATGATGCTCCATCTAGAAACTCTAGTGCTATGCTTCTAGTAAAAGGAATAGTACTAGGGAGTGAGCTCCACTAGAAGGCATTGGATAACTACCTATTACAATATCATGTATATTTTACTCTTTTCACTCAGTGCACATTGTTGGGTACTGAAACAATAGTTTCCCCAAAATGCAAGGTCTTCACCCTAGGAGGACTGACAATTTCAAAAAATCAACATGAAAACAGTGCATTTCAAGTAATAAGAAGAAGTGCTATAAGAATGTGCAGGGGGGAGAGGCAAATGTGCAGGTGGCAGTTACCAGCAGGGATGCGGAATTTATTCACAATGAGTGTTGCAGAATGAATAGGAATTCGCTAGGTGAATAATAGGGGTAGGCACCTTCCCAGCACAAAGTTGCTGATATGTGAAACAGATCAATATTTCCACAGGTAGTCAGCTGTCTGTGTGATTGGAGTCAAGGGCATTCCATAGAGCCAGACAAAAGAAGGAAAAGAAGGTTTGGGTATGCAGATGGAAAATTCAGTATGGATTGGAACACATACATTTGAATACTTATGTTCTTTTCATGTATTTGGGAATTTTTGCTATGGAGCAAACAATCATACTTTTTAACTGAGATATTTTAAAAGCATAGGTCTAATCCATTTGGAATTTATTTTGTGTGTTAGAAGGTAGGCATCAAATGGCTCATCAGACTTTTCAGTAGCGTTTATTGCATTGTCCTAGCTTTCTTCCTGAGGAGCAAAGGCAAGACTGTCATTTATCCTGTGACCATCGTTCTGCAGCCTGCAGGGTGTTGCTCATATGGTCAGTGGACTGTGAAATGAGACACTATTGTGCACATATAAAAATGGTGAAAATAAAAGAGGTTGACTATACAAGTGTGAGCAGATGTGTAGGGAAACTGGAATACTTCTACACCAATGGTGGGAATGTAACAGAGTACTGCCACCTTGAAAAGCTATCTGGCAGTTTCTTAAAAAGTTAAACATACACCTACCACACGACCCAGACATTCCAAGAGAAAAAAACAGGAAATGTCCACAGCAGTACATTTGTAATAGCCCCAGTCTTGAAATATTCCTAATGTCCATCAAGAGGTGAGTGGATAAACACACTATTTTATCTATACAATATACTACTACTTAGCAATAAACAAGAATGAATTTTATCTTTGATTTATTTTTTAAGTTTTTATTTAAATTCCAGTTAGTTAACATACAGTTTAATATTAGTTTAAGTTGTATAATTTAGTGATTCAACACTTATATACATCACAAGTACCCTCCATAATCCCCATCACCTATTTAATTCAACCCCCCTCTAACCTCTAACCTCCCCTCTGGTAACCATCAGTTTGTTCTTTATAGTTAAGAGTCTTTTTTCCACTATGATTGTTTCTTCTCTTAAATTCCATAATGAGTGAAATCATATGGTATTTGTCTTTTTCTCATTTCACTTAGTATAATATTTTCTAGCTCAACCGATATTTTTGCAAATGACATGACTTAATTCTTTTATATATTCCACTTCTTTATCTCTTCACCAGTTGATGAACATTTGGGTTCTTTCCACAATTTGGCTATTGTTGATAATGCTGCTATAAACATTCAGGTGCTTGTATCACTTCCAATTTGTATTTTTCTGTTATTTGTGTAAATACCTAGTAGTGCTATTTGTGGATCATAGGGTAGTCCTATTTTTAACTTTTTGAGGAAACTCCATACTGTTTTCCAGAGAGACTACACTGTGTTTGAATTCCTGCCAACACTGTAAATGGGTTCCCCTTTCTCCACATCTTTGCCAACACCTGTTATTTCCCATGCTGTTAATTTTAGCGATTCTGACAAGTGTGAGGTGATAACTCTTTGTAGTTTTGATTTGTATTGACTTGTTGTTGAGTGATGTTGAAGACCTTTTCATGTGGCTATTGGCCCTCTCTATGTCTTCTTTGAAAAAACGTTTATTCCTGTCTTCTGACCATTTTTTAATTGAATTATTTGGTTTTTTTGGGTGTTTGGTTTTATAAGTTGTTTGTATATTTTGCCTACTAACCCTTTATCAGATACATCATTTCCAAGTATCTTCTCCCATTCTGTAAGTTGCCTTTTAGTTTTGTCGATTATTTCCTTTGCTGTGCAGAAGCTGTTTATTTGATGAAGTCCCAATAGTTTGTTTTTGGTTCTGTTTCCCTTGCATTGAGAGACATATCTGGGAAGAAGTTGCTATGGCCAATGTCGAAGAGGTTACTGCTTGTGTTCTCTAGGATTTTGAGTTTCCTGTCTCACTTTTAGGTCTTTCATCCATTTTGAATTTATTTTTGTGTATGATGTAAGAAAGTGGTCCTGTTTCATCCTTTTGCATACTGCTATTATTGAACATAGTAGTGGAAGTCCTAGCCACAGCTACCAGAAAACAAAAAGAAATAGAAGGCATCCAGATAATCAAGGAAGAAGTCAAACTTTCAGTATTTGCAGATGACATGATACTCTATTTAGAACAGCAGAAAGACGGAAGGGAGACAAGATGGCCGGGGAAATAGGAGGAGGCGCCGTTACAACCTGTACCCTAAAGTGAGCTGATTACCTACCAAAGAATTCTAATCACCCATGAAATCAGCCTGAGATTAGAATTATACACATCTGGATCTCTACACGGGGAGAAGACGCCAGTGGACAGGTAAAGTGGTGTGGGAACGTCAGACTGATATCGGAAGATAAACAAAAGGGGGAGGGAGCCACCAGAGGTGACTGATTGGAAAGTAATATCCCTAATACGAGAGTGCCCTGCAATGGGGACCAGCATTAACTTGGAGACTGGTTGAAAGTACTCAGAAAGAGCAAAGGATTGTGGTGGGGGAAACCATGGGAATCGGGCGGCTAGGGACAGAGGCTTAAGTCCCCAGACCCAGGACAGCCTCCCCTGGAGCTGAGCCAGAGAGATTGTGGCGCAGAAATCAGGTCTTGGTCCCTGAGCTGCCAGCATGCCCGAGAACGCGTGTGGTCTGGCTCCTGTGAGGGGCTGGGAGCCTAGCCAGATGGCAGAATGCCGAGCTGTGCTATAGAGCCTGAAACACACGTGCCCCTCACCCTGCCCTGAGAGAGGTCCACGAAGGCCCAGCCCCGCTCTCTTAGACCCGTGCCATTGTTTCAGAGCCTGAGAGGATTGCGGGCCCCAAACCCTCCCCTGAGAGAGGTGCGCAAAGGCCCAGCCTGGTGATCTCAGACCTGTTCCCTGCTACCAGAGCCTGAGACACATGCGCGCACTATCAACATCCTCCCCTGAGAGAGGTATGTGCAAGCCTGGCGCTCTTAACCCAGAAAGACCATGCACTCCCAGCCGGGGCCAGTGGGAAAATCTGTGTGTGCTCGCTGCTTGGAACCTCTCTGGCAGTCTGGAGCTGCCCAGACAAATGCCACTGCTGTGGTTTTGGGTACAAACAGAAGATCCTGCATCCCCAGGGACCGCCACTCAGAACCTGCTGTGCCAGCAGCCAAGGGGGAATTTATATAGGCTCTGCAGCACCCACAGGGGACCAGGCTGAGGCTTCTCTCTGAGAGGGAGGTCAGGGTGCAGTTTGCTTTCCTCTAAACCTATAAAAACCATCAAAAACGGTCAAGGCAAGAGGAAAAAAAAAAAAAAGTGAACAAACATAAAAACCTCCAGAGAACAAAGCGTGAAGAAAACTGGTTTACTCAGAGCCCACCCCCTTGAGGGGGGTAGGAGGACTTAACTCAGGGAACATCATTGACTGAAAACCCACGTGGCAGGCCCCTCCCCCAGAAAACCAACCAGGAAAGAAAAAGAGAAAAAAAAAGACTACAAGAGAACAACCACCACTACTTCATAGGACAACTTTTATTTTTAACTTGTTCCCACTATTCTGGTTCATTTTTTTATACAGATAATTTTTTAACCTATTTACCATCACAGTGAGATGTCCAGTACATCAAATTCCGTAATAACCTTCTAAGCTGAACTTTTTGATACATACACCTGTGTTTTTCTTTTGCATTTCTATTTTTTATTTTTTTTCTAAATTTTAGTTTAGTTTAGTTTATTCCTTTTTTATTTTTATTTTCTAATATTCATATAGAGTTAAACTTCAAGGTATTCCCCTTTCCCCAATCAATGCTACCCCATAGGTAAACCAATTTTTAATCCCCCTTTATCTAGGAAAGTTAAGTCCTTTAAAAAAGATATCAAGATACATCCTTCATCGCCCACACTGAGAATTTATAACCACTCTCCCATCTTTTTCTTCCACCAGTGTTTCTGTGTTTGTCCTGATAGTATATAAATCTTATACTTGGGGTTCTTTTTGATGAGGTTCTTCCTTTATTTGCATATATATATATTTTTTCTCTTGTTATATACTTTTATAAGTCTTTTTTGTTTTTGTTTTTGTTTGTATACTTCATCAGTCTTACCTTGGGACCCATGTGGGCTGAACCTTCTCTTTTATCTTCACTTTTTTCCCTCTCTCTCTCTCTCTTTCTTTTTTTTTTTTTTTCCTCTCATTTAAGTGGGGAAACCTGATTGCTCAGAAGCATTCCAGGGTGCACCTTGACTGCACCACGGTTGATACATCCAGCTACATCCATTCAGTCATCTCTCACCAAAATGACTAGGAGGAGGAGTGCCCAACAGAAGAAAAATACAGAGGATGGGCCTTCTGCAACAGAGCTAATGGCTATCAACATAGACAATATGTTGGAAAGAGAATTCAGGCTAACAATTATCCAGGCAATGGCTAGGTTGAAGAAAGCCATGATGACCAAACAGAATAGATTAGGACAGAACTGAAAGCAACCAGGGATGATGTTCACAATGTTAGGGCAGAGCTGAAAGCTACCAGGGATGAGGTTCACAATGAGTTCCAATCTAATCTAAATTCTCTAAAAGCTAGGGTAACTGAGACAGAAGATAGAATTAGTGATCTGGAGGACAAACAAATAGAGAGAAAGGATCAGGAGGAAGCCTGGAACAAACAGCTTAGAAGCCACAAAAACAGAATCAGGGAAGCAAATGATGCCATGAAACATTCCAACGTCAGAATTATTGGAATCCCTGAGGGGGAGGAGAAAGAAAGAAGTCTAGAAGATATAGTGGAACAAGTTCTTCATGAAAATTTTCCCAATCTCACAAATGGAACCAGTGTTCATGTACTAGAAGCTGAAAATTTTCCACCCAAGATTAAAGATTCCAAAAAAAAAACCATCAAGGCAGCTCGTAGTCAAATTGAGGAATCATAATTGTAGATATAATCTCTTGAAAGCCGCTAGGACAAAGAGGCTACTTTCTTACAGAGGAAAGCCCATCAGAATAATGTCAGACCTGTCCACAGAGACCTGGCAAGCCAGAAAGGGCTGGCAAGATATATTCAGGGCACTAAATGAGAAGAACATGCAGCCAAGAATACATGATCCAGCAAGACTGACATTCAACTATGGTTGATGTACAAGTGGTTACTGCCTATGTTTTGTTCTAGGATTTTTATGGTTTCATGTCTCACATTTAGGTTTGTAATCCATTTTGAATTTGTTTTCCCTTATGGTGTAAGACAGTAGTCCAGTTTCATTTTTTTTCTGTTGTCCAGTTTTCCCAACAGAATTTGTTGAAGAGACTGTCTTTTTTTTTCCCCGTTAGATATTCTTTCCTGCTTTCTCAAATATTAACTGACCCTATAGTTGTGGGTTCATTTCTGGGTTTTCTGTTCTGTTCTACTGATATATGTGTCTGTTTTTGTCCTGGGACCATACCATTTTGATTACTACAGCTTTGTAATATAATTTAAAATCTGAAATTGTGATGCCTCCAGCTTTGCTTTTCTTCTTCAAGATTGTTTCAGCTATTTGGGGTCTTTTGTAGTTCCATAAAAGTTTTAGAATTGCTTGTTTTAGTTCTGTGAAACTGCTGTTGGTATTCTGGTAGGGATTGCATTAAATGTGTAGACTGATTTGGGCAGTATAGATACTTTGACAATATTTGTTCTTGCATTCCATGATCATGGAATGTCTTCTCATTTCTTTGTGCCATTTTCAATTTCTTTACTTAGAGGTTCATAGTTTTCAGAGTATAGGTCTCTCACCTTTTTTGGTTGGGTTTATTCCTAGATATCTATTGCTTTTGGTGCAATTGTAAATGGGATTGTTTTCTTAATTACTCTTTCTGCTGTTTCATTGTTAGTGTATAGAAATGCAACAGATCTTTTTACATTGATTTTGTATTCTGTGAGCTTACTGAATTTGTGTATCAGTTCTAGCACTGTTTTGGTATAGTCTTTTAGGTTTTCTATGTACAATATCATGTCACCAGCAAATACTGAAACTTCTTATCAATGTAGATGTCTTTTCTTTTTATTGTCTGATTGCTCTATTTAGTACTATGTATAAAATAAAAGTGATGAGAGTGAAAATCATTGTCTTGTTCCCATAGAGGAAAAACTCCCAGTTTTTCCCCATTGAAGATTATGTTAGCCATGGGTTTTTCATATAAGGCCTTGTTACATGGAGGTATGTTCCATCTATACCTACTTTCTTGAGGGTTTTATTTTTTTTTATCATGAATGGACTTACTTTGTCAAATCCTTTTTCTCCATCTATTGAAATGATTGTATGTTTGTTATCCTTTGTTATTGATGTGATGTATCACATTGATTCATTTGAAAATATTAAACCATGCTTGCAGCCCAAGAATAAATTCCCTTGATCAGGGTGAATTTTTTTTTTAATGTGTTGTCGAATTTGATTTGCTACTATTTTGTTGAAGATTTTTGTATCGATGTTCATCAGATATATCAACCTGTAGCTCTCTTTTTTTTGTGGTGTCTTTGGTATTGAGGTATCAGAGTAATATTGGCCTTATAGAATGAATTTGGAAGTTTTTCTTCCTTTTTAAATTTTTGGAATAGTTTTAGAAGAGTTTCAATGTTTGGTAGAACACAACTGCAAAATCATCTGGTTCTGGAATTTTGTTTTTTGGGAGTTGTTTGGTTACTGATTCAATTTCTTTGCTGGTTATCAGTCTACTCAAGTTTTCTATTTTTTCTTGTTTTGGTTTTGGTAATTTATATGTCTCTAGGAATTTATTCATTTCTTCCAGGTCGTCCAATTTGTTGACATACATTTTTCATAATATTTTCCTATAATTGTTTGTATTTCTGTGGTGTTAGTTTTTATTTGTCCTCTCTCATTTGTGAATTTATTTATTTGGTTCCTTCCTCTTCCCTTTTTGATAAGTCTGCCTGGGGATTTATCAATTTTGTTAATTTTTTCAAAGAACCAACTCCAGGTTTCATTGCTCTGTTGTATTGGGTCTTTTACTTTCTATATCATTTATTTCTGCTCTTATCTTTATTCTTTCCCTTGTGTTGATTTTAGGATTTGTATGCTGTTTTGTTTGTTTGTTTTTTCGTCCCCAGCTCCTTTATGTGTAAGGTTAGGTTCTTTGAGATTTTTCTTCCTTCTTGAGGTATGTCTGTGTTGCTATAATCTTCCCTCTTAAAACCACTTTTGCTGTAGCCCTATGGTTTTGGACTATTACATTTTCATTTTCATTTGTTCCCATATACCTTTTGATTTCTTTCATTTCCCAGTTAACCCATTCATTGTTTAGCAGCAAGTTATTTAACTTCCATGTATTGTGGTCTTTCTAGATTTTTTCTTCTGGTTGATTTCTAGTTTCATAGTGCTGTTGTCAAAAAAGATGCATGGTATGAGTTTGATCTTCTTGAATAGGTTAAGGCTTGTTTTGTGATCCAATATGTGATCTATTCTGGAGAATATGCACTTGAAAAGACTGTATATTCTGCTGTTTTAAAATGAAATGTTCTGCATATATCTGTTAAATCCATCTTTTCCAATGTGTCATTCAAAGCCATTGTTTCCTTTTTGATTTTCTGCTTAGGTGATCTGTCCATTGATGTAAATGGAGTGTTAATGTTCCCTACTAATGTTGTATTAGTATCAATTAGTTCTTTATGTTTGTTATTAACTGGTTTAATATTTGTGTGCTCCATGTTGGATGCACAAATATTTACAGTTATTATATCTTCTTGTTAGATTGTCCCCTTTATTATTATTAGTGTACTTCTTTGTCTTTTGTTATAATCTTTGCTTTAAAGTCTATTTTTTCCAATATATGTATTGCTACTCCAGTTTTCTTTTGACAACCATTAGCGTGATAAATGTTTCACCATCTCCTCACTTTTAATCTGCAGTGTCTTTAGGTCTAAAAAGAGTGTCTTGTAGGCGGAGTGGAGGTCTTGTTTTTTTGTCCATTCTGACATTCTATATATTTTGACGGGAGTCTACACTTAGTCTATATCTTTTGATTCAAGCATTTAGTCCATTTATATTCAGAGTAATTATTGATAGATGTGAATTTATTGCCATTTTATTGTTTATTTTGTGTTTGTTTGTGAAGATCTTCTCTGATCCTTTCATCTTTCTCTTGTGATTTGTTGGGTTTCTTTAGTGATATATTTAGTCATATTAGATTTCTTATTCTTTGTATATTTATTGGTGTGATTTATGGTTACCAATAGCTCTGTACATAACATGTTCTGCATATAATGGTCTATATTAAGTTGTTAGTCATTTGAGTAAGCTCATTATTTTCTCTTCTCCTCCCCACATTTTAGGTATTTGTTTTTATATTTTACATCCCTCTATTTTGTGAATTCCTTAACTGATTTTTTAATATATTCATTTTTACTGCTTTTGTTTCCTACCATTATACACACTTCTGGTCTTTCCTTTCCATGCCAAGAGTCCCCTTTAATATTTCTTGCAAGGCTGGTTTAGTATTTATGAACTCCTTTAGTTTTTGTTTGTCTGGGATACTCTTTATCTCTCCTTCTATTCTATGCTGAATGATAACCTTGCTGGATAGACTACTCTTGGCTGCAGAATTTTCCCATTCAGCACTTAAAATATATCCACCCACTCCCTTCTGATTTGGAACATTTTTGTTGAAAAGAAACCCCCTGTTAACCTTATGAGGCTTTGAATTCCCTTATATGTTTCTGCTTTCTTTTGTCTTGCTGTTTAAAAATTTTTTTTATCACTAATTTAATTATATTGTCTTGGTGTGGATCTGTTTTTGTTCATCTTGTTGTGGTTCTCTGTGCCTCTTGGATCTGATTATCTGTTTCATTCCCCAGTTTAGGGATGTCTTCAACTATTATTTCTTCAAATCAATTTTCTGCTCTCTTTCCTCTCTTTTTCTTTTTGGAAATCCTATAATATGCATCTTATTACATTTCGTGGAGTCACTGAATTTCCAAATTCCCTTTTTGTATAATTCTTTTTTCTTGCCCCCCCCCCCCTTTTTTAGCTTGATTACTTTCCATTACTCTGTCTTCTAGGTAATTAATTTGTTCCTCTGCTTCTTCCCGCCTGCTGTTCATTCCATCAAGCATTTTTTCTCACTTCACTTATTGAGCCATTTATCTTTGCTATGTTATTCCTTATCTCTGTTTTGTGTCTCAGTCTTGTCTTCCACTCTTTCTCAACTCTCATGAGTATCCTTATAATCATTACTTTAAATTCTCTGTTGGGGGTGCCTGGATGGCTCAATCGGTTGAGTGTCTGACTCTTTTTTTCTTTAAAGATTTTATTTATTTATTTATTTGACAGAGAGAGAGAAAAAACACCAGGGAACCAGAAGAGGGAGAAGCAGGCTTTCTGCTGAGCAAGGAGCAGGACACGGAGCTTGATTCCAGGATGCTGGAATAATGACCTGAGCTAAAGGCTTAACAACTGAGCCACCCAGGCACCCTGAGAGTTGAACTCTTATTTTTGGCTAGGTCATGACCTCATGGGTTGTGGAATTGAAACTCCAAGTAGGTCTTGTGTTCAGAGGGGAGTTTGTTTGAAGATTCTCTCTCTCTGCCCTTCCTCCTCTCATGCACTCTCTCTGTCATATAAATAAATAAATCTTTAAAAAAATAAGAAAAATAAATTCTCTATCGAAAATATTACTTACATCTGCTTTGCTTATATTTCTGACCATGGCCTTGTCCTGTTCTTTCATTTGGGATGAATTTCTCTGTCTTCTAATTTTGTCTAAGTCTCTGTACCTGTTTCTCTGTGTTAGAAAAGTCAGCTGTGTGTGTTAGAAAAGTCTGCTATGTCTTCTGTTCTTGAAAGTAATGGACTTATAAAGAAGAGTCTAGCAGTGCTCTTCTGTGTAATGCCCCCTATTGCCCAGGGACTGGTGCTCCAGAGAGTATCTCCTATGTGTGTTGTTTGTTCTCTGCTATTTTGTCCTGGCTATTAAAATTCTCTTTTTATTGTTACCCTTCACCATTTTATTTTTAATTTTTTTAAAAGATTTTATTTGTTTATTTGTCAGAGAGAGAAAAAGAGAGAAAGAGAGAACAAGCACGGGCAGTGGCAGGCAGAGAGAGAAGCATACTCTTTGCTGAGCAGGGAACATGATGCAGGACTCAATTCCAGGACCCTGGGATCATAACCTGTGCTTAAGGCAGACACTTAACCAACTGAGTCACCCAGGCATCCCACTGTTCACCATTTTAATTATTATATGTCTTAGTGTGGACCTTCATGGGTTAATTTTGTTGGAGGCTCTCTGTTCTTGTTGGTAATGGATGTCTATTTTCTTTCCCAGGTCAAGGAAGTTTTCATGTATTATTTTTTCATGTAATTTCTGCCACCCTATCACTCTCTTCTCTTTCTAGGATCTCTATCATGTGAATATTATTATGCTGGATGATGTCTCTGCTGAGTAATTGACAGACCTTTCCCAGGACTTCTCTTTACTGGCACTGTCCTCGTGGTGGCCTCCTTGATGAGGGTGCAAGAATTGTGGGAACAGGGACAAGATAAACTCCTATGAGTTGGTCCAGCTTCCCATGGATAATTGTGAATAGGACACTTCACACCAGTGGTTGACAATGGATTCATTTTATCAATTTTTCCTTTATCAACATCCTGATTCCTTAACTCAGCACAGTGTCAGTTTGGACAAATGTCATTTACTCCTGCAATTAACACTTCCCAAAAAAACTGCTGAGCTAGTTAACTACCAGCCTTTTCTACTTGAATACTTTTTAAAATTAATGTTACTGTCACAAATGGAAGCTAATGCATTCAAATAATTAAAAAAGTCCTTGTAGCACTAAAATTACCCCATGTACCAGCAGTAGGATGTGCACACCACTTTGGGAAATGGTAACAGGCAAGGGTATCTCTCTGAGATTTTAAAGCCTTTATAAAGAGCCCTTATGAGTGAAAAGAAAAAAAAATCATGGATTCCCCTAGACTGTGATTGTTCTTTTTTTAAAATTTCTTTGCAGTGTAACAGTATTCATTGTTTTTGCACCACACCCAGTGCTCCATGTAATACATGCCCTCTCTAATACCCACCACCTGGTTCCCCCAACCTCCACCCCCCAACTTCAAAACCCTTAGGTTGTTTTTCAGAGTCCATAGTCTCTCATTTTCACTCCTCTTCCAATTTCCCTCAACTTCCTTCTCCTCTCCATCTCCCCATGTCCTCCTTGTTATTTGTTATACTCCACAAATAAGTGAAACCATATGATAATTGACTCACTCTGCTTGACTTATTTCACTCAGCATAATCTCTTCCATCCATGTTGATACAAAAGTTGTGTATTCATCCTTTCTGAAGGAGGAATAATACTCCATAGTGTACATGGACCACATCTTCCTTATCCATTCGTCCATTGAAGGGCATCTTGGTTCTTTCTTGGCGACCGTGGCCATTGCTGCTATGAACATGGGGTACAGATGACCCTTCTTTTCACTCCATCTGTATCTTTAGGGTAAACACCCAGTAGTGCAAGTGCAGGGTCAGAGGGAAGTTCTATTTTTAATTTCTTGAGGAATCTCCACACTATTCTCCAAAGTGGCTGCACCAACTTGCATTCCCACCAACAGTGTAAGAGGGTTCCCCTGTCTCCACATCCTCTCCAACACATGTTATTTCCTGTCTTGCTAATTTTGGCCATTCTAACTGGTGTAAGGTGCTATCTAAATGTGCTTTTAATTTGAATCTCCCTGATGGCTAGTGATGATGAACATTTTTTCATGTGTCTGATAGCCATTTGTATGTCTTCATTGGAGAAGTGTCTGTCCATATCTTCTGCCCATTTTTTGATATGATTGTCTGTTTTGTGTGTGTTGAGTTTGAGGAGTTCTTTATAGATCCTGGATATCAACCTTTTGTCTGTACTGTCATTTGCAAATATCTTCTCCCATTCCGTGGGTTGCCTCTTTGTTTTGTTGACTGTTTCCTTTGCTGTGCAGAAGCTTTTGATCTTGACGAAGTCTCAAAAGTTGATGTTTGCATGTTTCCTTTGCCTTTGGAGACATATCTTGAAAGAAGTTGCTGTGGCTGATATCGAAGAGGTTACAGCTTATATTCTCCTCTAGGATTCTGATGGATTCCTGTCTCACACTGAGGTCTTTTATCCATTTTGAGTTTATCTTTGTGTACGGTGTAAGAGAATGGTCGAGTTTCATTCTTCTACATATAGCTGCCCAGTTTTCCCAGCACCATTTATTGAAGAGACTGTCTTTTTTCCACTGTATATTTTTTCCTGCTGTGTTGAAGATTATTTGACCATAGAGTTGAGGGTCCATATCTGGGCTCTCTACTCTGTTCCACTGGTCTATGTGTCTGTTTTTATGCCAGTACCATGCTGTCTTGGTGATGACAGCTTTGTAGTAAAGCTTGAAATCAGGTAACGTGATGCCCCCAGTTTTATTTTTGTTTTTCAACATTTCCTTAGCAATTCAGGGTCTCTTCTGATTCCATACAAATTTTAGGATTATTTGCTCCAGCTCTTTGAAGAATACTGGTGGCAAAAATGTTTATTCCCTGAACACTGAATATCCCCCAAATAACCTGACATACACATCATTTGCATATACTTGAGAACATTAAGTTGAGGGAAGGCCTTCCTGACTCTAGACTCACGGAAATGAGAATATTTGTGTTTTAGGCAGTATAACTTCTCTGCAACCCTAATTGCCAGAAGAAGACCAGGAAATGCCCTTGGTTTTACATATAAATGCACTCTTCTTCTTTTGTGTTTTCTTAGGGGCTGCTCTTTTGAGTCAGCAGCATCCAGGGCTGTCCTGGACACCCACACACCTGCACTGGTAAGAGGGCAATATTCCATTCAAGTTGGTGCTTACACGAGGCTACAGTATGTCCCTCTGGCACCAAACTCTGAGAAGAGCAGTTCTGTGATTCATCTGTACTGAATATAGCCATGGAGCCTCAGGTGTTGGTCTGTCCAGGGTCATTCCCAGCCCTGCAACTCTGAACCAGTTAGTGAACTCCTCTGAACCTCAGATTCCTCATCTATAAAATGGGGCTTAAAATAGCACTGACTTCACAATCTATGTAAGTCAAGTCATTATGCTATAGACCTTACATGTATACAGTGTTACATGTCAATTATATCTCAAAAGGACTGAAAGAAAAAATAACTAATTTGAAAACATCATCCAGAAGACCAAGGAATAAATGTCTGTGAAGCTCTTAGAACAGTGCCTGCCCCGGCTCAGTGTCAGATTTATGCCAGCTGGCACATCATCCATAGTAAAATATGTGGGAATTCCACAGTTGATTCATTTTCCACAGAATTCCCCATGCTGTGATCCCAGACTCCCTCTGTTCAGCAAGCCTGATAGCCAGGGACTGTGACTGAGCCTGCAGTGCTGAAGAATGGAAAGATTTCATTACTGAATTCTTTCTCACCCAGGCAGGTGTCAGCCTCCCCAGGCCATCTTACTGCTCTGAGTCAAACATAGGAGAACATACAGTGTCACGGTGGGGGAGTCACAGGCCAAGAGAGATGTGCTGGAAATAAAGTTACTAGCCTTGGGATCCCTCCTCACCTCTTCATGGGTGCATTCTATGATGTCAGGCTTACTGAGGAAGATTTCACTGCACTCAACTTGGGAGGAGAATCCAGGATTTCTGGATAGCTCAAAAAAGAAAAATAAAAATACATTTTGGTACAACCACTGTCTCAACCATGCCCCATCTTATACTCACACACAACCACACTCTCACATGTGCTCAACCACACCCACATTTACACAAACATACCACAAACCACCCAGATTACTGTCTTAAGAAATCAGGTGTCATCTAATCCACATACACTTCTTGAGGATATCTGTGGCCAGCCAGATGGTAAATGGGACTCTTGGAAGAATGCAAAGATGATGCCCCAGATCTCCAGAGACCATACCCTAACCCCATAGTAGACTGCAGAATTGGAGTCCTTTATGAAGGGATGCCGAGGGTTCTAATTAAAGGGTCTTCTTCCTTTGAAGGGCTCACAGCTTATATAGAAAGCAACTCAGTTTCCCCAATTGACACAAGCTGGCAAAGAAAGAGAACAAAGGTTGAGACCCTCCCATGGACCTTCCATGTCTGTCAGCAAATTACAAGTTCTCCTTAGGCTCTGCTCTATGGGTGTTGAGCCCTGGAACAGAGCTGGCAAGAATACACAGTGGGATCTAGGAGTCTACTTCATGGGAAGTCCCAGAACTTGACTTTGAAAAAGTGACTCCTGGGTCTTAAGAGTCTTATCTAATGGTGGAGAGATTCTGAAAACAGCAGCCATTTAACTTCTGTAGCAACTCAAGGGGCACCTGTTGCACTCAGCATAAATATAAAAGATAAATATTTGTCAGACTCTTACTATAGAAACAAACAAAAAAAATCCATGCAACACTCTTTCCTAAAGTCAGCATTCCTGGACAACACACAGGAAGCCTGAATGCAAAGTCACAAAGGTCTATCGGCCATGAAGAAAATAAAGGAGGATCCAGAATTCTGAGCAATCAGACTCCTGCCCTTTTCAAGGTGCAGTGTTGCTCCCTTAAAGTTTCTTCCCTGGGCAGTCCTGCCCTTAATCTCCCATCCTTCCCAGTTTGGCATCTAAAATGTACATTTAGGGATGCCTGGGTGGCTTAGAGGGTTAAAGTCTCTGCCTTCAGCTCATGTCATGATTTTGAGGTCCTGGGATTGAGCCCTGCATTGGGCTCTCTGCTCGGCAGGGAGCCTGCTTCCTCCTCTCTCTCTCTCTGCCTCCCTCTCTGCCTACTTGTGATCTGTCTGTCAAATAAATAAATAAGATCTTTAAAAATATAAAGAATAAAAAATAAAATGTACATTTAGGGCACCTGGGTGGCTCAGTCGTTAAGAGTCTACTTTCAGCTCACGTCATGATCCCAGGGTCCCAGGACTGAGCCCTACATAAAGATCCCTGCTCAGCCGGAACCCTGCTTCTCCCTCTCCCATTCCCCTTGCTTGTATTCCCTCTCTCTCTGTGTCTCTCTCTGCCAAATGAATAAATAAAATCTTAAAAATAAAATAAAATAAAATGTACATTTAAGGAAATGGGTTGTGGCTTTTAAAAATCCCCTGCTGACTTTCTGGCTGACCCAAAATGGAAAGCCTATAATACATATCAAGGGTACTAATGTGAATCCCCAGTCCACTGCTCTGTTTACTCATTGCACGGTTGTGGGAATGCCTGTCTTCCTCCTGAACTGCAAAACTCATAATTCATCCCCCTGCCCCCTGCCCAATGCACGCACTGTTTGTGGAGCAGAAGCTCAAGAAATACTTGCCGGTGACGATGACATCAGGATAGCAAATGTGCTGCTTTCTGCATTTTCCCAACAGAGCCTCCATTTTCATCAGGGTTTCGCTATTGGCCTAGTTTAGAATTTTTCTAAAAGGAGTTTTATCTCAATATGGAAAGTCAGGAAGTCATGGTTTTACTCTTTGATCTTGTGAACTAAAACTTTAAGAAATATCAAGAAAGGATATTGGGTTTTTTGTATTGGAGCTGGACCTGGACACTGTTACATTGTCACTATTATAGACCAGAAAAGCTCAAGGGGGTTTGAAAGTTAAAATAAGCTCACTACAGCCTGATAAGCTATTTATAAGGTCCTGATTGTCTCTTCCTATTATTATAAAGTCATCTTTGGTCCCAGTTTGTATAATACCAAGAATTGCTCACCCACAGTTATTTAATGCTCACAGTGCAAGAAGGGCTTTTATGAAAGCTCAAGCAAACAGAATTCAGCCTTCCAAAGAGTGCACAATTTAAATGGAACAGGAGACACAAAGAGAAGGTGATGTCCTGGTGGCTTTTTTTGTTCTTGGGAGCTGAGAAGAAGAGTGAAAGAGCCCCCTCCCACCCCAGCTTCCACCTTCTGGTAAGTAGGGCTCTCTTCCCTCTCCTCCAAGTCTCTGACCTTTTTTTTTTCCTCCTCCCTCCCACCAAGTGTGGTGCAGCCAGTCATGGTGAGTTTTCATAAAGGAGAAAAAGGGACCCAATATATAGCCTTGAACCAAAGACAGACCTGGATATAAGCCACCTGTCTCCATGCTCCACCCTTTAGTGCATGGCTAAGGCCCCAAGGACAAAGTTGCTGGGTTTTCTCTAAGTCATGCCCAATCATATTGCCTCTTTACTCATCATGCTACTTGCCCTGTGACTATAAATGAAACAGCAGGTTTAGCCATCAAGTCTCATCTGAGTCAAAGGCTGCATATCACAGAGGACCCTTGTGGTCAGTGACTCTATCATTGTTGCAATTCTGTTCTTGCCCCACTTATATTTTTTCTTTCTTTCCTCTCCACAGAGTCCTAGTTTTCTTCAGATATTTTATAAGAAGGATTATACTTATCATTTTCAACTTAAGACTTTCTTTTTCTTTCCATAACAATATTTAATTTTATACTCACATTAACAATATCTGTGAGATAAGAAGTAAGCAGGGATTCTTATCCACATTTCATAGGTGGGCACCTCAGATCAGCTAGAAGACAAAAATGCTTACATCCAAATAATGAGAAAGAGGCTTGACCCTTTCCTCCAAATCAGGGAAGAAAGTATGAGCTGAAGATCCCAGAAAGCTACAGAGTTTCAAAGGGACTTCATGTTAGTTAGTACACGAGGCCCTCAGTATATGGAAGAGATGGCAATTCTGATCTCAGCCTGAAATCATGGATGGTTTTCATCCATAGCTGTTATCACTAGTACAGTGCCATTTCATTCTGAATTAATAGTAGCTTGGTCATAACATGTACTCTCAAATGGCAGGTACTTAAAGAACTATCACAAGGAGACAAGATGGCAGGGAAGTAGGAGGAGGTGCTGTTTCAACTTGTACCCTAAAGTGAGCTGATTACCTACCAAAGAACTCCGATCCCCCATGATATCAGCCTGAGGTCAGAATTATACATGTCTGGATCTCTACAGGGGCAGAAGACGCCAGTGGGCAGGTAAAGTGGAGTGGGAATTTTGGACTGATATCGGAAGATAAACAAAAGGGGGAGGGAGCCACCAGAGGTGACTGATTGGACAGTAATACCCCAATACGAGAGTGCCTTGCATCTGGGGACTAACATTAACTTGGAGACTGGTTGAAAGCACTCGAAAAGAGCAAAGGATTGTGGTGGGAAATTGTGGGAATCGGGGTGGCAAGGACAGGGGCTTAAGTCCCCAGACCCAGGACAGCTACCCCGGTGCTGAACTAGAGAGAGTGCGGTGGAGAAACCAGGTCTTGGTCTCTGAGCTGCCAGCGCGCCTGAGAACTCGTGGGTTCCAGCTCCCCTAAGGAGCTGGAAGCCTCACCAGATGGCAGAATGCCACACCATGCTATCAGAGCCTGAGACGAGCATACCCCAAATCCTCCCCTGGGAGAGGTGTGTGCAGGCGCCAGCCCAGTTCTTTTGGACCTGGAAAGACCAGGTACTCCCAGCCTGGGCCAGCAGGGAAATCTCAATGTGCGATCACTGCTTGGAACCTCTCTGGCAGTCTGGAGCTGCCGAGACAGCCGCCACTGCCATGGTTTTGGGTACAAGCAGGAAATCCTGCGTCCCCAGGAACTGCGACTCAGAACTTGCTCTGCAAACAGCCGAGGGGGAACTTATGTGCTCTGCAGGACCCACAGGGGAGCAGACTGAGGCTTCTCTCTGAGACGGAGATCAGGGTGCAGTTTGCTTTCCTCTAAACCTACAAAAACCATCAAAAGCTGTCAAGGCAAGAGAAAACAAATGAACAAACATAAAAACCTCCAGAGAACAAAACCCTGAAAAACTGGTTTCCTCAGAGCCCACCCCCCTGAGGGGTGTGGGAGGAATTAACTCAGGGGACATCATTGACTGAAAACCCACGTGGCAGACCCCTCCCCCAGAAAACCAACTGGGGGGTGGGGAGAAAGATGAAAAGAGAACAACCACCACTACTTCATAGATACAACTTTTATTTTTAACTCGTTCCCACTATTCTGGTTCATTTTTTTATATAGATAATTTTTTAACCTATTTACCATCACAGTGAGATGTCCAGTACATCAAATTCCATAATAACCTTTTAACCTGAACTTTTTGATACATATACCCATGTTTTTCTTTTGCTTTATTATTTTTTTTAATTTTATTTAAATTTTAGTTCAGTCTAATTTATTCTTTTTTCATTTTTATTTTCTAATATTCATATAGAGTTAAACTTCAAGGTAATCCCCTTTCCCCAATCAATGCTAACCCTATAGTTAAACCAATTTTTAATCTCCCTTTATCTTAGGAAAGTTGAGTCCTTTAACAAAGATATCAAGATACATCCTGGAAGAATCAAAATAACCTTCCTCTCACACACTGAGAATTTATAAACACTCTACCATCTTTTTCTTCCGCCAGTGTTTCTATTTGTGTTTGTCCTGATAGTATATAAACCTTATACTTGGGGCTCTTTTTGACGAGGTTCTTACTTTTTTGCATATATATATATATTTTTTCTCTTGTCATATACATTTATCAATCTTTTTGTTTGTCTGGTTTTCTTTGTATACTTCATCAATCTTACCATTTGGGCTGAGCCTTCTCTTTTATTTTCCCTTTTTTTCCTCTCTCTCTCTCTTTCTTTCTTTCTTTTTCTTTTCTTTTTTCTCTCATTTGGATGGGGAATCCTGATTGTTCAGAAGCATTCCAGGGTGCACCTTGACTGCACCACGGTCGTTACATCCACTACATCCATTCAGTCATCTCTCACCAAAATGACTAGGAGGAGGAATGCCCAACAGAAGAAAAATACAGAGGATGGGCCTTCTGCAACAGAGCTAATGGCTATCTACATAGATAATATGTCAGAAAAGGAATTCAGGCTAACAATTATCCAGGCAATAGCTAGGTTGGAGAAAGCCATGGATGACCGAACGGAATTGATTAGGGCAGAAATGAAAGCCAACAGGGATGAGGTCCACAATGCTCTTAATGAGTTCCAATCTAATCTAAATTCTCTAAAAGCTAGGGTAACTGAAACAGAATATAGAATTAGTGATCTGGAGGACAAACAGATAGAGAGAAAGGATCAGGAGGAAGACTGGAACAAACAGCTTAGAAGCCACAAAGCCACAAAAACAGAATCAGGGAAGCAAATGATGCCATGAAACGTTCCAACGTCAGAATTATTGGAATTGCTGAAGGGGAGGAGAAAGAAAGAAGTGTAGAAGATATAGTGGAACAAGTTCTTCATGAAAATTTTCCCAATCTCACAAATGGAACCAACGTTCATGTACTAGAGGCAGAATGGCTCCCCCCCAAGATTATAGATTCTTGAAACACCTCGAGACACCTAATAGTAAGAGACACCTCGAGACACCTAATAGTAAGAATGAAGAATTATAATTGTAGGCAGACCCTCTTGAAAGCAGCTAGGACACAGAAGCTCCTTACATACAGAGGAAAGCCCATCAGAATAACGTCAGACCTGTCCACAGAGACCTGGAAAACCAGAAATGATTGGCAAGATATATTCAGGGCACTAAATGAGAAGAACATGCAGCCAAGCATACTTTATCCAGCAAGACTGACATTCAAAATGGATGGAGAGATAAAGAGTTTCCAAGACCTGCAAGGCTTAAAAGACTATGCAACCACCAAGCCGACATTGCAGGAAATATTAAGGGGGGTTCTATAAAAGAGGAAAAATCCTAAGAATAGCATTGAACAGAAATATAGAGACAATCTACAG
>NC_081569.1:23365225-23368833 GCF_022355385.1 Mustela nigripes
AGATAAAGAGTTTCCAAGACCAGCAAGGCTTAAAAGACTATGCAACCGCCAAGCCAACACTACAGGAAATATCAAGGGGGGTTCTATAAAAGAGGAAAAATCCTAAGAATAGCATTGAACAGAAATATAGAGACAATCTACAGAAAGAAATACTTCAAAGGTAACTCAATGTCAATAAAAACATATCTATCAATAATCACTCTCAATGTGAATGGCCTAAATGAGCCCATAAAATGGCACAGGGTTGCAGATTGGATAAAATGACAGGATCCATCCATATGTTGTCTACAAGAGACCCATTTGAACCTAAAGATACACCCAGACTGAAAGTGAAGGGATGGAGAAGCATCTTTCATGCCAATGGGCCTCAAAAGAAGGCCGGGGTAGCAATTCTAATATCAGATGAATTAGATTTTAAACTAAAGATTGTACTCAGAGATACAGAAGGACAACTACATAATTCTTAAAGGAACTATCCACCAAGATGATCTAACAATTGTAAATATCTATGTCCCCAATATGGGAGCAGCCAATTACATAGGAAAACTGGTAATCGAGATAAAGAGTCATATTGATATAAATACATTAATAGTAGGAGATCTTAACACACCTCTCTCAGAAACAGATCATCAAAGCAGAAAATCAATAAAGAAATGAGAGCATTGAATGACACCTTGGACCAGATGGACCTCATAGATATATACAGAACATTCCACCCTAAAACAACAGAATACTCATTCATCTCAAGTGCATGGAACCTTCTCCAGAATAGATCACATATTGGGTCACAAATCAGGACTCAACCGATACCAAAAGACTGAGATCATTCCCTGCATATTCTCAGATCACGATTCTTTGAAACTGGAGCTCAATCCCAAGGAAAAGTTCAGAAGGAACTCAAACACCTGGAACCTAAAGACCACCTTGCTTAAGAATGCTTGGATCAACCAGGAGA
The DNA here is from genome assembly GCF_022355385.1 of Mustela nigripes. NCBI lineage: Eukaryota > Metazoa > Chordata > Mammalia > Carnivora > Mustelidae > Mustela > Mustela nigripes. The sequence continues at coordinate 23,366,181 of NC_081569.1, forward strand.
TCAAAGAAGAACTTAATTCATGGAAACCAGTGAGAATGAAGACACTTCGGTCCATAACCTATGGGATACAGCAAAGGCGGTCCTAAGGGGGAAATACATAGACATCCAAGTCTCATCCCCCCCCCCCCAAAATTGAAAAATCCAGAACACAGCAGCTGTCTCTACAACTTAAAGAAATGGAGAATCAACAACAAATGAAACCAACTCCACACATAAGAAGGGAATTCATCAAAATTTGAGCAGAGATCAATGAGGTAGAAACCAGAGATACAGTAGAACGTATCAGTGAAACTAGAAGGTGGTTTTTTGAAAGAATCAGTAAGATCGATAAACCACTGGCCACACAATCCAAAAGAGAGAAAGCCCAAATTAATAAAATTATGAATGAAAATGGAGAGATCACAACTAACACCAAGGATATAGGAACAATCATCAGAAGTTATTATCAACAGTTATATGCCAATAAGCTAAGCAACCTAGATGAAATGGATGCATTCCTGGAAAACCATAAACTACCAAAATTGAACCAGGAAGAAATTGACAACCTGAATAGACCGATATCTCGTAACGAGATTAAAGCAGTGATCAAAAACCTCCCAAAAAACAAGAGCCCAGGACCTGACGGATTCCTTGGGGAATTCTACCAACCTTTCAAAGAAGAAATAACACCTATTCTCCTAAAGCTGTTTCAAAAAATTGAAGCAGAAGGGAAACTTCCAGACTCTTCCTATGAATCCAGCATTACCCTGATCCCCAAACCAGACAAAGACCCTACCAAAAAGGAGAATTTCAGACCAATATCACTGATGAATAGGGATGCTAAGATTCTCAACAAGATCCTAGCAAACAGGATCCAACAGCACATTAAAAAGATTATGGGATGCCTGGGTGGCTCAGTTGGTTGAGCAGCTGCCTTCGGCTCAGGTCATGATCCCAGCGTCCTGGGATCGAGTCCCACATCGGGCTCCTTGCTCCGCAGGGAGCCTGCCCCTCTCTCTGACTCTGCCTGCCACTCTGCCTGTGCTCTCTCTCTCTCTCTCTGACAAATAAATAAAATCTTAAAAAAAAAAGATTAGCCACCATGACCAGGTGGGATTCATCCCTGGGCTACAAGGATGGCTCAACATTCGCAAATCAATCAATGTGAAAGAACAAATCAATAAGAGAAGAGAGAAGAACCACATGGTCCTCTCAATCAATGCAGAAAAAGCATTTGACAAAATCCAGTATCCGTTCCTGATTAAAACGCTTTAAAGTATAGGGATAGCGGGAACATTCCTGAACTTCATAAAATCTATCTATGAAAGACCCACAGCAAATATCATCCACAATGGGAAAAAGCTTGTAACCTTCCACTGAGATCAGGAACATGACAAGGATGCCCACTTTCACCACTGTTGTTCCACATAGTATCAGAAGTCCTAGCAACAGCAATCAGACAACAAAGAGAACTAAAAGATATCCAAATTGGCAATGAAGAAGTCCAACTCTCTCTCTTGGCAGATGACATGATTCTTTATATGGAAAACCCAGAAGACTCCACCCCCAAACTACTAGAACTCATACAGCAATTCAGCAACGTGGCAGAATACAAAGTCAATGTGCAGAAATCAGTGGCTTTCTTATACACTAACAATGAAAAGACAGAAAGGGAAACTAGAGAACCGATTCCATTTACTATAGCACCAGAACCATAAGATACCTGGGAATAAACCTAACCAAAGAGGTAAAGGATCTGTATTCGAGGAACTACAGAACACTCATGAAAGAAATTGAAGAAGACACAAAAAGATGGAAGACCATTCCATGCTCTTCGATTGGAAGAATAAACATTGTTAAAATGTCTATACTGCCTAGAGCAATCTATACTTTTAATGACATTCTGATCATAATTCCACCGGCATTTTTCAAAGAGCTGGAGCAAATAATCCTAAAATTGGCAATGAATTTGGAATCAGAAGAGACCCTGAATTGCTAAGGAAATGTTGAAAAACAAAAATAAAACTGGGGGCATCACGTTAGCTGATTTCAAGCTTTACTACAAAGCTGTCATCACCAAGACAGCATGGTACTGGCATAAAAACAGACACATAGACCAGTGGAACAGAGTAGAGAGCCCAGATATGGACCCTCAACTCTATGGTCAAATAATCTTCAACACAGCAGGAAAAAATATACAGTGGAAAAAAGACAGTCTCTTCAATAAATGGTGCTGGGAAAACTGGGCAGCTATATGTAGAAGAATGAAACTCGACCATTCTCTTACACCGTACACAAAGATAAACTCAAAATGGATAAAAGACCTCAGTGTGAGACAGGAATCCATCAGAATCCTAGAGGAGAATATAAGCTGTAACCTCTTCGATATCAGCCACAGCAACTTCTTTCAAGATATGTCTCCAAAGGCAAAGGAAACATGCAAACATCAACTTTTGAGACTTCGTCAAGATCAAAAGCTTCTGCACAGCAAAGGAAACAGTCAACAAAACAAAGAGGCAACCCACGGAATGGGAGAAGATATTTGCAAATGACAGTACAGACAAAAGGTTGATATCCAGGATCTATAAAGAACTCCTCAAACTCAACACACACAAAACAGACAATCATATCAAAAAATGGGCAGAAGATATGGACAGACACTTCTCCAATGAAG
>NC_081569.1:23369233-23664270 GCF_022355385.1 Mustela nigripes
ATTATAGAGGGCACGGATTGCATGGAGCACTGGGTGTGGTGAAAAAATGATGATACTGTTATCCTGAAAATAAATAAATAAATAAAAATTTTTGTCAGCTATGGAGAACTAGAAATGTACCCCTGCAAAAAAGTGAAACCACTTGGAAGTATAGGCTTCCAGTGATGCAATAAATAATCTACAGGAATAAAAAGTACAGCACAGGGAATGTAGTCTTTGGCATTGTAATAGCATTGTATGGGAACAAATTGTAGCTACTACACTTGTGGTGAGGATACCAAAACTCATGGAATCACTATGTTGTACAATGTTATGTATATAACATTCCATCACTTACAGGATCACTATGTTGTACAATGTTATGTATGTAACATTGTGTTTCAACTATATTTCAATTAAAAAAGGAAAGGGAAACTATTGCTAGAGAATTTCAGTAAGCTGAAACCTTCTAGTGTGGAGGAATCAGAAAGTTCTCACTGCAGCCACAATCTGTCGAATAATAAAGACCAAACAAATTTCCTCTGAAACAAGTGAACAAGTGTGGAAAAACAAGTATGGAAAATGGGTGACTTGTCTTGGTCTTGAAGAGTCAACTCTTTTTTTCTTTTGCTGAAGCAGAGTAAGAAAGACTGCTGCATCCATCCAAGGGAAACTTTACTCAGTGTCAAAGTATACTCTTTCATGAATATTGTTATGTCAGGAAAATAACTGAACACTTCAAGTTAGTATGTATGCCAAAATGCTGTTGGTGGGCCTCTCACCCATTCTTAGTTTTAGGTATTTTTTTTTCCTTCTGAGTGTGCTCCAATACCATGAAAAACATTCCATAATGTCACCTGCTTATTAACTCCTTCACTCAAGAAAAGCCAGGTGCATAGTGAATAGCAAATATGTCCCATTCTCAGAAAGTTTTCCATTGTCTTAACTTAGGAAGGAGTTAATTTATGCCAGTGTTCAGCTGAGTGACAGATTACATGATTGAGATAATAAAACTATAGGAATTCAATGGAAAAAATTTAATGAATTTGGGCTTGAAAAGTAGAGATGGGGTGAAAAAAGATGAAGGACAGGAAATAATCTCAATAAAGTCCTGTGGGGGCACAAATGGGGTTCATTTCAGAGTGAGTGAGATGCTTCAATCAGTGTAGACCAGGAGCCAACATGTTAAATTAGGACTCAATAAATATCTGTATTGAAACTCTCCATCTTCAAAGACAGCTGCTCAGGGCGTCATGTAAGAAATGGACTATTTCTTAACTGTGCACATCTCATCTGTGGTGATTAATTTTATGTCTTGACTTGGCTGGGCCACAGTGCCCAGCTATTTGGTCAAATGTCAGTCTTGATATTGCTCAGAAGGTTTTTTTTTTTTTTTTAAATGAAATTAACATTTAAATCAGTAGATTTTGAATACAGACCATGATTCTCAATGTGGGCTTTATCCCATTCACTGAAGGCCATAAGAGAAAAAAGACTGGACCTCCTAAGGAAGAGGGGCTTCTGTCTCCAGAGTGCCTTTGGATTTGAGCTGCAATGTCAACTGTTCCCTGGGTCTCCAGCCTGTTAGCCAATCCTGCAGATTTTGGACTTGCCAACATCCACACTCATGTGAGCCAGTTCCACAGTGATGGATATTAAGGAGGGCACAGACTGCATGGAGCACTGGGTGTTATACACAAATAATGAATCTTAACACTACATCAAAAACTAATGATGTACTGTATGCTGAGTAACATAACATAATAATAAAAATTTTTTTAAAGGGTGAAAAAAAAGTCCCTCCCTCCTTCTCTTTACTCTTTCTCTCACTCTTCCTCTATCCTGTTGGTTCTGTTTCCCTGGAAAACCCTGCTTCTCTGGAAAAATGGCCCTAGGTTCAAATGTCAGCATTGTCATGCTTCCACATGTGTTCAGCAGGCAGAGCATGTGGGCAGAGCATGTACTAACACTGTGAAGTATTTTTATATTTCATATAAAATAATAAAACGTAGGGACGCCTGTGTGGCTCAGTCCATTAAGTGTCTGCCTTTGGCTTAAGTCGTGATCCCAGGATCCTAGGATTGAGCTCCGCATTGCCCTGGGCTTCCTGCTCAGTTCAGAGTCTGCTTTCCCCCTCACTCTGTCCCTGCCCAACCCCCCCGCTGTCCCCACTCATCTGCTCTTTCTTGCTTTCTGTCTCTCTCAAATAAATAAATAAATAAAATATTTTAAAAAGTAATCATAATAAACATGGGCTAAATCAGACATAATACATTTGGTTATCTTTTAATTCACATAAGTAGTACTTGACCCCAAAATTTCAAGACAATATATGGGAGAAATTTTAAATTTGAGAAAATTTGATCTACTAACTTTAGTTTTTTTCTGATTAATTTGAAAAAGATAAATAATATGACCTCATTTTCCTGAAGACATTTTAATCTCATTCACAGAAATCAGGTTTTGTTGAAAGCAAAGACTTGGGAGTACTGAATTAGGATAGGGATTCTCAAATTCACAGGGTTCCACTTAAGGTCTGCAAGGCACCTAGGCAGACAGGTGTTTTTATGTTCCCAGGTGACTGTGATGGGCAATCAGAATTGAGAATCCTTAGTTTCCAGGACAGCATCTGACCTTACCTGGTGTGGAAGCCTTTTACACAGAGCACTTCCCAGGATATCCTACAAGACGGATCAGCAGCTAGGACAGGGAAAGAACTAGGCTTTGGAAAGAACCACTCTCCTTCCTCTGAGGGGAGAAAGGAGAAACAGTTGCTTCAGAGGAGTAGCACATAGCCCTGCTGGGGCCAGGCATGGGCAGCAGAGTAACTCACACTACACACCTGTGTGGGAGGTGTGCACAGAGGAAGAACAAAGAGAGCAGGGCCTCAGGACTTCCAGGTCCCAGCAGCAATGTCCATGTTGGCATGGATTGGGACAGAGTCCTAGGGATAGGTAATGATTAACTATCTTTGTCCCTCAATAAGTACTTTCTCTTTGAGGATTTATTTTTTAATATATACTCTGGAATATATTCTGAAATTGTTAAAGAACAGTTATGATATCTAGTGATTTTTTAAAGTAACTGTGAGTTTAATAAACTTTAAAAAATGCTCGTAAGGCCTTATTCCATGTGGTTCTCAGGAATTCAATCTTGAGTACAGAATCATTGCTCTATCCTATATACCTAAACTTCTGCCACAGCCCAGAATGAACTCTTCAACCACAGTCAACAGCAGTGGTATTTTGCCCTAGAGGCACCTGGGGGAAGCACGATAAACTGGATTTGTGGGCAAGTAGAAACCCTGAAGAATGGTGCTTCAGCAATACAACAAATCCCCCAGAGCAAATAAACACTTTCAAACTCTGATAAATTGTGAGCACAGCTTTTTCCTTGATACCTGCAAAAACAGTTTATTAATCATATTGTTTCCACTTTAATAATTCCTCTGACTATTGGTGGTGAGTTTATGCCATTAGACAACTGATATGTCACACCAGAGTCTGGGGTCTGATATTTGCCTGATGGGGGATAGAGTTCAAATTAGATGGGTAAGTAGAGAGATAGAGAGGGGATGGTTGGATGGATGGATAGATGGATGCGCACACACACACACACACACACACACAAACACACACACACACATATACGTAAGAAGAAAGAGGGATATATAGATTGATAGGTAGGTAGATAGATGAATTGATAGATAGCAGTTGTATGACCCACAAAGCACTTCATCACATGATTTCATTTAATCCTTACAATAATCCCCTTGAACAGGTATAGTCATATTTATTCTTTTTATAGATTTGTAGATGAGAATAATGACATCAGTGTTAACTTGTACAAAATCACACCTCTTGGGACACCTGGGTGGCTCAGTGGGTTAAGAATCTGCCTTCGGCTCAGGTCATGATCCCAGGGTCCTGGAGTCAAGTCCTGTGTTAGGACTCCCTGCTCGGTGGAGAGCCTGCTCCCCCCACCCCCCCGCCTGCCTCTCTGCCTACTCATGATCTCTGTCTGGCAAATAAATAAATAAAACTTAAAAAAAAAAAAAATCACACCTCTGGCAAAAACCAAAGCAAGGACTCAGACAAAGGACTTGTTCTTTCTGTAGTACTCTCAGGAAAGGAGTCCATGTCTTAAAACATACCTCTCCATCTTTTCTCAGGTGATGTCATCTACCAGTGAACTACACAGTCCACTATCAGCAGTGAGGTTTTCAATGAAACGTGACTGTGAGAGATCATATGTCTGCTAATACTCACACCAAAGAATTCGTGACTCAAGTGAAGATGTTTCCTATGGATGGTTGACAAAGGGAGAATGAGAGTAGACAGAGCCCCAGACTTCCAAGGATGCCTGCACAGTTGAAAGGGGGAGAGTCTTCTGGACCAGACGGGAGGGACGACCCAACCAACTAAAAATTGGAACTGGGAGCATTGCCTTATTCTTGATTCACATGTTCATCTGCACCAGGCCAGGTAGAAATACAGAGGAGGTGTTTATTGAGCCCTTTTTTCCCCTTCCTATCCTAATGCAAGTCCTAGAGAAAGCAGAGCTGGAAACAAGATCAAAGTTCTATGATTAAATGGGAAGTTCAAGTCCAGGGCAGTGAGGATGAGGAAAATGGATGGTAAGGCAAGAGAAGATCCCATGTGATGTTCATACTTTTCCATGAAGACACTGTACTTCTTAGCAGCCTCCTTTATTTGGCCTGTGGACCTTCTCCCAAAGGATTGTGAGATGGACCCTCACTGTAGAGCAGGCTTTTGGAGAATTGTACTGAACTCCATCACTCTGCAATTTCCATTGGTCAAATCTCAACCCACAGGGACCTAACTTCCCATCACTGGTATGTCTGTCACCCAGTCCTCTAAATCTGCATTTGTACTCCTTGCATCCAGGGCTGAGTGGTCCTGAGCAAGAGAGAGAAAAGGAAGGTGATGAGAACCTCTGAGCCAGAATCCAAGAGTGGATCTCAACCAATTGTAGCTGTAGGTTTTATTCCTTTGAAATTTCTATGTGCTTCCTACAGTAGGAAAAAAAAAAAAAAAAAGCATGTGGATTTCACGGGCACTAATCTCCATAATCTTTAGTAGGGATTTACTGATTTATTTAACATTTTAATTCACCAACTTTGAGCACTCAGGAGAAGTTTTGCCCATCGTCTGCAGCAGAAAATTGATGTCACATAGGTTCCTTCTTCCCTTTGGAATTCTGTCTAGTTTCTAAAGTTTCTTCTAGTTTCTAGGAGTTTCTCTTAGATCCTTCCATCTCTGCATATTCGAGATTCAGAATAAAAAAATGCATCTCTTTTTCTATATCTCAAAAGTGATCTCTAATATGTATTTTTTAATTGACCTGGTATTTGCCTCCCTTATTTTTCATTTTCACTTTCCCATGACATAGTAAAACCCACATGGCTTTCTTGAAATGCATATTTGTGAAGGTTTGTGTATTGCACAGTCTTCTACTTCTCCTTGTATAGCTCAAATCCAGTTAATGAGGTCTGGCCCACAAACTCTCCATGAGTGGGCTCTGTACTGCACTGGCCTGGCTTCCTACCTGCCACCAATAATCACCTCCTCTGCAGCTCAGCCTCCTTGTCCCTGCCTAGACTGCAGGTCACCACCCTGACACACCTCATGCTTCCTGATACATGTTCTGTCTGCCTCTGCATTCTCTCCCCACCATCCCTTCTTGTCCTGAAGAAATTCTCACCCAATTCTAAGTCACCCCAGGCTACCAGGTACACTGAGCAGACTCTAGCTTTGGAGGTTCATGAACTGGCTTCAAGTCCAGGGCCCATCAATGTATGTTCCATATTAGAACCTAAACTCTCTGTAATCTAGTTCCCTTGTCATGTAGGAATCATAATGTCATCCCCATTGCATAGGAGACAATTTTTCATATATATGTGCACATCTTAAATCACTTTTGTTCTGGACTATCTTCCCAAAGATGTTTGTATAGCAAACAGCTTTGTGAGCTAGAGATAGTGTCTCCCTCTGTGGCAGAAGGTAGATTTGTTTCCTGACCAAGATATTAAAGATATTGTTGCAATTTGAACAAGTCTGTTAACAACCACCTTGTAGGATTGGGGGTTCCTGAGCTTAGGGCTCCTCAGCTATGACACAGACCTAATGTATGTATGCAGCATCCATCTAGGCCCATCTCTGCATCACTCCCATGGAACTTTGAGGGCAAGGGGGAACAGATACCATGAGTAATGAAGTAGTGAAGGACTCTCTTCCTGGATTGCAGATGGCTGCCTTCTTGCTCTCTCCTCGTATGTCTCTGACCTAGAAGTCTTGTGTCTTTTTCCTGTTTCCATGAAGAGCAGCAGGCTAATTAATTAGCTTGCAAAGAGGGTAAACTCTCAAGACACTTCAGGATTCTTGATTCCTTTCCTCTGGCTGAGGGGAGATTTTCCTACTTCCAGACAATGTGATAGAATGTGCAGGAGTTCCTTCCTGGCCGTCCTCCTAACTTAAAGACACACATGCTTCTGTTGCAGCATCAGTCATAGCCAGCTCTATATCCAGGCAGAGCTCTTGGTTCATGGAGCTATTTTCATGCAATAAATTATTATGCCTTAAGATTGCTCTGCTATTAAAATCTACTGCTGCCTTGTGTCTTCTCTTGCCATCATTTCTTTTCTGTTAAAAATAAAATGTTTAGGGGCACCTGGGTGGCTCAGTGGGTTAAACTGCTGCCTTCGGCTCAGGTCATGATCTCGGGGTCCCGGGATCGAGTCCCGCATCGGGCTCTTTGCTCAGCAGGGAGCGGGTTTCCTCCTCTCTCTCTCTGCCTGCCTCTCTGCCTACTTGTGATCTCTCTTTGTCAAATAAATAAATAAAATCTTTAAAAAAATAAAAATAAAATGTTTTAAAAGTGTATAAGCATGTGTGGATTCCTCATTTGTTTTGAAATGTAGCCTCTGTTTTGGTAAGGGCCAAAAGCTGACACAAGGTTCTTCTCCAGGCTTAATTCAACTTATTCACTTGGGATGGGGTTGGGAGGTTATAAACCTTTCAAAATTAAGTGAAAGTTGTGTGCATTTGTCTATTTTCCTAGGAATAAGGATTATTACCTTTATTGGAATCATAAAGTTATCTGTACTAAAGCCCCTGAGTTGAATACAATATATTTTAGCCATAACAAATAGGGCTTTGTTGCACTTCCCTAGAGGCGGTGCTGAGAGTAAGCCAGATGGTGCATCCTCCAGGCTTCATCATGGGGAAACCATGAAATGAACACACAAATAAAGAAACCTGACCACTTAATGGAGCCAGCAAGAGAGAGGACCAAATAAGACCTCCCAGACCGGAGCAATTTCCAGTGAAGATGGGATATGGGAACTCTACAAAAATAGCTATTTTTTTTTCTAAAAACAAAATATTTTAGGGGCTCCTGGGTGGCTCAGTTGGTCAAACATCTGAATTTTGGTCTCAGCTCAGGTCATGTTATCATGGTCAGGTGATTGAGCCCCCACCTTGGGCTCAGTGCCGAGCACAGAGTCTGCTTCAGATTCTCTCACTCTCCTGCTTTCTCTCTCAAATAAATAATAAAAAAAAAACTTCTAAAAAATCTTTTTAAGATGTTAAGAATTCTTCTAATGTATGTTTAAAATGGAAGATAATATGGTATCTTCTATTACTATAACTAATGTTTTAGTCAGCTTAGTCTATCATCAAAAAAACCATACTTGGAGTGGCTTAAACAAGACATTTACTTTCCCAGTTTTAGAGGCTGAAAGTCCAGGATCAAAGTCAGCATAGTAGGTTCCTGGTAAGGACTCTCTTCCTGGATTGCAGATGGCTGCCTTCTTGCTGTGTTCTCACATGTCAATTGATGATGGAGCAAAAAAAAGAGTAAGCTCTTTTGTGTTTCATCTTTTAAGGAGGCTAACCCCACTCATGAGGGTTCCACAAAATTATTTCCAAAGGTCCCACTTCCAAATCCATTCCATTAGGGGTTGGGGCTTCAAAATATGGATAGGGTGGGGCACAATTCAGCCTATGGCAACTAGAAAAGCTGAATTTCACATACACTGCTTCCTAGCAAATGCCAATGCTACATATGCCTTTGAGAAATGCCTGCACTTGTGACCCAGGATAGGTGTACTCGAACGCTTGCAGCAGCACTGTGACCCACAGCCCCTAACTGCCAAGACCCAAAAGTCTAGCAGTAGTAGAATGGTTAGATGTAATGAGGTGCATTGACATAAGGGGCACTGCCCTTTAAGAGGTGAAAATAGACAAAGCACATCTGTATGCATGAGCACAGAAGAATTTACCAACAACATCAGGTGGAAAGAATTGCCTGCAGAAGGGTGCACAATAAGATCTGGGTTATACAGAGCTCAAAAATGGGCAAAACTGAATATTACATTGCCTGGGAATATGCATATGTCAGGCATGGCTACCAAGAAAGTCAAGGGAACAAGTAGCCCATTTCAGAGTATTTGTTGGGGTTGGGGGTGGGGGATTGTCAGAAGAGGACACTGGGTCCAGGGGTCAATAGTATCAGTCATGTTCTCTGTCTTAAGCATGAATTATGGGGACACAGCAGTTTATTTCATCATTATTTTAAAAAAAAAAACCTATGTATATAACGATATATGTATTGTCTTAGTCCATTTGGACTTTCGTAACAAAGTGCCACAGACTGGGTCGCTTATAAACAACAGAAATTTATTTCTTACAATTCTGGAGGCTAGAAGTCTAAGATCAGGATGCAAACATGGTCAGGCTCTAGTGAAAACCCTTTTCCAGCTGCAGACTACTAACTTTTCACTGTGTTCCTCACATGGTAGAAGAGACAAGGGAGCTCTGTGAGGTCTTTTTGATAAGAACACTAACCCCATCCACTAGGGTCCACCCTGTGATCTAATCACTTTCCAAAAGCGCTATCTCCCAATATCATATTGGAGGTTGAAATTTCAACATTTCAGACCATAGCATACATGTATTACATATATCTCACAGATACCATACATAACATATATGTATATGTCATAACAGTCTTTTGTATCAGAAGTCAAATTACTTCGGGGGGCACTTACCCTGAAGGTCATCATTTATTTCTGCCCAGCTGCCAGTAGCAGGAGCAGCAGCAGGGGTATCTTAGCTCACACACCCTGGCCTTTGACCCAGGTGAAGTCCTGAAAAGCCGGTGGTCACCATACACCCTCAGGAGAGACACCCATAAGAGCTACTCTGGTCCCACAGCCTAGGCTCAACACAAAAGGTATGGATCAAGCTCCTGTCTACAGAAGCACCTAGCACTATGCATGTCATTGTTAGTAGCACCCTTGGGCCTGCTGTAGCAGTCTGAGGACTGCACAGGAAGTTACCAAAACTTGATATGTTGGTATATCAGGAGATAGTCATGAATGAGCTTAGGGATTCAAAACTTTGAGGGAAGTTCATGTAAGCCCTATGTTCTGTGTTCTGCCATCAAATCTTTCCATGTGATTTTGATTTATAATTACTGAAGCATCAACATGCAGTATATCTATATGCTCGTAGACAGACTCAAGGTCATCATTGTCCATATCATTGGCAATTCCACCTGGCATCAATACATGCTTTTCTAGTTCATATCTGGCATTCTCAGGAAGTAGATTCAGTGACATGTAGACTCCTAAGTAAAGCCAGTTCTTGAAGAAGAGTTTCCTTTTGTTTTTGACAATATTCAGCCGTTCAGAGGGTGGAATCCCTCATCATATGCCTCTGAAATGTCCAAGATTGCTCTTGAGTAGGACTCTGTGGAACCATGGGCAATACAAGGTTATGGTATGTACAGTTTAGAGAAATATTAGAGGTGACAGATGTCACTCAGAATACAAATGCAGAATATAAACATAAATTTCAGAGGTTAAGAAACAGGACTGCTCAGATTCTGCCAGTAGATTTCTGCAGTTATATGGGATCAATGTTCTGTGGGAGCATTTCAGGTACCTTCAATTTATATACACTTTTCCAGGCTTTTTGACCCGTCAGTTTTCCAGGCATTCATCATGGTGTAGCTTTATGGGATTTTTGGGGGGAGTCTTCTTCTTTTTCTCCTTTTTCTTCTACCCGCTTTTTTTTTTTTTTTTAAAGTAAACCAGGAGTTAAAGTCTTGTGTCTAGACCTGATTCTGTTATTTGCAAAGCCATGTGACTTCAAGCAAGACACTTAACTTCTTTGAACTTCATCTTTCTTCTGTAAAATCAAGGCACTGGTTTACATAATCTTAATGCTCTTTGTTTTAAATCAATGATTCTATAATAAATGTGGGTGTCTGTCTTGCTGTAAATGCCAGTATGTCATGAATACATACCTCATCTAAGAATCTGAGTGCCAACTGAATTTAGTAAGTCAGGGAAGATGAGTTAAATGGCACTCCATGCCAATGTGAAAATTTTCAGGAACTTAACTGGGCTAAGGCATTGATAATATCACCCATGTCCACTCCATTTCTTGAGTAAAAGCTCTAGGTTATGCCTCACACAATATTTAATCAAAGATGGATCATAGACCTAAAAATAAAAGCCAAAATTATAATGCTTAAGAAGTAACAAGAAGACTATTTGTAACGTGGGGTAGGAAATAAATCTTGGACAGCACACATAGAGTACTAACAATGAAAGAAAAAAATTGATAAATTCAAGTTCAAAATTTTAAAATGATCTCATCAAAAGAAAATATTTTAAAAATAGAAAGATAAGACACAAACTGAGATAAAATATTTACATATATTTGACATAGAACTTATGTCCAGAATATATAATTTTTACAGCTCAATAATAGACAAAGAACCCAATTTATTTTTTTTGAAAATTGAAAGACTTGAATAAACAGCATAAAAAATAGACTAAAAACCAACCAATGAACATATAAGTAAGTAGCCAATATCACTTATCAGTAAAATGTCAATGGAACCACAATGAAATATCACTTCACACACATTAGAATGGCTAAAACTGAAAATACTTATATCTCTAAAAGTTGAAAGGATTTGGGTCATCCTGAAAACATATTCCTGGTAGGAGTGTGAAATGGTGCAACCACTTTGGAAAACAGTTCAGCTGTTTCTTAAAAAGCATTTTCACTTCCAGGGTCTTGATCCAAAAGAAATAAAAATATGCATTCACAGTCAGAGTTGGATGTAAATATTTATAGCAATGTTATTGTATAATAACCTTAAACTGGAAAATCCTAAATGTTTATCAGTGGGAGAAAATCAATAAACACATTGTGACACAGTCATGTAATTGAATATAAATCAACAATAAAAATGGAATTATTGATACACATTAACCACATGGGTGAGTCCAAAATATTTATGTTGATGCACCCCAATGATCATAGCAGCAATGTCCCCAATAGCTAAAATGTAGAAGGAACTGTCCTTCAATGGATGAATGGATGAAGAAGATGTGGTTGATATATATGATGGAATATTATTCAGCCATCAGAAAGGGTGAATATCTACCATTAACATCAGCATAGATGTAACTGGAGGGTACTATTCTAAGTGAAATAAGTCAGTCAGAGAAACACAATTATCATATAGTTTCACTCATATGTGGAACCTAAGGAAGAGTGCAGAGAACAATACACGTAGGGGAAAAAACTGAATGGGAAGAATCAGAGAGGGAGACAAACCACATGAAACTCTTGACTCCGGGAAACAAACTGAGGGTTGTTGGAAGAGAGGTGGGTGGGGGGATGGGGACTGGGTGATGAGCATTAAAGAGGGCACATGATAAAACCAGTACTAGGTGTTATACTCAACCAATGAATCCTTTAACATTATATCAAAAATTATTGGGGAATTTGGAAGGGGAGATGAACCATGAGAGACTATGGACTCTGAAAAACAATCTGAGGGTTTTGAAGGGGTCGGGGGTGGGAGGTCAGGGTACCAGGTGGTAGGTATTATAGAGGGCACAGATTGCATGGAGCACTGGGTGTGGTGCAAAAATAATGAATACTGTTATGCGGAAAATAAAAATAAATTAAAAAAAAAAGAAAAAAACTAATGATGTACCATACCTTGGCTAATTGAATTTAAATGAATAAATAAATAAATTTTAAAAATTACATTGAAAGGAAGCTAGACATTAAATAGTACATAGGCTATTATTCTAGAGTTCAAGAACAGATGAAACTAATCTATAGTAACAGAAATCAGATCAGTAATATGGGCATAGAGTAGAATTGAAATGGACAAGCCAGACATTTTTTTTAAATTTATTTTTTATTTATTTTCGGAATAACAGTATTCATTATTTTTGCACCACACCCAGTGCTCCATGCAATCTGTGCCCTCTATAATACCCACCACCTGGTACCCCAACCTCCCACCCAACCGCCAATTCAAACCCCTCAGATTGTTTTTTAGAGTCCATAGTCTTTCATGGTTCACCTCCCCTTCCAATTTCCCCCAACTCCCTTCTCCTCTCTAACTCCCCATGTCCTCCATGTTATTTGTTATGCTCCACAAATAAGTGAAACCATAGGATAATTGACTCTCTGCTTGACTGATTTCACTCAGCAAGCCAGAACATTTTGTGCTGATGGAAATGTTCTCCATCTTGATTAGAGTGGTTACGTGGTATATTTAAAAATATATATCATTATATAAATGATATGTAAAAATTATGAACTATGCATTTAAAATCTATGTATTTCATTGTATGAAAATTATATATTATTAAAAATAAAAGTTGGGGGTGACAGTTTAGCTCTTCCCTGATTCCATGGACAAAAACAGGACTTGAGTGTCTGCTCCAGGGCCAGCAGTGAGACTGGGGGTAAAACCTTCTGTAGTTTAGCTAGGGAAGGCAGCCACAGGCAAAGATGTTATAGAAAGAGCATCCCATCAAACTTTTCTTCTCCTGTCAGAACCAAGTCAGGTGAGTGAGCCAATTTTCACCCTGGGTGAAACTTTACAGTGACTTCTTCAACCCAGAAATAGATTCCCATTTAGAAGCCAGAACCCAGAAGCCAGAACTCCCAGGAGCAGAGGAAGCATTAGAGCAGATGAAGTGCAAGCTCTAAAGTCAGGCTGCCCTGGCTCCCACTCAGCTGTTTTGGGTACTGCCTCCTTACCATCCCATTCTTTACCAAACAGTGGTAAAGAGCCCTCACCTCTAAGATCTGGTGTAGGATTGTGGGTACCTAGGTAAAATGCCCCACAGGTTTGGAGTTCAGGGCAATATAGCTTTTGTTAGTACTAGGCAGTGCTTTTTGCAATTTTCCCTCAATTTTCTACTGTGTGGTCTTTGTCAGCATCATCTTCTCTTCCTCCTCTCACTCACTTTCTTCTCCCTCTTTCTTCTTTCATTGTAGCTCCCAGAGGTATTCAGCACACCATTTTAATAAAACAAATAGATGGTGCTGTACTTGGATTTGGTTCTAAAAGTTGAAGAGTGAAAAAGACGATCGCCCTCGACCCGCAAGGACGACAAGAAGCCTGGTTCAGATGCATCTTCTCTCTCTTTATTTCCGCAAGTCTACACACTTACATATGCTTACATGACCAATCAGCGAGCAGGGTACAGGAGGGAGCGAATCAGGCTGTGCACCTAAACCAACAACTTTGCTAGCAACCAATGCTGTTTACTTCCTCTTTGGGCGTTCTGCTTAGTCTCACGAGGCAATCCTAACCTGGCAACTAGCCAGGCGCCATCTTTTAATGGCGGAGGCCGCCCTGGCCAGGGGCCTGCCTCCGACATCTCCCCCTTTTTTCTTTTATGGCAGGGATAGTGCCTGTCTTAGGTTGTCAGTGGCGGGGAATATCCTTACCCGTCATCAGACGGCAGATATCAATGATCTGCGTCCTGTCTTAGGTTGGTATATTTCCCCCACCAATCTTACCCGTCATTGACTACCGATCCAGCATACTTAGCCACACTTGGGGGGATGTTCCAGCCTTGATGGCTAACAAGGCCTGCACCATGGCTTGCTGTTGCCTATGTTGCTGTCGCCTCCAAATTTGCAGTTTCCTTACTAGCAGAATCAAGCCCACTACAAGGATTGTCATCAGACCAATTATGCTAGCCCATTGTTTCGTAAAGGTTAACACATCTTGCAATGTTTTGATTATCTCTGGGAGGGTTGCAAGCTCAACTCTGGTGTTATTTATCTTTGTTATGCCTAGCAGCAGGTGCTGAGTCTACAAGACACATTAACTGTTGTCTCAAAGGTGAGCTTATCTTTAGGGGACCTGAAGGTGTCCCCTATTCCCCCTTTTTGTTTATAAAGCGCATTTTTTATTGTAAGATGCGCACGCTCCATAACACCCTGTCCTTGTGGATTATAGGGTATTCCATGTATCAAGTGAATGTCAGGTTGTTGTAGGAAGGCTTTAAAGGGTTGTGAGGTGTAGCCTGGACCATTATCTGTCTTTAATTGGTGTGGCTTTCCCCATGCCACGAAAGCCTGTAGGCAATGGGTGATAACATCTCTGGATTTTTCCCCCGTATGCACTGAGGCAAAAATTATTCCAGAGCAGGTATCTACCGAGACATGAACATATCTTAACTTTCCAAATTCTGAAACATGTGTGACATCCATTTGCCATATATTATTAGGTAACAAACCCTTAGGATTAACCCCCAAGGACGGTGCAGGTAGTAAGATCACGCAATTTCTGCAGGAGACTACTATGTCCCGTGCCTGTGCTTTTGTTATGTTAAATTTGAGGCGAAGAGTTAAAGCATTCACATGGAACAGCTTGTGATAATGTCTCTCCTGTTGTACCGGGTTCTCAATGGCAAAGACAAAATCTCCTCTGGTTAAGGAGTCTGCTAACCGATTACCTTTTATCAGGGGGTCTCGTAAGGTTATATGAGCTCTTATGTGGCCAATATAAAATGGAGCCTTCCTGTCCCAAACTAATGTTTGGATTTCTTGTAATGCCTTAGAGATAGTAGACCTGGCATTAATAGAACCCACATTTTCAATGATAGAGACAGCTTGCACCACATATCTACTATCTGATAAAAGGTTGAAGGGTTCTTAATGAAAACATTTGAAATGCTTTTATCACTGTGAGCAGCTCGGTTTCTTGGGGAGAGGAGCTTTGAAATAGAAAGGTCCAACTCTCTTCTTTAGTAAGTATAGCTCCTACAGGTGTCCTGGCTTCTTGCAGTAATAGCAAACTCCAGGAGTACCCCTATGTTTATATTGTTGAGCTCCCTGTAATCCTTGTAAACCTTGAGTGATAGCTGCAGCCATAACCTGCCCTTGAATAACACTGTCATTGATATCCCTGCAAACTTTAATATATGTACTCAAGTCTTTGCTTTTCCAAGGTCTGATGGCTTCTTTACACCATTATTAGCCTGCTCATAAGCCAGCTGTTTTATCAATGGCATGGCTGTCTCTACCTCCCAAATATTCGACCAGCTCTTTGCATCAGCCTCGCTACAAAATCAGCATATGCTTCATTTGATCCTTGTATTACCTTAGACAGCTGACCCTGTAAATCCCCACTGCCTTGAATTGTCTTCCATGCTTTAGTGGCCGCCGCGGCTATTTGCAGATACACCGCAGGGTTGTATTGTATTTGGGCCTGCTTTCCCATGTACGGTCCTATTCCCATTAACATTTCTAGGTCCTACTGAGGATTTCCAGCCGCTGTATTATGGCGGGCAGTGTCCTGTGAGTATTCTTGCCAGGCTGTTTTCCATACTAGATATTGCCCTCCTGACAAGGTTGCGCAGGCTAGGTTACCCCAGTCTTCAGGAACTAAGTTCATTCCCGCTATGGTCTCCAACAAAGATACCGTAAAGGCTGCCTGAGGGTCATACTGCATGACTGCTTCCTTTAATTGCTTAACTAGTTTAAAATCAAGAGGCTGATGATACCACCGGTTGTTTTGGTCCTCTAAAACCGGAAAGGCAGAGGCCAGGTCATGATCTCTCCAGCTTGAAACCCTGCCACTACCACATGTGGTGCAGCAGCTACAAGCTCCTTGGCACGCCATAGGATTATACGGCGAAGGGGCACTAGGCGTCGCTGGAGTCGACAGTTTCAACTGTTCAAACTTGGAGTGCATTTTACGGTCTCTTCCCCTGACATTTCTTCTTCCTCTTCACTAGAACTACCCACCTCTGAGGCACCAGAAGACCGCTCCTCTTTCACTTCCTCCAATGCCTCTGCTCCCTCTTGTAGAGCTGATTCACATTTGGGTTTAGGTCCCACCAGGCATCCCCGGACTGAGGTCCATATTGCCAGGGTCCCGAGTGGCAAAGGCGTTTTATTGTCCTGTTTTTTCAAATCCTCCCCTAAGTGGTCCCATTGAGGTATGTTTAGCAAGCCTTCATCTAGGAACCATGGAGCCGCCTTTTCCACTGTATTCAAAAAGGCCCGAGCAGTTTTTGCTTTTAGTGGAGTTCCATTGGCTTTCAGCAGGTCTTCTAAAGACCCTTCCAACTGCACTTTCAGATCCCATTATGAACACACAAACAACAGACACGGACATTAAAGAATTGCCGCTAAATTCCGGCTCTAAGGCCACCCCGCTTCTTATTGTGGACTTGTACAAGTTAATCCCGGCTCTAAGGCTGCCCCGCTTCTTACTGTGGACTTGTACAAGATTCCCACCACTTTGGTATATGTGCTGCCGAAGCGAGCACAAGATTCCCACCACTTTGATCATGGTCCCGTCCCTGCTTACCTGCAGTTTCGATAAGAAAATCCCGGCTCTATGGCCGCCCCGCTTCTTGTTGTGGTCTTGTACAAGTTTCCCACCACCTTTGTTGTGGTTTTACCCCGCTTACCTGAGGACTTCTCCCTTGCAAGGTTTTTCTATTTTTACTCCCAGCTTTACCGCAGAATTCCCACCTTTGAACGTGGCCTTTACTCCCCGCTTTACCATGAATTCCCACTTTTGAATGTGGCTAATGTCCCCGCTTACCTGCGGACCTTTACTCCCCGCGTTCCTGTGGGTTACCTTGCAAGATTCCTTTATTTAGTTCCCGGGTGCCGGCGCCATTTATCGCCCTCGCCCCGCAAGGACGACAAGACACCCCAGTTCGGATGCATCTTCTCTCTATTTCCGCAAGTCTACACACTTATATATGCTTACATGACCAATCAGTGAGCAGGGTACAGGAGGGAGCGAATCAGGCTGTGCACCTAAACCAACAACTTCGCTAGCAACCAATGCTGTTTACTTCCTCTTTGGGCATTCCGCTTAGTCTCACGAGGCAATCCTAACCTGGCAACTAGCCAGGCGCCATCTTTTAATGGCGGAGGCCGCCCTGGCCAGGGGCCTGCCTCCGACAAGACTTTGTACAAGACAGAGCAGTTAGGAGGATAAAGAAAGAAGGACTTATATTTAACTTTCACAGACATTTCTCTTCCTAGTCATTAAATGCAATTCAGAAAATGTGAACGATATAACTAACTCTACATTAGGCACTGAGCTATCTCCTGGGAAACAAAAAGGAATAAAATATATTCCACTTCCTCTTAGAAATGACAGGTTGGTGTGTCACAATAGCTTTGAAAGTTTCTAGAATGGGCTTGGTGAAGAAAATTATATGTACATTATGTTCCCCTCCCCCCACATACAATAGATCCTTTATATAAACCTAGGTTTTTATACTTTTAATTTGTTTAAAAGTAGAAACAATCCACTTGATGAAGTCATAAATTATTGATTTCTGGACATAATTTAGTTGGTGATGAGCAAAATTGGATGGAATAAAAACTTGAAAGAAGTCTTTGAAATAGCGCTTACTAGGAAGATTTTGTGCACTTGGCAAGTTCTTGGTGTACTGATGGTGAAGAGATATTGAACTTGGGGAAGTTACATCTGAGAGGAGGCCACAGTCAAGAAATACTTCATACAATTGAATGCAACACAATACAAAATAAAAAGTACTATATGATGTGTTCACAAGGAGCTATGGGAGCATGAGGAAGGCCACATTTGTTCACAGGAACCTCAAGGGAATCTCAAGGGAAGATGAGATGTGAAGGATGAAAGGCATTTTGCCAGAGGAAAAGAGTATGAGATTAACATGCATTCCAGAAAGTGCAAATAAGAGTGAGGGATGTGAATTAGTTACTGACAAAGATTCTCTCAACCAAACTTGAGCCAGGCAACTCAACTCTCTTTCAACAAGGCCCCATCCTTGAAATGTCTGTAAGAACCCAATTTTTCAATGAGTCAGTTTAGTTGGAATCTTGTGCCCTCAATATCTGATATCTGATCATCCTCAATGTCTGACCAAATTCCTCATCCCCTACCACCCCCCAGGTGATGTCTGATCACTCTGGCCTGCCTTCAGAAAGAATCATGTGAGGTCAACTCAGCCAAAATCTCATCTTACCCATGATGTTTCCTCTTAGGAACTTCCACACAATGGCTCCCCCCACCTAGCTTCCTTAGCTATAGATGTCCACTTGCTAATGCTGCATTTGAAACTGAGCCTGGTTCTAGAATGAGGTCTCATTTCCCCTACTGAAATTTTATTCCTGAGCAAAATTGGCTTTTACTCCTTTAGTTTCTGTCCAGCTCTGGTGTTTCTTTGACATGGTCTGTCAGACAAGCTAGGCTATGTCAAGTAACAAATAATACTAAGATTTCAAGAGCTCAAAACAACAAGGTTTATATATTACTTATGATAATGTCTATTTTTACTGATAGCAGGTTCTGCAGCATGGTGTCTCTCTCTCTCATGGTTTCAGGTTGACACAAACCTAATCTCTAGCATTGTGGTCACCATCCCTAGGGAGAAGAACATAATGACTCACATATTCTTCTTAAAGACTTCTTTTCATAGATGACTCATGTCCCTTTTACTTACACTTCATTATCCAAAGCAGTCACATGGTCATACCTATCTTCGAAGGAGTAGGGTTATGTAGTGGCACTATATAGTCAGGAGGAGAAATCCTGAAGTTTACTGACCCTTTAAATATGTTGAATGTAGCAGGGATGACTCAAAACCAATGAAGGTGAAATTATGAGGAGCCTAGTCAGCCACAGTTAAAAGTTTGGACTCTGAACTATGGAATGCCTCTTCTAAGCAGGAAAGAGACACAAGGCATTTTGGGCATCAGAAAAACAATTCTGAAGATGGTGTGGAGAAGGCCTTTGTGACAGCAGACATGGAAAGAAACTACTGCATCAATTGTGGTATTCAGCAGAAATGGAGAAGTGATATGAATTTGAGAAGTATTTCTAAGGTAAAATCAATGGAATTTGGTGAATAACTTGCTCTGTGTGGTAAGAAAGAGAGAGAGGACTCTAGGATAGTGTGGAGTTTAAGGTGGAAATTGAAGTGGTCAATTTCATGACTGAGATCAACAGTAGAGCAGAGCTGAGCAGTTTTGGAGGATAGGAGCACAATCTGAGAAATTTGGGGTTCAAAATGTCTGAGAGCATCCAGGATACCATGTCCCTCCTGACATCATATCCAGATCAAGCAACAGGATAGTTACCTACCTTACAAGTGTGCCAAAGTGTTATCAGTAGATGAGAAGCCCCAGCTGGAGGGTACAGAAAGATAGAAAATTCAGGAAGGAAGCTGGCAGAGAGGGGGAGACATAGTGGGAGTTCAGGGGCAGGGATTTGCCAGGATGTTGAAGGGAATAAGACATCTAAGAAGTAGGGTTCAGCCAACCCTGGCAAATGCTCATAGTCAGGTAAGCTGATCCTGAAAAGGAGACATATGTTTGGATAATTAGAAATTATTCGGGATATTGATGAGAGCAATTTCAGTGTGGAGATGGGGTCAGACATGGCCAAAGTTCAAAGAACTTGTATAAGTTCTTTTCTCTATTCAGAAATTTTTTTTCTTCTCATTCTCCAAAATCAGCTCAAGGAGAAACTTCCTCAAAATTTTTCCTTAATGTTCTTCTTTCCAAGATACTTTCTTCCATCCCCTTTCCCTCAGCTAGTTTCTCTTGGGTTCTGGATACATCATCTGTACTATGTACTTTCACACTACTCTGGAACCATTTCTTTATGTGGTTCCTGTATGGTCCATTTACTTTTTCCTCTGGTTTCTATGCTGGGCCATAAATAGGCGGTGTGTTGTATTCATCTTTGCAAACTTTGTGTCCCATAGGATAATTTTAGAAATTTAACATAGTGAAGAGAAAAAGGCAACCATCACTTTGTTCTCTATAGTTAAGAGTCTGTTCCTTGGCTTGTCTCTCTCTCCCTTTTTTTTTTCTTTGCTCATTTGTTCTGTTTCTTAAATTCTACATACAAATGAGATCATATGGTCTTTGTCTTTCTCTGACTGACTAATTTCACTTAGCATTATAGTCTCTAGCTCTATCCATACTGTTGTAAATGGCAAGATTTTATTCTTTTTTTATGGCTTAAATACACACACACACACACACACACACACACACACACACCCCTCCACATCTTCTTTATCCATTCATCTATCTGTCGATGGACAACTGGGCCACCTCCATAGTTTGGCTATCATAAATAATGCTGCAATAAAATGGGGGTGTATGTATCCCTTTGAATTAGTGTTTTTGAATTGGATAAATATCCAGTAGTGTGATTACTGAATCATAGGGTAGTTCTATTTTTAATTCTTTGAGGAAATTCCATACTGTTTTTAACAATGGTTTCACACAGTTTGCATTCCTAACAACAATGTAGGAGTGTTTCTTTTTCTCCACATCCTTGCCAACACTTACTTTTTCTTGTATTTTTTTATTTTAGTCATTTCTGACACTTGTGAGGTGATATCTCATTGTGATTTGATTTGTATTTCCCTACAATGAGTGATGTTGAGTATAATTTTTTTTTCAGAGATGGAGGAGGGAAGGGCAGAGAGAGCGGGAGAGAGAGAATCTTAAACAATCTCCATGCCCAGAGCAGAGCCCCACATGGGGTTCGAGCTCACAACCATGAGATTATGACATGAGCCAAAATCAAAAGTCAGATGCTTAACTGACTGAGCCACCTAGGCATCCCAAGCTTCTTTTCATGTGTCTTTTGGTCATCAGTATGTCTTTGGAGAAATGTCTGCTCATGTCTTCTGCCCATTTTTTAATCAGATTATTATTTATTTTTGGTATTGAATAGTTTATATATTTTGGAGACTAATCTTTATTGGACATGGCATTTGCAAATATCTTCTCCCATTCCATAGGTTGCCTTTTAGTTTTGTTGATTGTTTCCTTTGCTGTGCAGAAACTTTTTATTTTGGTATAGTCCCAATAGCTTATTTTTGCTTTTATTTCCTTGCCTCAGGAGACATAACTAGAAAAATGTTGCTACAACTGATGTCAGAAAAATAACTGCCTGTGTTTTCTTCAAGGGTTTTTATGGTTTCTGGTCTCACAGTTAGGTCTTTCATGCATTTTAAGTTTATTTTTGTGTATGGAGAAAGAAAGTGGTTACCAGAGGGGAAGTGGGTGAGGGGATGGGTGACCTAGGTGATAAGGATTAAAGAATGCACTTATCCCAAACTATGGAAAGAGCCCAGATGTCCATTGACAGAAATGGATAAGGAAAGTATGGTGTGTATACACACACACACACACACACACATACATACACACACAATTGAATATTACCCAGCCATCCAAAAGGATGAAATCTTATCATTTACATATATGTGAATGGAACTTGAGGGTATTATGCTGAGTGAAGTAAGTCAATC
This sequence comes from Mustela nigripes, assembly GCF_022355385.1. Taxonomy (NCBI): domain Eukaryota; kingdom Metazoa; phylum Chordata; class Mammalia; order Carnivora; family Mustelidae; genus Mustela; species Mustela nigripes. The sequence continues at coordinate 23,390,868 of NC_081569.1, forward strand.
AAAGAAAGACAATAATCATATGGTTTCACTCATATGTGGAATATAAGAAACAGCTCAGAGGATCATAGGAGAATGGAGGGAAAATGAATGGGAAGATATCAGAGAGTGAGATAAACCATAAAAGACTTTTAACTATAGGAAACAAACTGAGGGTTGCTGGAGGAGAGGTGGGTAGGGGCACTGGGTGGTGGGCATTAAAAAGGACACATGATGTGATGAGCATGGGGTGTTATATGCAACTGATGAATTACTGAACTTTACATCTGAAACTAATGATATACTATATGCTGGCTAATTGAATTTATATTTAAAATTTTTTTTAAAAGTACACTTATCATGATGAAAAAAAATAGTATAAAGTAGTTAATTCATTGATGATCAGGGAAAGATTATCAATTCTCATGATTAGGCTTTGAATTCCAGACCAGTACCATCAATGAATGGACTTTTGTTGTACAGATTAATAAAGTGATTAAGGCATAAAAAGTAAATAGCAGTGATACAATTCATTAGTAACCAATATGCTGCAATTTAACATAACAGTATAAAAAACAAAAACACAGAATAAAAGAAGCACAAAATAAATGGTCATTGTACTGACCATGGAATAAATGTTTGAGCTAGTTATTGAAAGACAGGCATGACTAGGGTCTGGGAGGGCCTGAGGCTGGATTTCTTCCTTTCCTTTGTTTACAAATTGTGAGAGAAAGTCTACGGTATAGGCTATGTATGTCTGAAAATATAGGATTAAATTTCAGGACAGCAGTTAATTTCAGGAATACAAAATAATTTAGGTTCTGACATACAAGAAAAGTATGGCAAAGGGAAGCATTAGGGAAGTTAGTATTTGAAGTTCAAGCAGGCAGTTAGTGTGTCTGGGCCATCTGTCCAGTAAGGATATTCTAATCTTGGACTGTGATTCAGGTGCAGGTATCCATTAAGAGGAAAATGTAGCTGAGTTTTGTACCTAGCAGGTCATGAACAGGGACACACCACATGTTTGTCCATCAGAATTACCTGGCAGAACTTTAAAATATCTAGATGGCTAGAACCCATCGTCAGACCAATTAAGTCGTAATTTAATTAATTGTTCCGAGGGGACTTTGAACATTAGTTTTTTCTTTGTTTTTGTGCTGTCAGTTGTTCGTTTGTATTTTGGTTTGTTTGGTTTTGTGGTTTAAGTTCCAGGATCACAAACCAGGATTGTGAGTATTCCTTTACAGTGCATATAGAATACCTGGAAATTTTGTGTAAATGCATATTTTGATTCAGTAAGCTTAAGGTAGGGCCAGAGATTCTGCATTTATACCAAGCCCCCAGGTGCTGCTGGCTCACACACCACAATTTGGGTCATAAGGTTCTACCTTTCTGATGCTAACACTTAGACACAGGGCAAGAAAGTCCCCTTATAAGGACTAGAGAAGTAATTCTGATGAGTTCATATTTCAGAATTAGGGTAAGAGTGGAATGGGACACAGCTTAGCCTTAGTCTATCCAGCCTTAGTCTATCTGTCCTAGGGAAAATTTTAAATTCAAGCTTCACATTAGTGTTTTGACTCATTTCTCATAGTCTCCATAAACAGTAGTATCTTACCAAGCTTTATGTTTTGAAGTCTGTATTATGATTTGGTAATTTCTTTGCAAACTATACATACTTTCTTGAATATGCTAATATTCCATTTCTCAGCACCCTGATGCTTTGTACCACAAGAACATAATTTGTTTTCTATTTCTTTATAAAAAGTACTTGAACATTATATGACAAGATTTTACTACCATTTGTATTGGAAGTATGAATTTTTAAGTCACTTATTAATGGTAGCTACCAGATCCATTTTTTAAAAGATTTTATTTATTTATTTGACAGACAGGAATCACAAGTAGACAGAGAGGCAGGCAGAGAGAGAGAGAGGGAAGCAGACTCCCTGCTGATGTGGGGCTTGATCTCAGGACCCTGAGACCATGACCTGAGCCGAAGGCAGAGGCATTAACCCACTGAGCCACCCAGGCGCCCCTACCAGATTCATTTTAAAAGATTCATTCCATTCATCTTTTTTTTTTAATCGCAAGATAAGAAAATTAATCACCATGAATATGTGATAAAATAAATGATTTATAGAGAAGTGTAATAATAAAAATCAAAGACCAAATCATCAAAAAAAAATTGTCTTTTTGGGCATTGCTGCAATGTTTTTAAGGAATCCACTAGGGTCATAACATCCTCATAAAATGTACCTTATCATTACAATGCTCATAGACACTTTCAGTACACTACAGTGAGAAATGCATTCTAAATTCTGGTATTTGAATGAACATTCATTGTAATATGTCACCTAAGAGGTTATAGTAGGCATAGTCGAAAACCACACCAACAGTCTTTGTCCACCTACTTGCTCGGTAGGGTTAATTGAGCAAAAGAGTAATCTATTAACTCTCTTGTGTTGCAAGTCTGTTTACATGAATTTCTTTAATTTTTTTGCACATAAAAAAAGAAAGAGAGGCATCTGGGTGGCGCAGTTGGTTAATCGTCTGCCTTCTGCTCAAGTCATGATGCCAGGGACCTGGGATCAAGTCCTGCATCAGGCTCTCTGCCCAGTAGAGGGTCTGCATCTTCCCTTACTTGTACTCATGCTCTCTCTTAAAAAAAAAAAAATCTTCAAAAAGAGAGAAAGAGAGCTAGAAAGAGGCAAGAAGAGCTTGAGGGGGATCCACCACATTTGTAAATGGAGAGAAGGGAAGAACACATTTACAGGCAGAAGACAAGGAGTCAATAAAGAGAAATTTAACATAAAAAGAAAAAAAAATTAAGATACTAGACACAGGATGGTGTATTAGTCCAGGAAAAATGATTTCAGTTACAAAGGAGGAAGGACACACTCGTCAGGGACAGAATAGGAGACAAAAAAGGGCAGGAAAAGTGAGGGATAAATCCACTCTGCTTATTACTTGTTTATTTTTATTTATTTGTTTTTGTGGGCAGCAAAACAAGGTTTATTGAACAATAGCAAAGTGATAGTACAAAGCTCCCAAGAAAGGAGGGGACCTCAGAGGGTTGTCCTCCACTTCTATTTAAAGATGGCAGGCTAGCACGTGTTTATTTCAGCTCCCTCCTGAACCCCAGTCAGGTTATAGTGGAAGAATAAAAATGTATAGACCCATAAGGACAAGGAGAAAAGGGGAAGGTTTAGTGACTTATCAGCATGATTAATGAATGTTCAGAGGAAAGGAAGTTAGCCAGGAACCAGAAACAAGAGGGAACTTCCAGGGAAAAATGTAAGGAGCAGAGTATCCCAGCAGGGTCCTGAGAGTCTGGGGTGTCAGGGTCCTCAGAAGACTGAGAGAGGTGCACTGATTACATGAGGCACATTATCTCCATCCCTCAACAATGGATCCTGGAGGCTGTGGGTCCTGGGAAAGTGAGGGAGGGTCAAGGAACAGGTGTAAAACTAGGGAAGGAGATAGACGGAAATGCCCACAGCAGATGGAGAAAGCCTTGTTCCTCTTACCCCACATAGCTCTATCTACATGCACCACCCCAGGCCACCCCTTCTTTTCTGTAGAAACTTGACAGCCCTGACTAAACACTTCTAGATTCTCTAATTTGGGAATCCCCACTGAAATAATTGATTCCCCAGCCTAGGAGGAAACTTGATACCAGTCCTTTACTTCTAAATGAGTACAAAGAATCATCAAATATTTGAGAAAGTTTCTAACATGAAAACTAGAGCTCAAAGCAAATGGAGAAAAACACAATATCCTCAAAGACACAGTCCACCTATGAAAAAATTATGGGATGTCACAAAAAGTAAGAATCAAGAACAAGAAAGTGCTTTTGGAAATAAAAAGTATGATACAAATAAAAAACTCAATAAATAGGTAAAGTCAATAAATATCCTAGGAATTATTTATAGGTTCAAGAAGATAAAGATGAAAATAAGAGGAAAAAAAAAGAAGAAAAGCAGAGTATAAATGCACAAAGTAAAATACCTGACCAGTAAAAAAGGTATTGAAAAAATTGGAGGAGAAGCATCTCAATAAAATAAGAATCAATAGACTTTTATCAAGGACATCCTCAAACTTCTAAACAACAGCATCAAAAGCCCTTAGAAAACAGGGTGGCAGGGAAGTGTCTTCAAGATTTCAAGGGAGAGGCAGCTGGGTGGCTCAGTACCTAAGTGTCCGCCTTTAGATCAGATCATGATCCTGGGGTCCTGGGATCAGGCTCCCTTCTCAGCAGGAAGCCTGCTTCTCTCTATCTTCCACACCCCCTACTTATGTTCCCTCTTGCTGTGTCTCTCTCTATCAAAAACATAAAAATAAAATCTTTAAAAGTATTTTTCAAGGGAAAATAGTTTCAACCTTGCATTTCATGTTAAACTATTAATCAATTATGAGTGAGAATAAAAGCATGTGAAGAATTAAGCAATTTAACTTCTGTATATCTTTGCTAGGAAAGTTAGTGGAAAGAATCCACCTCAAGTACAATGAATAAAAAGGAGACACTGGATCCAACAAAAGGAGAACAATGCCCAAAGGAGTCAAAGGGAAGCTCTCTAGGGCAGTAAGGAAGGAAGGCCAGGAAGGCAGCCTTGCAGCCTGTGACTGCAGCTGCTCTGCAAAGTTTGCCTCTAGGGAACACAATGAAACTGGTGGCATGTTACATAGGGAAACAGACTCTGAAAAACAAAACAACAGCCTCTGACACCTGAAGTTTACTAATCTCTATAACATAAAATATTCCATTATGCTGATGTCAAGCTTTCAACACATTAACAACCCACTTATCAAATTTCTGAATACTTACCAAGCTGGTAGGAGCTGGTATCAGCACCCCAGTGAACTGATAAATCACCTATGCGTTTGTGAGGAAAAGGCATTGAGAGATATTTTATTGTCCTGCAGGCTAAGACAGGATGAGTCTGGGATAGAGCTATAGCAAATGAGGTAAAGGGAGAAATAAAAAAATAACAAATGCCAAGAATAATATTTAGAAAACATATCTAAAAGAAGAAGTGTAATTAGCTCAGTAGAATATTGGCCTTAGTGTTAAAAATAGGATGTTATCAATGAAAAGTGATTTAACAAAAGTAACAATAAATTGGAAGAATGGGGGAAAGAAGGCAAAAGGTGTGTAAATGCTAAGTACTATTTTCATACCAGACAGTCCTTGACTAATGCTTAGCAGAATAAATTGATAGAGAGCCATGTAGGCATTTTTCTTTGAAATTTGGAAGATACAGTGCTGAAAGTGGTCACCTTCATGAAATCCAACCTGAAGTAGGGAGGAAGGTGCTGGGGACTGCCTTGTTAAATCTCATGTTTTTAGTACTCTGGCTTATTAATCCAATAACATGCTCCGTAGGTAGATGCAAAGATCGGTAATTGAAGGCAAAGCATATCTCAGGCGTGGGGAGGAGACATAGACGCAGTTGCTCAGAGGGTGGGCTATGACAGCTCCCCGTTCTGGAAGGGCATTGAGAAAAAGTGTTCACATGCTCCCTCCGTAGCTTTTCAACGTTTGTAATCTTTCCGATGACTTACATATCCTTTTTCTTTTTTCTTTTATGCATCTTTTTATCATGGTAAAATACATATAACACAAAATTTACCATTTTATGTTTTTTTATGTGCATGGTTCACTGGCATGAAATACAACTACATTGTTGTGCTACCAGCACCATCCATCTTCAGAACTTTGTTGCCATTCCAAACAGAAACTGTCCCCATGAACACTAACCCCCCATTCCTTTTCTCCCAGCCACTGGCCACCACCAGCCTACTCTATGAATCCTTCTCTGTAAATTTGACCACTCTAGGGACCTCATATAAGTGGAATCATGCACAATTTGTCCTTTGTGACTGCATAATTTCACTTTGCATAATGTCTTCTAGTTTCATCCATATTGTAGCAGTAGTCAGAATTTCCTTCCTTTTCAAGGCTGAAAAAAATATTGCATTCTTTTAGTCAGGATTTTCCAGAGAAACAGAACCAGTGGGATACATATAGAACTATTTAAGAGCTGATATATTATAGGAATTGACTCATGCAGTTATGGAGGCTGAGAAGTCCCACACCCTGTTGTCTGTTGGCCTGAAGGTGAAAGACCCTAGAGGACCTGCACCCAAGGACACACTCACAGACCACTGGATGCAATAAGCAAGAGGATTTTATTCGGGCATACTCAGACTCCCAGGGACACTTGACCATGAAATCTGCGAGGGATGGGTCAGTGTCTGAGAGCCCTGATCTGTTTCGGGAGTCCCTTAATATAGAATTTTACAGTCCATTACATCAGAGCCCTCACTTTTCTAGCCAGTAATTTCAAAGCATTACAGTAAGGCCTACACATAGGTAGCCAATCCTTTAAAACCAACCATACATTCTGGCCAGTCACCGTTCAGGTAGTGTACAGTAGAGGGTACGTGTTGAATTGCACGTTTCTAACCTTTATCTGTATACGTGCTGAACCGCACGTCTCCAGCTAGCGTACGTGCTGAACCGTACGTCTCCGGCCTTGGTACGGGAGGCAACCCTTATCAATTTTACTTAGTAGTAGGGGAAATTCTTAACAGGGGAAGGGTATAACTTTATTTGATTACACAGCGAACGAGGGTTTAAGCAATTTTTCATTTCTTAGCAAAGCATTAGAAGCATTATTATACAGAAGCCAGAAACAGCTGGGTTAAACACAGATTTTTGCTATTTGTTATCCTGTTATGCTGCTTGCTGACTCCCTTATCTATGGTCAGCTGGCCACAGTTTCTTAGTTAGCATAAGCTGGTTATAAAAAGAATGTTAAAACTTATAGGCTATACTATAGTTCTGACCTGGGGTCCTTCAAAGGAAATTCAGGCCAAGTCCAAAGGCCCCAAAACCAGGCTCTGATGTCCTAGGGTAGAAGGAGATGAATGCCCCAGCTCAAGAATAGAGAGAATTCATCCTTCTTTTATCTCTTTGTTCTCTTTAGGCCCTCAAGGGAGTGGATGATGCCCACTAACACTGGTGAGGGTGTATCTTTTTACTCAGTCTATTAATGCAAATGTTAATCTCTTCCAGAAATACCCTCACAGATACAGCCAGAAATAGTGTTTTACCAGCTATTCTGGCATCCTGTAGTCCCGTCAAGCTAACCCAATATTGACCATCATGTAGATTGTATATGTATACCCCATGTTGTGTATCCATTCATCTGCTGATGGACATTAGGTTGTTTGCACCTTTTAGCTCCTGTGACCCCAAGCTGCAAATAACAGCACTAGAAGCAGTACTGGACCAGGGCAAGGGTTGGAAATATCTCACGGGTGGCAAAATGACCATTTCCATCTGCCTTGGAAGCCTGATCTTGGAAATGCCATCAGCTGAGGAACAGAGCTAAGACTAATGTGAAACCGGAGGACAGGCTGGGCTTGCCACATCCTAATAGGAAAGTATGTCATGGGTTTTTCTTTCCTTTACTTTTCTAGTTTTACTGAAAATGTTCACCTAATACTTTAACTTTGTATAAGGTGTGGACACCACATTGTTTTTTCTCTAATGTTTCACAGGGTGTTTTAGAATAACATTTCATAACATATGGGAGCAGCATGTGGGCAACCCAAGCTCAGGGATACTGCCCTCTGTGTTGGACAGCAGCCTGCATCTCAGTACAGATGGACTCCCCTCAGCCAGCCTCCTGAGCCCTCAGACAGGTTCCCACCAGGCCTGGGACCAAGGAAGAGAAAATACCTCTACAGTACTATATTGTCAAAAATCAATGTATAAGTGGACACACACAATTCAAACCCATATTATTCAAGAATCAACTGCATACATATTTTCTATTATCTCACATAGAGCTACTTAAAAAAAAATTCTCATCTTGCTATTTCAGTATAATTGGCCTACTTTGCCATTAATGTACTTCTTTTGACAAGCTTACAAACAAGAGTCTGGGGAGCCTGTGATCTTCACCAGGCAGCCAAGGAGACCCATGGCATAAAGAGGTTGGAGTCCTAGCACTGTAGCACTCCCATCACCCCCCAGGAGACATGGGCCTGACAGCAGCTTCCATGTGGCCCTGGGGCCAAGACCACCATGTAGTCTGACAACTGTGCAGTCAGACAGCTGTGCTGACAGGCTGCCAAGTTCTGTCCAAACACAGAGACCCGAAAGCACAGGGCTGAGAGCCCTGACTGCAGTAGCTTATGCAAGCACAAGAGTCACAACGCACAAACTAGGTTGATCTGAGAAGGTCCACCATCCCTGATAGACCCCTCCTCCCAGAGCCAGAGTCACCCTAGAGGCTGAAGATGGCAATGAGACTGAGGAATAAGCACCTATAAAGACTGAGAAGTCCCCTAAAGGACTACTTTGATGGCATAGGATAAAAGTTAATTTGTTCCTGCAAACTGGTGGGTAGGAGAATAGATGGAGAGAAAGACCAGATTACTCTAGAAAAAAACAATTTTATTTGCTAAGCATATTTGTGCTATAGTGGTATATGTCCACTGTATACGTTGGGGGGTCCAGAATCCTGTGCAAGCCATTGTCTCCATCCCATTTACAATTGCACCCAAAACCGTAAGATACCTAGGAATAAACCTAACCAAAGAGGCACAGAATCTATACTCAGAAAACTATAAAGTACTCATGAAAGAAATTGAGGAAGACACAAAGAAATGGAAAAATGTTCCATGCTCCTGGATTGGAAGAATAAATATTGTGAAAATGTCTATGCTACCTAAAGCAATCTACACATTTAATGCAATTCCTATCAAAGTACCATCCATCTTTTTCAAAGAAATGGAACAAATAATTCTAAAATTTATATGGAACCAGAAAAGACCTCGAATAGCCAAAGGGATATTGAAAAAGAAAGCCAACGTTGGTGGCATCACAATTCCGGACTTCAAGCTCTATTACAAAGCTGTCATCATCAAGACAGCATGGTACTGGCACAAAAACAGACCCATAGATCAATGGAACAGAATAGAGAGCCCAGAAATAGACCCTCAACTCTACGGTCAACTAATCTTCGACAAAGCAGGAAAGAATATCCAATGGAAAAAAGACAGCCTCTTCAATAAATGGTGTTGGGAAAATTGGACAGCCACATGCAGAAAAATGAAATTGGACCATTTCCTTACACCACACACAAAAATAGACTCAAAATGGATGAAGGACCTCAAATCAGATAAAGGACTAGTGTCCAAAATCTATAAAGAACTTAGCAAACTCAACACCCAAAGAACAAATAATCCAATCAAGAAGTGGCCAGAGGACATGAACAGACATTTCTGCAAAGAAGACATCCAGATGGCCAACAGACACATGCAAAAGTGCTCCATATCACTCGGCATCAGGGAAATACAAATCAAAACCACAATGAGATATCACCTCACACCAGTCAGAATGGCTAAAATCAATAAGTCAGGAAATGACAGATGCTGGTGAGGATGCGGAGAAAGGGGAACCCTCCTACACTGTTGGTGGGAATGCAAGCTGGTGCAGCCACTCTGGAAAACAGCATGGAGGTTCCTCAAAATGTTGAAAATAGAACTGCCCTATGACCCAGCAATTGCACTACTGGGTATTTACCCTAAAGATACAAACGTAGTGATCCAAAGGGGCACGTGCACCCGAATGTTTATAGCAGCAATGTCCACAATAGCCAAACTATGGAAAGAACCTAGATGTCCATCAACAGATGAATGGATCAAGAAGATGTGGTATTTATACACAATGGAATACTATGCAGCCATCAAAAGAAATGAAATCTTGCCATTTGCGACAACATGGATGGAACTAGAGCGTATCATGCTTAGCGAAATAAGTCAAGCAGAGAAAGACAACTATCATATGATCTCCCTGATATGAGGAAGTGGTGATGCAACATGGGGGCTTAAGTGGGTAGAAGAAGAATCAATGAAACAAGATGGGATTGGGAGTGAGACAAACCATAAGTGACTCTTAATCTCACAAAACAAACTGAGGGTTGCTGGGGGAGGGGGGTTAGGAGAAGGGGGTGTGATTATGGACATTGGGGAGGGTATGTGCTTTGGTGAGTGCTGTGAAGTGTGTAAACCTGGTGATTCACAGACCTATACCCCTGGGGATAAAAATACATGTTTATAAAAAATAAAAAATTTAAGAAAAAAACGAAAAAAAAAAAAAAGATTGTCTTTCTCCCTCTCCCCCAGTCCCCATCCCCACAAAAAATAAAAAGATCTTTCTGTAGCCGGGGTTGGGGTATCTGTGTTTGATCCCTGGTCCTGGCCAGGTTTGGGAATCCCCGTCAAGCAGAGGGAGGTAATGAGGGAAACCACCAGAGAGAAGGAGCAGGTTTTTCGGATCACTTTCCTGCACAGAGTAACAGCAGATGCACGTGGCCAATCCACATGAGAAAACCAAGCTGAAAATAGTGCAGCCTCACGCTCAGGAAGGCACGATTTTTCATTCTGAGTCCTAAGTGGCCTTAGGAGGGCTCTGTGCTCAGCACAGAAGAAACTGCAGACACAAGAGGCTTTGGTTTATTCTCATCAGCACACTGGAAAAATTGAATGCCTGTGGGTTTTTTGTTTTTGTTTTGCTTTTATCCAGTGCCCACTGACACAATCCAGACTGTGTAAGTGAGGAATGCTAGGGTGTCCACGGGGACCTCTCCCAAGGTTCAAGGCTGTGAGGACCCCTTTACTAAGTCTGGGAAGGTAACCAGGCTCTGTATACACAGGAGCATCTAAAGCGTCACATGTCTTAGAATGTGTCACGTGGCCACTCTTAAGGAACAACTATGCAGCAGCATTTTTAGGTGTAGCTAAGAATCACATTCCTTTTTCACACAGTGGGATGTAATATTATACTTCATTTCAAAAAAAAAATGTTATCTCCAGCAATAAAATTGCAAAATTGCATCATTTGCTCCCAGGGTGTGATTCAGCTAGAAGAGATTAAAAAAAAAGGGAATTTGGGGGTAATTTCTAAAAACATTCCACATGTTTAGAAAAGCTGGTATTTTCAACATAAGAGGTGATAGAATTTGTGCATTTATTTCTGAAGAAAAGATAAAAACTGGGAGGAACGTATCTATGCTTCCTGGTATGAGAAGGAACGGATGTTACATATACAAAGATATAAATGACATTGCCAATTATAAAAGTTGTCTTCAATTAACTATGAAAAATACTGCCGCATCTATCAGGTAATTTCTGTCTCTCACTTCCGTCCCTTCTTGTCTTTCTCTTTACGTCCCCTCCCCTGCTTCCTCTCCTCCTCACTCTCCCCACCCTCATTCTTTCTTTTCTGTATGTGATATTGGAAAAGGAAACTTCCTCCCTTGATGGGAAGGGCTGAGAAGGGGAAGGTACATAACAAACGAGTTAAAAGTTGGCAAAATAATGTCATAAGCTGATAATTGCTACAAAGGAAATAAAGTGTGTGTATGGCAGAGGATGTCTTGTTGGGGTTCTCAGACAGTCTCTTGAGGTGACCCCTTACAGAGGCTAGACCCCATGGGGGCTGTCCTGAAGGTGGGCAGAGCACTCTGCCAGGATCGCAGGCACATGTGGTTCTCTAAGCAGCTCTCCTCACAGGCTCTCAGTGGGCTGACCCTCCTTTCCTCTGAGAGGAGGTGGAGCTGAAAATAGCAGAATGGCTCCACCTGGATTCCCCTGGCCAAGGTGTTTCCTGCCTCTGTGGGCCACACCCAGTGCACCGTAGCAATTCACGACCACCTGGTTCCAACAAGTTATTTAGAGCTTCTGTCTCAGAGGAGACATGCTTGCTGTCATGTTTCTTTATAAGCAGATGAACTCTCAAACCTTCTGACAATGATGAAGTGGGATTAGGCAGGCCCACCTGCTGAGCCAGCAGGACAGCAGGCCAGCGGAGTCTTTCTGAACCCTGTCAGAATATCATGCTTCGGAACATTTTAATCTAAAATCGTATTTTCCAAGGTGCTCTTGACTGTGCTTACAATTTTTAGACTTATTTTTTATTGTGGCAAATGCACATAGCATAAAACTTACCATCTTTAAGTGTACAGTTTAGTGGCCTTAAGTACATTTTTGTGCAACCATTACCACCATCCATCCACAGAACTTTTTCATTTTCCTGAACTAAAACTTTCCATCCATTAAATATAGCCATCCCTCTCCCCTTCTCCCAACCCCTGGCAACCACCATTCTACTTTCTGTTTCTATGAATCTGACTGCTTCAGGGGTCTCATATAAGTGGGATTATCCAGTATTTGTCCTTTTGTGACTGGCTCACTTCTCTTAGTTGTTTTGTCTTGTTTTTTTTTTTTTGTTTTGTTTTGTTTTTTTAAGATTTTATTTATTTGACAGAGAAAGATCACAAGTAGACGGAGAGGCAGGCAGAGAGAGAGAGGGAAGCAGGCTCCCCACTGAGCAGAGAGCCCAATGTGGGACTCGATCCCAGGACCCTGAGATCATGACCTGAGCCGAAGGCAGCGACTTAACCCACTGAGCCACCCAGGCGCCCCTCACTTCTCTTAGTTTAATGTCATCAAAGTTTACCTATGTTGTATCATATGCCAGAATTTTCTTCCTTTTCATGGTTGGTTATATTCCATTGCATGAACATCCCACATTTGGTTTATTTATTCATCTGTCATGGACACTGGCTTGCTTCCACCTTTTGATTATTGTGAGTAACATTACCATGAATGTGCATGGGCAAATACCTGTTTGAGTCCTTGTTTTCAATCCGCTGGGGTATATATTCAGAAGTGAAATTACTAGATCATATAATAATTCTATGTTTAGTTTTTTGGAGGAATCTTTATACTGTTTCCCACAGCAGCTGCACCATTTTACATTCCCACCGACAGCGCACAAGTATTTTAATTTCTCCACATCCTCACCAACCCTTTCTTTCTGGTTTTGTTGTTATTGTTGTTGTTGACAATAGCTTTCTTAATGAATGGTAAGTGATTTTGATTTGCATTTTCCTAATGATTAGTGATGTTGAGCATGCCTTGAATATTAACATTATAAAATTTGAATATGAGTGATTACTAAAACAATGAAAAGAATTCTCATAGGTTATGTTATGAAGTGTAGGATGAGAATAAGGGAAGCCATGGTATTTAGGGGAGAGTAGGGGTCTCCAGGGCAGGACAAGATACCACTAGATGCTTTGTCCAGAGAGGTAACTTGTCTAAAAACTAATCTATGGTTATATGACCCCTGACACACAGGTATAGGAACACATGCTCAGTTATATCCCAATAATACCCATGGGCTGGAGAGAACAGAAGGAGGGCCCACAAAAACAGTTGCCCTTAGCAAAACACAAGGCCCACATTCTGGACCTGCATGTGATTAGAGTAAGCTCTCTGTCACAGCAGTCAGCCACAAGAAGGACTCAGTAGTCCCAGTTCATGGAACATGGGTTGCTGAGGGACAGCCTGCTCCCCTGAGTGAGGTAGGTCCTGGCAATTATGCTGGGCAGCAGTGGGGGGCCAATGCATTTTAACAGGAACAAGAATGGAGGAGGGGTAGAGCTTTCTGAGTGTCTGTCTTGCCAGACTTCTACTCCTGGAACACCAGTGGGCCACAGCTAAACATCAGGAAGGAAAAAAATTCCTATCAGAATTGCCTCCCTTTGGCACTTGATGTGCTCTTTGGTTTCGAACAACTCAAATGTCTCCTCAGATCAGTAGGCACCAGGCTTTCAGAAACAGGTACTCATTGAACTCTGCATCTGGAGAATGACTGTGCCTTCCTGGTGGGCAAATGTGGCTCCATAACAAGGTGGGACTTGCAAGTGGGTTTTCAAGAGCCTGCTTTGCCCTTTGTGACCATCAACAAAGAAGTCCCGGCATACCCTCCCTTGTCTTGGTTCATTTTTGAGGTTGCTACATTTAAAAGTCTCAAGAATAGTAAGTACTTAAAATACTGAAATCTCTTCTCCTTGTATTTAAAGAAGGAAGGTGGGTGGTAATACGTCTCTGTGTGTCCTTATATGAAAAGCACCCTTTCTGTTGGGATCCTCAGCCCTCTTCATTTGAAGGGAGCCATCCTGGAGTCATTTGTATGCCAAGAATGTGATGGCCCACCAGGGCATCTTGAGCATTCACTTGATGGGTATTTTGCAGCTCCAGCAGCCCTGTTTTTTTGTTTGTTTTTTTGTTTGTTGTTTCTCTTTGGCCTGGAAAGACACCGGAAGGAGGTCATGTGCCCCCAGATCATCACTCTTAGACTGATGAAAAGAACATGATGAGAAGTCTTTGCACGTATCCTCAGCCTAGGATACTCTCTGTTCAAGCTGCAGAGTTAGTGCATGTGGGCATGAGCCTCATGGTGCCCTGACCCACCAGCAGGACTGAAGGAAAAACAGGAGACTCACTCAGTGTCTCTTCAGGGCTGCTGGGGTCCACAGCCATTATACACCATGGCCAGATGCCATCCCTAACATGGAGTCAGGATGCCAGATCATCTTCCACAGAGAGGTCACTGAAGCCACTTACAACCAAAAGCCCAGGAGTCACACACTGTCAGCTCAATGTACAAAGTGGACTTGAGGAAGAGAAAGAAGCTGGTAAAACATCTTTACTTATTTTGGTTGCACACACCAAGTATGGATATCTGTTTACATAAATGACTGATGAGCTCAGATTAGAGTAATATCAACCATAATCCTCTCCTATTTTATTAAGTTTCTGTGTCCCTGCACAGGTCTCCTTAAAATTCATCGTTTCATCCCAAAGTGTAATAGATCAGCCATACTGCCCAAAACATTTTTGCATGTCTCTGTGTGTGGGTTATTGGCTAGAGCCAATAATCAGTGTTTCATGTGTCATGTAATAATTTTTTGTCATTTAGTTTTGAAAGGTAAGATGCAGAGTCAAAAATCTCTAAAACCAAAAAGCAACACCTTTAACATAATTAAATTACAAGCTAGGAAATATTAATTTCTGTGGTAAAAATCTGATTTACCTGGGACGGCTCTGCTGAAAGTATGGGAGGCAAATGAGGGTGACCACATTTTTCTGAGCACAGCCCTTTCCTCACACTCCTCTTAGCCAGGGTTGACCCTACCCCCCAGCCAGAAAGGATAGAAAATGGTGAGAACCAGAAAGGTGTTGAGTTCAGTGGACAATCTGGTGCTTGTTTGCTGATTTAAATAAGAACTGAGGATGATAAATGATTCTTGACCTCAATTTACCTAAATTTTGAATTCAAGGACTTGACATATAAGCATATACATGGGATGGCTGTGTAAGGCAAAAACAAACAAACAAGAACTGAAGAACCTGAACATCCTAATAACAAAGAAAACCCAAGAGTCAGCTGACATCCACCCTGAGCTAAAATGGTGACTAAACTGTCAGAACCCACAGTGTATGGCCTGAGCACACAGCTCAGGGAGCTTAAAGGAGTAGTGGATGGTCCTTCTGGTAGAATAGGAAGATCAGTCAGGACTTGGAATGGTGAAGAGCATTTCCTTGGTCTTAATTATGCCATCCAGTGTCTTTCCCATGGAGGTCTCCAGATGTGTTTTATTAATGAGGACAAGAGGGAAGCAATACTATTGTAAGTATCTTGAAATCACTTTGTCACTATTTTTTTTTTTCTGAAACAGTTACTTGAAGTTAGATATGAGCTAAGTTCAAATTGTTCAAAGAATCTTTAGTACCCTTAAACAGAAAGAAAGAAACCAGGTTGTGATTGTGTTCAAACTGGCTAGGGTGAGATAAAAAAAGGAATAGAAAATGCAGATTCTTCTAGCAAAGACACTAGGACTTGTGTAATGGTCCTTGTGACAGAGAGGCTGACTTCAGGTGGCACAGAGGTGGCCCTCTTGGAGATGGCTTCCATTCTAAGATCAAAGTACAAAGGTTTGGGGGGAGGTGAATTGGAACTGTTATCTTCTGTATGCCTTGCTCAGATGACCAAAATTCATCATTTCATTAAAGACGCACACAACCCCACATTGGGGAGGGTATGTGCTATGGTGAGTGCTGTGAAGTGTGTAAACCTGGCGATTCACAGACCTGTACCCCTGGGGCTAATAATACAGTATATATTTATAAAAACATAAAAATAAAATACAACGCCCCCCCAAAAAAAGACACACACACAAAAATAGATAGTGGAGAAAAATTTTATTTCCTAATCCATGTATGGGCCCCAGTGTGAGAATCTGAGAGTGAGAAGCCCTATCTTAAACATAGGATTTGTTGCAGTGGCAGGATGGATTTTCTTTTTAAAGAAAGTCTTTGTGGGGCGCCTGGGTGGCTCAGTGGGTTGCGCCGCTGCCTTCGGCTCAGGTCGTGATCTCGGGGTGCTGGGATCGAGTCCCGCGTCAGGCTCTCTGCTCAGCGGGGAGCCCGCTTCCCTCTGTCTCTCTCTGCCTGCCTCTCCATCTACCTGTGATTTCTCTCTGTCAAATAAATAAATAAATAAAATCTTTAAAAATAAAGAAAGAAAGTCTTTGTACCTTTGAGAACATGTCCAGATACAGAGATTATTCAGTACAGTCACCAAAAATGCAGGATGAGGGTGAAAGTGAGTGGCAGAATTGGGACCAGTACACTGTGCCCAGCCCTTGGGTAAATGGCCAATGGAGCCCTCTCTCCTTGGCCACAGACAAAGGGGTGAGGGCAGGACAGAACTAGGTAGGTGGGGAGGGTCTGCCTCCCTAGCCAGTGAGAGTCAGGGGCCCCAGGACTTCTCTGCAATCACTCCTCTACCCATAGTCTCCTCCCTGCATTTCTCTCTTCTCACTTTTTCCCCTCTGCCTACTCACCCTAAAACTCCTCCTTGGCCTTGCTTGGCCCACTCTGCTTCAAGCTGAAGTGAGGCACTCTGTTTTTAAGTCCTTTGGCCACTGCAGACTTAGAACTGGGCCTTTATTTTCCATTTATTTCACAGTCACAAATACAGACACAAGTTACTTATGATATCCTAGCTCCTACAACAATTTTTACATCCTCCCTACAAGTTCTATTCATTTCTGAGAAGGACCAGACTATATTTGTGATTTTTCTATTTCTCTTTTCTGGAAATCTTTGTTGCATGTATTTTTTAAAATTTATTTTTAAAGATTTATTTATTTGAGAGAGAGAGAGAGAGTGAGTGGGAGGGGCTGAGGGAGAGGGAGAGAGAATCTCAAGCAGATTCTCCACGGAGTGCAGAGCCCAGTGTGGGGTTCAATCTCATGACCACAAGATCATTACCTGAGCCCAGATCAATAGTCAGATACTCAACCGACCTAGCCACCTAGGTGCCCCTGTTGCATATATTTTAAAGCTGTTATTAGGTGCCCACCATTCAAGATTCTTATGTCCTCCTGAGAAACTGACTTTTTATCATTATGTGATGTCCAATTTTTTGTCTCAAAGTCTACTGTACCTGATAGTCATCTAATGACATCACCTTTCTTTTTTTTTATTTCTTTGTTATCATATTGTACTTTCAACCTATCTTAGCCTTTATACTTCTTATACTGTGTTTTTTTTTATCAAGTCAGAAAGTCTTTGTCTTTTAATTGAAGTATTTCGTCCACTCACATTTATGTAATTACTGATATGGTTGGTTTAAGTCTATAATCTTGTTATTTGTTTTCTAATTGTTCATCTGTTCTTTGTTCCATCTTTTCTTCCTACCTTTGTATACAGAGGGCTATAATCAAATAATTTTTAACTTTCCAATTATCCTCTACTGTTTTTATTTTATTCTATTTTCTTTCAGTGTTCCAAGATTCATTGTTTATGCACCACACCCAGTGCTCCATGCAATACCTACCCTTTTTAATACCCACCACCAGGCTCACCCACCCATACCCCCTCCCCTCCAAAACCCTCAGTTTGTTTCTCAGAGTTCACAGTCCATCATGGTTCATCTCCCCTTCCAATTTCCCCCAATTCACTTTTCCTTTCCTTCTCCTAATGTCTTCCACATTATTCCTTATGCTTCACAAGTAAGTGAAATGATATGATAATTGACTTTTTCTGCTTAACTTATTTCACTTAGCATAAACTCCTCCAGTCCCATCCATGTTGATACAGAAGTTGGGTATTCATCCTTCCTGATGGCTGTGTAATATTCAATTGTATATATGGATCATATCTTCTTTATCCATTCATCTGTTGAAGGGCCTTTCCACAGTCTGGCAATTGTGACCATTGCTGCTATAAATATTGGGGCACATACAGCCCTTTTCACTACATTTGTATTTTGGGGGTAAATACCTACTAGTGCCACTGCAGGGTCATAGGGTAGCTCCACTTTATATTTTTTGAGGACTCTCTACACTGTTTTCCAAAGTGGCTGCACCAACTTGCATTTCCACCAACAGTGTAAGAGGGCTCCCCTTTCTCCACATCCTCTCCAACACTTGTTGCTTCCTGTCCTGTTAATTTTGGCCATTCTATCTGGTGTAAGGTGATATCTCAATGTGGTTTTGATTTGAATTTTCCTGATGGCTAATGATGATGAACATTTTTTCATATGTCTGATAGCCATTGTATGTCTTCTTTGGAGAACTGTCTGTTCATGTCTTTTGTCTATTTTTTGACATGATTACCTGGTTTTTGGGTGTTGAGTTTGACGAGTTTTTTTAAAGATCTTGGATATCAGCCCTTTGTCTGTACTGTCATTTGCAAATATCTTCTCCCATTCCATTCCTCTTTGTTTTGTTGGCTGTTTCCTTTGCTGTGCAGAAGCTTTTGATCTTGAAGAAGTCCCAAAAGTTCATTTTCGCTTTTGTTTGCTTTGACTTTGGAGACATGTCTTGAAAGATGTTGCTGTGGCCAATATCGAAGAGGTTACTGCCTATGTTCTCCTCTAGGATTTTGATGGATTCCTGTCTCATGTTAAGATCTTTCAGCCATTTTTGGTTTATCTTTGTGTATGGTTTAATAGAATGGTCAAGTTTCATTCTTCTATATATATAGCTGTCCAATTTTCCTAGCAGCATTTATTGAAGAGACTGTCTTTTTTCCACTGGATATTTTTTTCTACTTTGTCAAGGATTATTTTTGACCATATAGGTGTGGGCTCATATCTGGGCTCTCTACTCTGTTCCATCGATCTATGTGTCTGTATTTGTGTCAGTACCATGCTGTCTTAGTGATCACAGCTTTGTAATAAAGCTTGAAATCAAACAGCATGATGCCCCCAGCTTTGTTTTTCTTTTTCAACTTTTCTTGAGCAATTTGGGGTCTTTTCTGCTTCCATACAAATTTTAGGATTGCTTGTTCCAGCACTTTGAAAAATGTTGGTGGAATTTTGATCAGGATGGCATTGAAAGTATAGATTGCTCTGGGCAGTATAGACATTTTAACAATGTTTATTCTTCTGATCCATGAACGTGGAATTTTTTTCCCATCTTTTTCTGTCTTCTTCAATTTCTTTCATGAGTGTTCTGTAGTTCCTCGAGTACAGATCCTTTACCTCTTTGATTAGGTTTATTCCAAGGTATCTTATGGTTCTTGGTGCTATAGGAAATGACCTCAATTCTCTAATTTCTCTTTCTATAGTTTCATTGTTAGTGTATAAGAAAGCAATTGATTTCTGTGCATTGATTTTGTATCCTGCCACATTACTGAATTGCTGTTTGAGTTCTAGTAGTTTGGGGGTGGAGTCTTTTGGATTTTCCATATAAAGTATCATGTCATCTGTGAAGAGAGAGAATTTGACTTCTTCTTTGCCAGTCTGGATACATTTCATTTCTTTTTGTTGTCTGATTGCTGTTGTAAGGACTTCTAATACTATGTTGAACAACAGTGGAGAGAGGGGACATCCTTGTCATGTTCCTGATCTCAGTGGGAAGGCTGTCAGCTTTTCCCCATTGAGAATAATATTTGCTGTGGATTTTTTCATAGATAGATTTTATGAAGCTGAGGAATGTTCCCTCTATCCCTATACTTTGATGCGTTTTAATCAGGAAAGGATGCTCTATTTTGTCAAATATTTTTTTCTGCATCAATTGAGAGAACCATGTGGTTCTTCTCTCTTCTATTATTGATTTGTTCTATCACATTTGTTGATTTGCAAATATTGAACCACCTTTGCATTCCAGAGATAAATTCCACCTGGTCATGATGGATAATCTTTTTAATGCACTGTTGGATCCTATTAGCTAGGACCTTGTTGAGAATCTTGGCATCCATATTCATCAGAGATATGGGTCTGCAATTCTCCTTTTGGATGGTATCTTTGCCTGGTTTGGGGATCAAGGTAATTCTGGCTTCATAGAAAGAGTCTGGAAACTTTCCTTCTGTTTTTGTTTTTGTTTTTGTTTTAAACATCTTCAGGAGAATAGGTATTATTTCTTCTTTGAATGGTTGGTAGAATTACCCAGGGAATCCTTCAGGTCCTGGACTCTTGTGTTTTGGGAGGTTTTTGATCACTGCTTCAATCTCATTACTAGATATTGGTCTACTCAGATTATCAGTTTCTTCCTATTTCAGTCTTGGAAGTTTGTGTTTCCAGGAATACATCCATTTCTTCTCAGTTGCTTAACTTATTGGCATATAACTGTTGATAATACTTTCTGATGTTTGTTTCTATTTCCTTGGTCATGGTGTCTCCCCTTATTAATTTGGGTCCTCTCTCTTTTCTTTTGGATTAGTTTGGCCAGTGGTTTATCAATCTTATTAATTCTTTCAAAGAACCAGCTTCTAGTTGTATTGATGTGTTCTACTGTATTTCTAGTTTCTAACTCACTGATCTCTGCTCTAATTTTAATTATTTCCTTTCTCATGCATGGGTTGTCTACTGTTTTTAAAGCTAAAATTCTTTGTATCTTAATTGTCTTATTTTTATTTTCTATATAATGTCTTTCTATATAATTCCCATTTCAAATATTGTGTTGTTCTAGGGACTGTCAAAGTGGGGAATGCTGACTTTTAGTTATGTAAATATGGTCATTGTGACAAGGAAGTCCAATATGAAGTGAATATAGAGCTAGGGACTCCCATCTCCAAAGTAGAGACACAATGCTGTTGTTATGAGAGCTATAGCACACCAGGGGGGTCAAATAGAATTTACAAAGTAAAATCAGGAAGAGTGACCTTATTTTTCTAGTGATGCATGGCATGGACAGTTCAACTAATTCAGGACAAAGATGGTAATTATAGAACAAGTCACTCTGAAGAATTTGAGATGCTACCCTGAAGGAGCTAATAATCTTGGAAAGAAGATCCAGGCATTTATGGGAATGTTGGAGCACAGAGATGAAACTGCTGCAGATCATAAAGTGATCTTAGTGAGACTCTGGGTCTCTGGGAGTGAAAGAGGAGAGAGAGAGAGAGCACTTCTGGCTGAGACATCAGGGAACAGCATCCAGGAGAAGTGACATTGGCAGACATATGTCACTGATAATGGAGTGCTGCAAGTCCAAAAGCAACAATGTGTCCATTTGGGGGATTGGGCAGACCAAATTGCCAGTCTGTTTTTAAAAAAATTACTAAGAGAAGGGGTGCCTGGGTGATTCAGTCAGCTGGATGTCCCACTCTTGGTTTCAGCCCTGGTTGTGATCTCATGAGTCATGAGGTTGAACCCCATGTCAGGCTTTGCTCTCAGCACGAAGTCTGCTTGAAGATTCTCTCCCTCTATCCCTCCCCCTACTTGTGCACAGTGCATGAGTGTACACACTCCTTCTCTCTCTCTTAAAAAAATGAATAAATAAATAAATCCTTTAAAAATACTAAGAAAAGCTTAGTTCTACTTATAGACAATAAATTCAAGACAATAAGGGACAATTATGATACAGAGCATACTGAGACACCTGTTCTATACAGGCAGCTATTTCTTAAAATAAGATTTCATATTAAACTCTTCCACTTTAGTTGCGATTTCATACAAATAGTTTGATGTTTATTTAAGAATGGCTTAGTAGCGTCTTTACATGAAAATTGGTTTCTAATTTGGGAACTATTTCAGTTACATATCCTTTGAGACTGAGATTAGAGCATTAGGGTAATGCTCTCAGAGTGTGGGGCTGTGAAGGAAGCAGAACTGGGCAGAGGGAATCTATGAAGGGTGAAAAAATTGTAACAGGTCCTGCCTGATCCCACAGTGAACTTTGGCACTTCGTTAGCTCTTCAAAGCCCTTCATGTATCCACATAAACAAAGATGTGGGTTGAAAACCAGGGAGAAAATGTGAGCCTGGGAAAGTAGCCTCTTTAGCTGAGGGCATTTCCAGAAAGGTTCCAGAAGAGAGTGGCCAGAACCGACCTGCCAGGAGGTGGGGAGTAAGTACTGCTATCTCAAGAGAACCTGGAGTGTCCTGGCAGCACATTACCCTTGACAGCCTCTCAAATTGTTTTACTCCCTTTTTTTTTAAACCTGGTGACCTATCCTAAAAAATGTGGAATTATAGAATGAAAAAGACTTTATTAATTATTTATTTGGACTATGTTTCAACTAGGAAAAGGATTCCAAAGAGGAGATAACACTTGTGGTTTTACAGTTACTTTATGGCTCAGCTAAGGTCAAAATTCCAATTTTGTGACACTCTAGTTCCCAACTCTACATCATGCTGTTTTTCAATGATTAGGATAAGAAAAAAAAAAAAAGGAAATGGATATATGAATCCAAAAGTTCCAATGGATCCAACAGACATGTCAAATTAAGTTAGAGTATCTTTCAGTATGGTTTTAATAGGACAACATACCCATTACCTCCAAAGCCCAGTGTATGCTGTGTGACAGGCTTGTGTTTTGGTTCAGCAAATATGTATTTAGGGTATAATATGTGCCAGGGTTTTTAACCACTGGAGAGGGTGGCCTGTGGGCACTTGGGGGAGGTCCTGAAGTCTTCCCCCTGCCTCTGCTTCCCATTGTCCCTGTGAGTCATGCCCTATACAGCTCCTTCCCTAACCCTCTTGGCTTCTCATTTGTCCATTTTAGATTTGTTCTATATTATTACCTGAAAGTATCAACCTGGACTTTCTAGGATGCTGCTCCTACAAACTTCCCTTAGACTCACCATTGTTATTGTGACTTATAATAAATATATATTTGATCTTTGTTCCCATTCCTAGTACAGAGGTTTAAAAGCCTTGGAATTTCCTGGACTAAGAATGACAAATTTGTCTCAATATTCATAGCAAGCCCCTTTAAACCACTTCAGAGTTTATGCTAATGAGGTGGCTTTTGTAAAGCACCTACGAATGTGAACTAGTTGCCAGTGAAGCCAACCATATGATGAGAAGGTTGGAATTTTTAGTTCTCATACCCTCTCCACCCCTCAACTATGAGGAGGTCAGATGGGATTGAGATTGAGTTCAATCACTAAAGGTCAATGATTTCATCAATTATGCCTCTGTAAGGAAGCCTCCATAAAAACACAAAAAGATGAGGTTTAGAGAGATGTCAGATTGGTGAACCTGTGGAGGTGCTGGGAGTGTGATGTGCCTGGAGAGGCAAGGGAAGCTCTACATCCTTTTTCCCATACCTTACCCTACACAACTCTCTCCAGCTGTTCTTGAATTATATACTTTTATAACAAACTGGTAATCTAGTGAGCTCCTGAATTTTGTGAGTTGCAAACCGCTGATTTATAGCCAGTAAGTCAGAAGCACAGGCAATACCCTGGGCTTTTTATTGGCATCTGAAGTGAAGGACAGTCTTACAGAATTTAAATCTGAGCCCTTAATCTGCAGATAGATAGTCTCTCAGTAGATGGTATCAGAATTGAATTGAATTGTAGGACACTCAGTTGGTGTCTTGAGAAATGCTTGGTGGTGTGGAAAAACCCACACATAGAATTGGTGTCAGAATCCTACTCACACACCAATGCTTCCATGGAGTATGAGAAGCCACGACTATGAACCCACTTAGTCACTGAGACCTCAATAGTCAGTCCCAGAACAGGGTTTTGTTTGTTTGTTTAGAAAATCTAACCAGAGGGATGGCATTCCCATAGACAAAACAATACTTAGTTTTCTAAGCTAGGAATGAGGCAGGTCTTCATAGTCAAGACTTTGGTTAATGTCTTCGTAAACTTTGGTAAATTGTCTTTATAACTTCCAGAGATTATTCTTTGGTATTTGAATTTTTTTTAGTGTTGCTGTTATATTGGCAATTCTGCCATCATGCTTTATAGGAAAGCTACAGTTTGTTTTCCTCATAGTCAACTTACTGTTTCCTCTTATTAGCTCTGAGAACCTTTTAATTAATTCATTCATATTTTTTAGGCATATAAACACAGCATTTGTAAGTAATGATAATTTGGTTTCAAATTCCAATATTGAATATTTACTAAAATTCACATCTTATTGCATTAACCAGAAATTCCAGAAAATATTAAATAATAATGGGTTATAACTAGCAACTTTCTTTATCTCTGATTTTAACAAGAATGCCTTTAGTGTTTCACTATTAACATTTATTCTTGGATCCATCATTTACTGAACACATTCTAAGAAGTGCTGGGGATATAAAGAGGACAACAAGATCCAGGCTCCAAAAACATAACACTGATTAGGGGTTTGAAATAAAACATTCTGTATGAAGTCAAATAATTAATCCTGCTATTTGTCACTAGGAGCAGAGGTAGCCTTAGAAACCCAACTTTCTTAATTATTTTACATTTGTAACTAGGATTGGGTACATATATTACCAGTGCTATTTTTTTACAAGTTATTGTTTAAATTCTACTTAACATACTGTGTAATATTGGCTTAAGGAGTAGAATTTAGTGATTCATCACTTACATATAACACCCAGTGATCAACACAAAAGCTGCCCACCTTAATACCCATCATCTATTTAGCCTAAGCCCCTGCTCACTCCCCCTCCAGCAAACTTCAGTTTGTACACTCTAGCTTGAAGTCTCTCTCTCTCTCTTTTAAGATTTTATTTATTTATTTGGCAAAGAGAGAGATCACAAGTAGGTAGAGAGGCAGGCAGTAGGGAGGAAAGCAGGCTCCCTGCTGAGCAGAGAGCCCAATGTAGGGCTCAATCCCAGGACCTCGAGATCATGATCTGAGCCGAAGGCAGAGATTTAACCCACTGAGCCACCCAGGCTCTCCTAGCTTAGAGTCTCTTGTGGTTTGTTTCCCTCTCTTTTATTTCCCTTTCCCATGTTCAATTGTTTTGTTTCTTAAATTCCATGTATGAGTGAAATTATATGATATTTTTCTATCTTGGACTGACTCATTTCACTTAGCATAAGACACTCTAGCTCCATTCACATTGTTGCAAATGACAAGATTTCATTCTTTTTGATGGCTAAAATATTCCATGTGTATATTCCATGTTGAATATACATATATACTACATCTTATTTGTGCATTCATCAGATGGTGGATTTTTGGGCTCTTTCCAAAATTTGGCTATTGTTGATAATGCTGCTATAAACATCAGAGTGCACATGCCCCTTCAAATTAGTATTGTTGTATCCTTTGGGTAAATACCTACTAATGCAATTGCTGGGTCCTAGCATAATTCTATTTTTTACTTTCTGAGGAACCTCTATACTGTTCTCCAGAGTGTCTGCACCAGTTTGCATCCCCAACAGTGCAAGAGGCTTCCCCTTTCTCTGCATCATCACCAACATCTGTTGTTTCCTGTGTTGCTAATTTTAGCCATTCTGACTAGTGTGAGGTGGTATCTCATGATTTTGATTTGTATTTCCCTGATGGTGAATGATGTTGAGCATCTTTTCATGTGTATGTTAGCCATCTGGATGTTTTCTTTGGAAAAATGTCTGTTTCTGCCCATTTCTTAAGTAGATTATTTATATTTTAGGTGTTGAGTTCGGTAAGTCTTTTTTTATAGATTTTGGATACTAACCCTTTAACAGATAAGTCATTTGCAAATATCTTCTCCCATTTTGTAGGCTGACTTTTGGTTTTGTTGATTGTTTTCTTCACTGTACAGAAGTATTTTATATTGATTATACACACACACACACACACACACACACACACACACACACACATATGTATATCCTCTAGGGTTTTGATGGTTTCTTGCCTTAAATTTAGGCCTTTGGGATGCTTTGGTGGCTCAGATGGTTGGGTCTGCCATGGCTTGGATCTTGATCCTTGGGTCCTGGGATCAAACCCACCTAGGGCTCCCTGCTCATTGGGAAGTCTACTTCTCCCTCTGCCTCTCCCCCTGGCTTGTGCTCTCTCTTGCTCACTCTCTCTCTCTCAAATAAATAAAACCTTTTAAAAGTTTAGGTCTTTCATCCACTTTGCGTTTGTGTGTGTATGGTGTAAAAAAGTGGTCCAGTTTCATTCTTCTGCATGTGGCTGTCCACTTTTCCCAGGACAATTTGTTGAAGAGACTGTCTTTTTTTCCATAGGATATTCTTTCCTGTCTTGTCAAAAATTAGTTGACCATAGAGTTGTGGGGCCATTTCTGAGTATTCTGTTCTGTTGCACTTATCTGTTTTCATGCCGGTAACATACTGTCTAGATGACTATAGCTTTGTAACAGAGCTTGAAGTCCAGAATTGTGACACCTCCAGCTTTCCTTTTCTTTTTCAAGATTGCTTAAGATTGCTTTGGCTATTGGGGTCTTTTGTGGTTCCCTGAAAATTTTAGGAATGTTTGTTCTAGCTCTGTGAAAAATATTGGTGGAATTTTGATAGGGATTGCATTAAATGTGTAGATTGCATTAAGTAGCATAAAGATTTTAACAGTATTTGTTCTTCCAATCCATGAGCATGGAATGTTTTTCCATTTCTTTGTGTCCTTCTTCAATTTCTTTCATAAGCATTCTATAGCTTTCAGAGTACAGATCACTTGTCTCTTTGGTTAGGTGTATTCCTAGGTTATCATTTCTGGTGCAATTGTAAGTGGGATTGATTCCTTGATACCTTTTTCTGCTGCTTTATTATTGGTGTGTAGAACTGCTATGGATTTCTATACAATGACTTTATATCCTGGGACTTTGCTGGATTCATGTATTAGTTCTAGGAATTTTTGATGGGGCCTTTTGGGTTTTCTACATAGGGTATAATGTTTTCTGCAAATATGAAAGTTTGACTTTATTCTTCCCAATTTGGATGCCTTTTATTTCTTTGTTTTCTGATTGCAGAGGTTAGGTCTTCCAGTACTATGTTGACTAACAATGATGAGAGTGGACATCCCTGTCTTATTCCTGACTGTAAGAAAAAGCTCTGTTTTTCCTCATCAAGGATGATATTAGTTATGTGTGTTTGGGATATGGCCTTTATGATGTTGAGGTATGTTCCTTCTGTCCCTTCTTTCTTGAGTTTTTTTTTTTTTTTATCAAGAATGGATGCTGTATTTGTCAAATGCATTTTCCTGCAACTATTGAGAGGATGTGATGTATCACATCAATTGATTTGTAAACACTGAAGCACTCCTATGGCCCAGAAATAAATCCACTTGACCACGGTGAATCTTTCTTTTAAAGTACTGTTGCATCCTATCAGCTAGTATTTTGGTGAGAATTTTTGCATCTATGTTCATCAGGAAAATTGGTCTGTAATTCTTCTTTTTAGTGAGGTCTTTGGTTTTGGAATCAAGGTGTTGCTGGTCCCACAGAATGACTTTGGAAGTGTTCCTTTCATTCCCATTTTTTAAAGAATAGTTTTAAAACAATAGATATTTACTATTCTTTAAATATTTGGTAGAATTCCCCTGCGAGGTCATCTGGCCCTGGACTTTTGTTTGTTGGGAGATTTTTGTTACTGATTTAATTTCTTTGCTGGTTATGGGTATGCTCTAAGTTATGATTTCTTCATGTTATAGTTCTGGTAGTTTGTATGTTTAGAGGAATTTGTCCATTTCTTTCAGATTGTCTAATTTGTTCACATATAATTTTTCATAATATTTTCTTATAATTGTTTGTATTTCTGTGGTATTTGTTATGATATTTTCTATTTCATTCATGATTTTATTTGTTTGGGTCCCTTCTCTTTTCTTTTTCAGATGTCTGACTAGTGATTTATCAATTTTACTAATTCCTTCAAAGAACTGGCTCCTAGCTTTCTTGATTTGTTCTATTGGGGATTTTTGTTTGTTTGTTTCTATGCCATTGATTTCTGCTCTAATCTTTATTATTCCCCAGCTTCTGCTGGCTTTACACTTTATTTACTTTCCTTTTCTTTTTCCTTTAAGTGTAAGGTTAGGTTGTATATTTGAAACTTCTCTTGCTTCTTGAGGTAGGCCTGTGTTGTAGTGTATTTCCCTCTTAGGACTGTTTTTGTTGCATCCCAAAGGATTTGGACTGTCATGTTATCATTTTTATTTGCTTCCATGTCTTTTTAAAAACTATTCTTAATTTCCTGGTTTGTTAGAGAACAGGAGCAGAGGGAGGGACAGAGGGAATAGAGAAGCAGACTCCCTGCTGAGCAAGGAGCCCAAGGTGGGGCTGGATCCCAGAACCCCAGGATCATGACTTCAGCTGAAGGCAGACACTTCAGCTGAGCGACTCAGGCACCACTAACTTCCTGGTTTAACCATTCATTCTTTAGTAGGATGTTCTTTAACTTCCATGAATTTGTGATCTTTCCAAATTTTTTCTTCTGGTGGACTTCACATTTCATAGCAGTGTGGTCAGAAAAGATGCATCTTTTTGTACTTCCTGAGGGCTGATTTGTGACCCACTATGTGATCTATTCAAGTAAATGTTTCCTGTACACTTAAAAAAGAGTATGTTTTCTGCTTTAGGCATACTAGATCCCTAGCCATGAACTCATCTTTTTCTTTCTTTTGAGGTGAATTCCTCTGCCTTGGAAATTTGTCTAGATCACTGTGTGTGTGTGTGTTAGGAAAGCCTATTATATTTCATGCTCCTGAGATTAATGACTATATGAAGAAGAGAACCCATACTGATCAGGGGCTGGTGCTCCAGGAAGTATTTCAGAATGTGGACTCTGCTCTTGTGTTTTGGCTTCTCTTCTCTCAGGTCAGTCCTCTGCAGTTTCTCCTTGCCTGCAGTGGGGAGTGTTTGGACCCTGTCTGGTGTGTGGTGTTTTTACTAGGTATGCTTTTATTTGCTTTCTTGTGCTATGTGAGGAGAAAAAAAAAAAAGCCTGAACTTATTTCCACTGGAACTCAATTTTTTTTTTAAATTTATTTTCAGTGTAACAAAATTCATTGTTTTTGCACCACACCCACTGCACCATGTAATACGTGCCATCCATAATACCCACTACCTGGCTCCCCCAACCTTCCACCCCCACCCCTTCAAACCCTCAGGTTGTTTTCCAGAGTCCATAGTCTCTCATGGTACATCTCCCCTTCCAATTTCCCTCAACTCCCTTCTCCTCTCCATCTCCCTATGTCCTCCATGTTATTTATTATGCTCCACAAATAAGTGAAACAATATGATAATTGACTCTCTCTGCTTGACTTATTTCACTCAGCATAAACTCTTCCAGTCCCGTCCATGTTGCTACAAAGTTGCGTATTCATCCTTTCTGATGGAGGCATAATACTCCATAGTGTATATGGACCACATCTTCCTTATCCATTCGTCCACTGAAGGGCATCTTGGTTCTTTCCACAGTTTGGCGACCGTGGCCATTACTGCTATAAACATGGGGTACAGATGGCCCTTCTTTACACTCCATCTGTATCTTTAGGGTAAATACCCAGTAGTGCAATTGCAGGGTCACAGGGAAGCTCTATTTTTAATTTTTTGAGGAATCTCCACACTTCCTAAAAGTGGCTGCACCAACTTGCATTCCCACCACCAGTGTGAGAGGGATCCCCTTTCTCCACATCCTCTCCAACACATGTTGTTTCCTGTCTTGCTAATTTTGGCCATTCTAACTGGTGTAAGGTGGTATCTCAATGTGGTTTTCATTTGAATCTCCCTGATGGCTAATGATGATGAACATTTTTTCATGTGTCTGATAGCCTTTTGTATGTCTTCATTGGAGAAGTGTCTGTTCATGTGTTCTGCCCATTTTGTGACATGATTATCTGTTTTTTAGGTGTTGAATTTGAGGAGTTCTTTATAGATCCCGGATATCAACCTTTTGTCTGTACTGTCATTTGCAAATATCTTCTCCCATTCCGTGGGTTGCCTCTTTGTTTTGTTGACTGTTTCCTTTGCTGTGCAGAAGGTTTTGATTTTGATGAAGTCTCAAAAGTTGATTTTTGCTTTTGTTTCCTTTGCCTTTGGAGACATATCTTGAAAGAAGTTGCTGTGGATGATATCGAAGAGATTACTGCCTATGTTCTCCTCTAGGATTCTGATGGATTCCTGTCTCACACTGAGGTCTTTTATCTTTGTGTATGGTGTAAGAGAATGGTCGAGTTTCATTCTTCTACATATAGATGTCCAATTTTCCCAGCACCATTTATTGAAGAGACTGTCTTCTTTCCACTGTATATTTTTTCCCATTTTGTCAAAGATTATTTGACCATAGAGTTGAGGGTCCATATCTGGGCTCTCTGTTCCACTGGTCTGTGTGTCTATTTTTATGCCAGTACCATGCTGTCTTGGTGATTACAGCTTTGTAGTAAAGCTTGAAATCAGGTAACGTGATGCCCCCAGCTTTGTTTTTGTTTTTCAACATTTCCTTAGCAATTCGGGGTCTCTTCTGATTCCATACAAATTTTAGGATTATTTGCTCCAGCTCTTTGAAAAATGCTGGTAGAATTTTGATCAGAATGTCATTAAAAGTATAGATTACTCTAGGCAGTATAGACATTTTAAAACAATGCTTATTCTTCCAATCTAAGAGCATGGAATGGTCTTCCATCTTCTTGTGTCTTCCTCAATTTCTTTCATGAGTGTTCTGTAGTTCCTCGAGTACAGATCCTTTATCTCTTTGGTTAGGTTTATTCCCAGGTATCTTATGGTTCTTCGTGCTATAGTAAATGGAATTGATTCTCTAATTTCCCTTTCTGTATTTTCATTAGTGAATAAGAAAGCAACTGATTTCTGTACATTAACTTTGTAACCTGCTACATTACTGAATTACTGTATGAATTCTAGTAGTTTGGGGGTGGAGTCTTTTGGGTTTTCCATATAAAGTATCATGTCATCTACGAAGAGAGAGAGTTAGAGTTCTTCATTGCCAATTTGGATACCTTTTATTTCCCTTTGTGGTCTGATTGTTGTTGCTAGGACTTTTAATTTTGCAGCACTCTATGATCAAGTAGAGTTGGTGCATGTGAAGGATGTGTGCTGGTCCTTTGGGGGAGGCGCCTGCTGCACTGGTTCTCAGGCAGATTTGCTTTAGTAAAGATGACCCTGGGTGCAAGGGTGCAGGGCTCCATTAAGTGGCTCCAGCCTCCACTAGGAGTACTGTGTTGTTCACTGAAGTCAGTCAGTGCTGATGGGCAAGGGAAAATGGCCTCACCCCACTCTCTTGTTCCCAGAGAGGGGAGTTTGCACCTGCCACTGTTTAGAAAACCCTCACAGAAGAGCAAATAATTTCATTTTGTGTCCTGGATTTCTGTCTGATCCCTGCCATCACCCTGTCTGTGTTCAAGCTGTTTGCCCACCCTGAAGTTCAGTATTTCTCTATTTTATCTCAGGCATGCAGCTGGGTTTCAAAACTTCAAATTTTAGGGACCCAGTGTAGTATGGTCCTGCTCTGATCTTCTGGGAAGGGTATCATCATGTTGTTGCTGGTGTCAGTTTGTCCCAGAAAAGCAGTTGCACATTGTGCAGGGGCTTGGGGTTTGTGTGGAAAGACAGCAAAAGCCAGCACCAAGGTTTGCTACCCTTGGCAGATGTCTCTCTTCCTATGCTAATGAATGGGGCAGCACACTGGCACCTTCCAGCTCTTTTGTCCCCTGAGAGGCAGTGCCACCTTCCCCCATAAACACTCTAAGAAGCACTCTCCCATTGCCACCCAGTGGATCCTCAGGTACCATTCAGTCTGCTCCCAGGCCTCTGTTCCCCTTCCAAACAGAAGCACCAGTATGTCCACCAGGCTTTACTCGGTGATGGTGCAGACTTCAAAAACTTCCGACTTTAAACTCTATTGTGGTAAAAACTTAAAATTATCAGTTGCTATAGTTTTGCTAGTCAGTGACTTTGAGGATGTGTTTTTCTTATAATCCCCTGCACACTTCTCCCCACCATATCAAGATTCCCTCTGCTCTGTAACACCAGAGATTCCTTTCTCCCCTGAATCACGTCTCTGTACCTCTTAGTTTCCACTATGGGGCCTCTTTTATCCCTCTAATTCTGCAGTTTGTTTTCTCAGCTTTTTCTTTGGGTGGGGGTGGTGTTATGGTTAGATATTTATGTAGCTGTGTTTGAGGGACAAGGCAAGTATAGGGTTCCTCTACCGCACTGCCATTTTTTTTTTTTTTAAGATTTTATTCATTTGACAGAGACACAGCGAGAGAGGAAACACTGTTGTGGGAAATCTGAAGCGACCAAGGAAACTCAAGTGGCACATGGAAATCTGGGAGAACACAGCTTTATTTTCACGGCGGGCTCAGTGGGATCATTTCCCAAAGGTTGAGCACCTGGCAGGGTTAGGGGTGAGTTTTTATGGTTATGGGTGATGGGGATGGTAACAGGATATTTTTCATGGTCTCTCAGAGCCAACTGGCCCCCCTTTATGCGGAAGTATAATCTAAACAGATGTGTCTTGAGAGAGTGCTAAAGCATCCTGTGGAACTTGTTTTCTTTTCTTAACCAAACAGGGCAGCCATTTGGTCTTTTCTTCCACCTCAGCAGGACCAATGGAGAGCAGTAGACCGGAAGGGGCTGGGGCTGGGGGATCCTGTATCCTCCTCAACACAAGCAAGGACAGAGGGAGCCTCTATCCTCCTCAACACAAGTAAGGACAGAAGTAGAGGGAGAAGCAGGCTTCCAGCTGAGCAAGGGGTCCAATGTGGGCCTCAATCCCAGGAACCCCAGATCATGATCTGAGTTGAAGGCAGACGCTTAAGGACTGAACCACCCAGATGCCCTGCACTGCCATCTTAGCTCAAATCCTTCCCAGTGCTTTTCTGAGATAATGATCAAGTTCATCTCTGAACCACATTCATTTTGAGATCACACTCACTGGCTTGTGATTGATTACTGTTGTTGGCTTCTACGAATATTGTCATCTTACAGAGTAGTTGACAATGCCCTTTATGATGTTTATTTCTCTGAAATAGCTTTGGTATGCATATTCCTGAAGCCATTTCTTGGATAATACTGTTTTTCTAAGAAGACATATCTAGGGAGGAGAGAAGTCTTTGGGAAAGAAGGGTAACTGTGAATGCAAGAAAATCTGGAAGCTGGAGCAGGCTGAGCTTTGATACTCAGGGAAATACGCATATAGATTTTTTGGTACTTTTTGCTAACAAGCAATATATGAACTCAGGAAAGCAGTGCTGTGTATCTTCCCAAGTAAATTCTTTTTGTACTTGTTGCTCCAAGGAGAGAAGGCCTGCAGGGAGAGAGTTGGGACAGCATCATCTCCGCTGGTCACTGCTGGCTGCTGAAGTCCCTTCCACTCCTCCTTCTTTTTCCTTGCTTTAACAGGGCCCAGATAGTCCTGAGAGTCCACTCATGCAACTCAAGTACTTGGAGGCAAGCTGACCCCTCTTCCAGTTCTAGCCAGAAGCTCCAGTTAGAACATTCCCCTCAATTTGCCAGCAACTGCAACCTGTGCTGCTTGAGGTGAAGGAACCCAGAACTCTGCTTCTGGATGGAGAGAAAAGCCCTCTCCTCTGGATAGTGGGACCTGTCTCTAGCCATGTATCACAAATCACAAAGCAAGTCTTAGGACAAAACTGACCCTAGAGAACTGAGGGAGAAAAGGGTAAAGCCTCAGCTCTGAGCTGCTGAGTTCAATGGCCCCAAAGCCCACCCTATCTCTGGCTTTGTAGATGGTGAGACATGCCTTCTGTTTCTAACCAGGTGGGGTGCATCTTTTGTCTTGCTCAATGACCCACACACGCGGGATAACCAGTCATTCTTCCTTATGTGCTGTGCTCAGGAGCTGCTTCTCCTGAGGTCCTCCCCCCTCTGTACCTTGCTTTTCTTGGGGACAAACAGCCACAGGACCCCTAAGTAGGGAGCACATGCCACTCACTTCACATTCTAAAGCTGAGTAGAGCAATTGACCCACAGCTGTTAGCAAAGTGCGAAAACAGGGTGGAGGAGTTAAGATGGTGAAGGAGTATGGCGACTTAAGTTTGGATCATCCTTGGAGTACAGCTAGATAGTTATCAAGTCATTGGAACACCTGAGAAACCAGAGATCTAAGAAAAGAAATGCTGCAAGTCTAGAAGTTTGGAAGGGAGGAGGTAGGGAGAATTGATCCTGGTGTGATATTGCTGAAAATATGGTGAAGAGGAGGGAGCCTGCTTAAGGCAGTTACTGCAAAGTATTTTAAACAGTGGAGTGCAAAATCAGAACTTTTTGAAGTCTGGTATAGTGTCTTGGGGAGGAATGTGCCTGGCTTAAATGTGTTCAGGTGGTGAAGTAGGGTGAAATTTCAGGTGACAGGATGGTTTCAGGATCCCAGGTCATAAGAAGAATGGGTTGTGCCTGAGTGCAGCAGGGTTCCCAGGCACAGGAGCAGGGAAGCTGGCTGAGAACAGGGAGTCTTGGTTCTGGCTTTCTGCTCTGTGTTGCTGTAAACTGAAAATGTCTGCATGGTTGACTGCTTTCCCAGGAGGGGGTCCAGCAAAAGGCAGAGGTGTAGCAAGACCCTCCACCTGCCTCCTTCCCAACCCCCAACACCTGGGAGGAACAGCAGGAGTCTACACCACAGGAGTCTGTAAAATTTGGAGTTTTGAGATAAAACATGGAGATTAAAATACTTGGTCACAGTCTGGGTGAACATAGAATACTCACAGAAACTGGTAGATAAGAGAGATTGATTGCTTTTTCTGTGAAGGCTTACTGAAGAGTAGGGTGTGTGTGTGTGTGTGTGTGTGTGTGTGCGTGTGTGTGTGTGTGTGTGTGTGTGTGTGTATTTTCAGCTCTGGGGGCTAGAGGGGTACAGCCATACTCATCCTGCCCATCAGTGCTGAGAACCTTCAGGGAGCAAAACAGTGCCACCTAGTGGAGTCTGGAGCAAGTTACACAGAGCCTGACTGCAAGGGAGGGGCATTTGCACTAGGGCAACTCCACCTGAGAATCATCACAATAGACCCCTCCACTAGAAGACCAGTAAAACTTGCTGTACACCAAGTGTACTGATCATAGAGGGCTACAAAGCTTCAGCTCTTGGGGAAAACAGTAGATACTATTCTTAATACTTTTATTCTTTAGACTTATAGTATTATTTTTTCAGTTATTTTCTTATTTTTTCAATTTTCAAATTCTTTTAGTATTTATTTTTATATATACTTTATATATTTTAATTTTTTATTTCCTTTCATTTTATTTTTATGTGTGTGTGTGTGTGTATATATTTTTTTTCTTTCTTTCTTATTTTGGGATCTAGTTTCTTTTAACAAGCAGAACAAAGCACACCCAGGAACAAGTTTTTTGTTTTGTTTTGTTTTCTGTTTGTTGCTATCATTACTGTTGTTTTAGTTTTTTTTTTTCTTTTTATATTCTTTTCTGGACAAAATGACAAGATGGAGAGATTCACCCCAAAAGAAAGAACAGGAGGCAGTACTCACTGCCAGGGAATTAAACTACTGAGATGCAGTCCCAACTGGAGGCCATAAAAATGAGGATGAATGAAGCAGAAGAGTGAATCAGTGATACAGAAGATGAAATGGTGGAAAATAAAGGAGCAGAAAAGAAGAGGGGAAAAAAAAACCTGTTAGATCATGAAGGTAAACTAAGGGAACTCAGTGATTCCATAAGTAAAATTATATCCAGATACCAGAGTTTCCAGATGATGAAGAGCAGGAGAGAGGGACAGAAGGTTTATTTGAACAAATTACAGCTCTCATTAATTTTGAGAACAAATTAGGCTAGAATTTGAATAAATTATAGCTAATACTTTAACATGGGTAAGGAAGGCATTCAAATCCAGAAGGCACAGAGAACCCCCTTCAAAATCAATAAAAATAGGTCAACATCTCAACCTATAAGATTGTAAATTTCAAAGATAAAGAGAAAATCCTGAAAGCAGCTCAAAGAGCAAGAGGTTTTTAACCTACAAGTGTATCAACATAAGGCTGACAGCAGACCTGTCCACAGAGACCTGGCAGGTCAGAAAGGACTGACATGATATATTCAACAAGCTAAATGGGAAAAATATGTAGCCAAGAAAACTTTATCCATTCAAGGATGTCATCAGAACAGGAGAGATAAAGGAATAAATAAAAACTAAAGGAATTTGTGAACACTAAACTAGTGCTACAAGAAATATTAAAGGGGATCTTTTGAGTGGGAAAGAAAGACCGAAACAACAACGATTAGAAAGGAACAGAGAAACTCCACAAACAGTGACATTACAGGGAATAAAATGGCACTAAATTCGTATCTTTCAACAATTGCTCTGAACACCAATAGACTCAATGCTCCAATCAAAAGACATAGGGCATCAAAATGGATAAAAACAAAACAAAACAAAACAAAATCCATCAATATGCTGCTTACAAGAGACTCAGTGCAGACTTAAAGACACCTCCAGTTGAGCGGGTGGAGAACAATCTATCATGTTAATGGACATCAAAAGAAAGCCAGAGTAGCCATCCTTATACAGGCAAACTAGATTTTAAACCAAAGATTGTAATAAGAGATGAAGAAGGGTGCTATATCATAATAAAGGGGTCTATCCAACAAGATCATCTAACAATTGTAAATATTTATGCCCCTAGCTTGGGAGCACACAAATATATACACCCATCAATAGCAAACATAAGGAATCTCATTGATAATAATGCAGTAATAGTAGGGGACTTTAACACCCCACTCACAGCAACGGACAGATCATCTAAGCAGAAAATCAACAAGGAAACAATGGCTTTGAATGACACACTGAACCAGATGGACTTAACAGATATATTCAGAGCATTTCATTCTAAAGCAGCAGAATACACATTCTTTTCAAGTGCACAGGAGACATTCTCCAGAATAGATCACATACTGGGTCACAGATAAGCCCTCAGGAAGTACAAAAATACTGGGCGCCTGGGTGGCTCAGTGGGTTAAGCCGCTGCCTTCGGCTCAGGTCATGATCTCAGAGTCCTGGGATCGAGTCCCGCATCGGGCTCTCTGCTCAGCAGAGAGCCTGCTTCCCTCTCTCTCTCTCTGCCTGCCTCTCCATCTACTTGTGATTTCTCTCTGTCAAATAAATAAATAAAATCTTAAAAAAAAAAAATCTTTAAAAAAAAAAATACTGAGTTCACACCATGCATCTTTTCTGACCACACTGCTATGAAACGTGAAGACCACAAGAAAATATTTGGAAAGATCACAAATACATAGAGAATGAACAGTTAAACCATTCCAGAAAAACTGGAAACAAATGAAAATGATAACATGACAGTCCAAATCTTTTGGGATGTAGAAAAGGCAATCCTAAGAGAGTAGTATACTGCAATACAGGCCTACCTCAAGAATCAAGAAAAGTTTCAAATATACCACATAAACTTACACCTAAAGGAGCTGGGGAAAAAAACAGCAAATAGAGCCTAAGTCCAGCAGGAGAAGAGAAATAATAAAGATTAGAGCAGAAATAAATAGTACAGAAATCTAAAAACAACCACCACCACAACAAAACAAACAATCAGTAGAACAGATCAACAAAACTAGGAGCTGGTTCTTTGAAGATAATAAGATTTATAAACCCCTAACCAGATTTATCAAAAAGAAGAGAAAGAACCCAAATAAATAAAATCATGAATGAAAGAGGAGACATCAAAACAAACACCACAAAAATGTAAAAAGTTATAGAGAATATTATGAAAAATTACATGCCAACGAATTAGTCAATCTTAAAATAGGTAAATTCCTAGAAACATATGAACTACCAAAACTGTAAGGGGAAGAAATTGAAAGCTTGAATAGAGCCATAACCAGCAAAGAAATTGAATCAGTAATCAAGAATCTCCCAATAAACAAAAGCCCAGGGTTGGATGGCTTTCCAGGGGAATTCTACCAAACATTTAAAGAATTAATACCCATTTTTCTGAAAATGTTCCAAAAAATAGAAATCAAAGGAACATTTCCAAAGTCATTCTATGAGACCAGTATCACCTTGATTCCGAAACCAAAGGCCCCACTAAAAAGGAGAATTACAGACCAATATTCCTGATGACCATGGATGCAAACATTCTCACTGAGATACTAGCCTACAGGATGCAACAGTACATTAAAAATATTATTCACTAGAACCAAGTGGGATTTTTTCCTGGGCTGTGGGGGTGGTTCACCATTCACAAATCAATCAATGTGATATACCACATTAATAAAAGAAAGGATAAGAACCATATGATCCTCTCAATAGATGCAGAAAAATCATTTGACAGAATACAACATCCTTTCTTGATAAAAACCTTCCACCATATAGGAATAGAGGGAACATACCTCAACATCATAAGTCATATACAGAAGACTAATATCTAATTAGCTAATTAGCTAATATCATCCTCAGCTAATATCATCCTCAACGGGGAAAAATTGAGAGCTTTTTTGCTCTCAGTGTCGTCTGTTCTTACCATTGTTATTCAACATAGTACTGGAAGGCCTAGATTCACCAATGAGACAACAAAAAGAAATAAAATTGGCAAAGAAGGCAACTTTTCACCCTTTGCAGATGGCATGATGATATGTTATGTAGAAACCCAAAAAGACTCCATCAAAAAATTGCTAGATTTGATACAAGAGTTCAGCAAAGTTTCAGGATATAAAATTAACACACATGTCAGTTGCATTTCTGTACAATGACAATGAAGCATTAGAGAAATCAAGGATTTGATCCCATTTGTAGTTGGACTAAAAACCATAGGATGCCTAGGAATAAACCTAACCAAAGAGGAAAAAGATCTGTATTCTGAAAACTATAGAACACTTATGAAAGAAATTGAAGAGGACACTAAGAAATGGTAAAACATTCTATGTCCCATGCCCATGGATTGGAAGAGCTAATACTTTTAAAATATCCATGCTATGCAAAGGAATCTACACATTTAATGCAATCCCTATCAAAATACCACCAGCATTTTTTCAAAGAGCTAGAACAATCCTAAAATTTGTATGGAACCACAAAAGACCCCAAATAGGAAAGGTAATGTTGAGAAGGAAAACCAAAGCTGGAGGTATCACAATTCTAGACTTCAAGCTCTATTACAATGCTGTAATCATAAAGATAGTATGGTACTGGCATAAAAACAGACACATAGATTAATGGAACAGAATAGAGAACCCAGAAATGGACCCTCAACTCTATGATCAATTAACCTTTGACAAAGCAGGAAAGGATAGCCAGTGGAAAAAAGAAAGTCTCTTCAACAAATGGTGTTGGGAAAACTGCACAGCCAAAAGCAGAAGAATGAAACTGGATCATTCTCTTACATTATACACAAAAATAAACTCAAAAGGGATGAATGAACCTAAAAATGAGACAGGAATCCATCAAAATTCCAAAGGCAAACATAGGCAGCAACTTCTTCAACCTTGGCCACAGCAACTTCTTGCAAGATCCATCTTCAAAGACAAGGGAAACAAAAGCAAAAATGAACTATTGGGACTTCATCAGGATAAAAGACTTCCATATAGCAAAGGGAATAGTCAACAAAACCAAAAGTCAACCTGTGGAATGGGAGAAGATATTCACACATATCAGATAAAAAGCCAGTATCTAAAATCTATAAAGAATTTATCAAACTCCAACACCCAAAAAAACAAAAAATCCCATCCATGGACAGAAGACATGAACAGACATTTCTCCATTGAAGACATACAAATGGATAATAGACACATGGAAAAATGCTCAACATCACTTATCATCAGGGAAGTACAAATCAAAACAACAATGAGATACCACTTTACACCAGTCAGAATGGCTAAAATTAATAACTCAGATGTGGGTGAGGAGAAAGGGAAATCCTCTTATAATGTTGGTGGGACAGTAAACTGCTGCAGCTACTCAGAAAAAATGTTATGGAAGTTCCTCAAAAAGTTGAAAATAGAACTACCCTAGGACCCAACAATTGCACTACTGGATATTTATCCAAAAGGTACAAAAATAATGATTCAAAGGTGTGTATGTACCCCAATGTCCACAATATTCAAAATATGGAAAAAACCCAGATGTCCACTGACAGATGAATGGATAAAGAAGATGTGGGGTGTGGGTGAGTACACACACACACACACACACACACACACACACACACAGGAATATTACTCAACCATCAAAAAGAATGAAATCTTGCCATTTGCAATGATGTGGATGGAACTAGAGGGTATTATGCTAGGGAAAATAAGTCAGAGAAAGACAAATATGATATGATTTCACTCATATGTGGAACTTAAGAAATAAACAGAAGAACATAGGGGAGGAGAAGGAAAAATAAGATAAAAACAGAGGGAAGCAAACCGTAAGAGACTCTTAACTATAGGAAACAAACTGAAGGTTGCTGGAGGGAAGTGGGTGAGGGGGTGAAGTAGCTGGGTGATGGGCATTAAAGAGGGCACTTGGTGTAATGAGCACTGGGTGTTATATGCAGCTGATGAATCACTAAATTTTACCCCTGAAACTAATAATACACTATATGTTAACTAAGTTGAGTTTAAATAAAAGTTTAAAAAAAACAGTTTTAAGTGCAAAAAGAGGTCTCTGTAGAGGGAATGCTATATAATTAATTGCCTTGGATATTTCAATTTTCCTCCCTTTCCCTCTGTTTAGAGGAACAGAAATAATGACTCATATGACAAATGTCTAAAGATACATACTTAAAAAGCCTAGCCTCTTTTTTTTTTTTTTTAAGATTTATTTATTTGACAGAGAGAAATCACAAGTAGACAGAGAGGCAGCCAGAGAGAGAGAGAGAGAGGGAAGCAGGCTCCCTGCTGAGCAGAGAGCCCGATGCGGGACTCGATCCCAAGACCCTGAGATCATGACCTGAGCCGAAGGCAGTGGCTTAATCCACTGAGCCACCCAGGTGCCCCAAAAGCCTAGCCTCTTGACAGAAAGAGTCTGTGGGGCTGGTAGCCTAATGTATGGAGCCATGATGTAACCTGGGTCATAGCATTACAGTGTGGGGCACCCAGCTGTATTCTTCACGGTGTTTAAAAGGACTTTCCATGAGGAAGCACCCTGTGGTACTCAGAACATGCTGTTAGGTCACATATTAATAACTTCACACAATAATGGCAACAGGACCCATTCTCTTTGCAAAGTGAAGGTTGTTTATTGCTTGTTATGATTTTGACAGGCAAGACCCTACATAGGGACCGTAATACCTACAAGGTGATCTTTATAGAATGCCTGCATAGATTTCAACATTGGGATGAACTCCTTGCGTGCATTCCTTCCTTCCCTTTTCTGGGTGAAACAGAGCCAAGCTCTCCCAGGCTGGTGGAGGCAGTGTGGGAGAACAGGGGACAAGGACAGAGAAGTTGCATTCTTGCCCTGTCATCTCCCCTCACTGCTGTCCACACCCACTGGGATTCACTGAGCTCATACACACATTTTCACATGGGGAAAGCAAAGGTCATTCATGTTGGAGAATATCAATCATATTGCATTTTCTTATAAAATGAGATGAAAAAATAAATCTAACCACACTTTTCAAGTGTTACTCTTCTTTAAACTTTTATAAATGTTAAAGCTCTCATTTTTCTTTTCAATATATTCTACTTAGAACTTTTAAAAAATAAACTTTCTTTTTTGGTACCTTTCATTTCCTGTGTTAGCCTTGGAAACATAAAATACATCTCACTAGAACTCTTCTGTGCAAATAATAAACATAAATAATATAACATCTAAGTTATAAAAAAAAAAAAAGAGAGAGGCCATTTCAAGGTTTTCACTGCTACAGCTATCCACTGCAGTCTCTGGAAGATGTTCCTAGAAGTAGTCAGTGGTCTGCCTGCTTAAGCCACACAGATCCTGGTCTGGCTGAGGTGGGCTGGGCAAGAACTCGCTGTCCTGTTTGTCCATCTGTAAACTACTTCGAGAGAACTGTAAGACACTTCCCAGCCCACTGACCAGTGAGAGGGAGGAAATCCAGTTGAGGGAGCTGAAGTTAGGCAGGTTGAAAATGGATGACAGGGGGGCTGCCCTGCTGGTATGGGTGGGTTTCATCTTGGAGTCCCCAGGACATCCTTCCAGGACA
The DNA here is from genome assembly GCF_022355385.1 of Mustela nigripes. Taxonomy (NCBI): domain Eukaryota; kingdom Metazoa; phylum Chordata; class Mammalia; order Carnivora; family Mustelidae; genus Mustela; species Mustela nigripes. The sequence goes on from NC_081569.1 coordinate 23,432,970, forward strand.
GGCTCCCTTGGCATGGAGGACCCCGGGGCCTGACTGCTCAGTCCCTCCAGCAGAATGTCTTCCTTTAAAGGTACATTCATGTCCACCACATTGGGCTCTCCACTAGCCTCTGGGGAGCAGGCTGGTTGTTGTACGTGCCATGACGCCTGTGAGGTGCAATCCTGGGATAGGGGTCCAGAGGTACTGATGCTCTTCTGTTCTGATGACTCAGTTCTGGGTTCTTCTGAAGGGTGTCCCTGAGCAAAGTTCTCTTTGGGAGCAATGAGTTTCTTGGGGCGCCTCTTGGCCAGTTGGCGCCCCCGCTGAAGTTGGGTGGGGAAAAGACTCCCCTGCAGGGCTTTGAAAAACAATCTGGAAAGAGCATATACAAAACATTCATCTGTGGGTGGTGACTTTGAATCTTCTGAGAGTTTCATTTTATAAAAATAGAGGTCTGAGAATGCTCTCAGAACTCGTTTAAGACTTGAGGGACACTGTCCCTGATACCCACCTGGGAAGCAGTGCAGCAACAGGTGCTATGAGACAAGTCAAATAGAATACAGGGTCGCCCAGTAATGTCTGCATAGTCCAATAAGGGTTGGACGGAGGATAACACGTTTCACAAGAAGCATTGTAAATCAAAGCCACAGTGAAAAACAGAAGGATACTGAAGCCACAAGCTATCCAGTTGAGCCAGGTCTAAGGGGGAAAGAGAAAGGGCATTTATTTAAATAGAGTTGCACTGGTTATCCATCAGTGCATAGTTGTTCTCAGGGCTTGGTGAAAACATGGGTCTGTGGCACAGGCAGCTGGGAGGGTCTGATGAAGCCTTTGGCATCAGTGAAACACCCTGGGCACAGTCAAGGAGATGGAAGTCAGGCATAGGAAGGAAAGACAGAGGGAAAGGCCAGCATGAGGCAGAGGAGAAGAGGAGAGCAGGCAGGAAGGAGCAAAGTGCTGCCCAGGTGAAGACACCAGTCAGGATGTGGCAGTCCCCACACCAAGGAGCTCTAATACACATGTGGCGGGCCCATGTACTTGTTTCCCTTCTCCACAGTGAAGCTGGCTTTGAAGTCACCTGTCTGCTCAGAAATCTTCTAGATGTCATGGAATCTGCCTGGGAGTGTGGGGCCTGCAGCATCAGCACTCCCTGGGATCATGCCCACAGCTCTTACCCAGGTCTTGGTTTCAATACCCAGGTGCAGAAGGAAGGTGAACAGCGCGATGGCCGTGATTGGGGTTCCCCAGGTAAATACATCTGTGTCTGAGTCATAGTAGGCCTGAAAGACAGTAGTGTCCTATGTCTGTGGGTCACTGGATGAAGCTGGTGAGAAAGGCTGTTCCAGGTGCCAACTTACCAGGTAAGGAATGAAAAAGCAAACCAGGCTCTGGAAGGCAGCATCAGCCATGTTTAACCAGAACGTGCGTGGCCGATACTCCTTAGACACAAAAACAAGCACAGAAATTATAGAAAAGTAAGAATCTCTTCAAATGATGTCTTCCAGTAGTACAGGGCCATTAATGCACAAGATAAGCACCCCAGGGGAACTTGCTAATTCAAGACTTTGGCGAGTTGGGGTCGGGTCACAGAGGGACTACAAGAACGTCTGCAGAGGCATCATCTGCAGCTGGGTCAATCATTCAGAGCATCTGTCCACAAGACCAGCTTCTCTAGATCTAGGTCAACAGCAGACACATAAAACGACTGCCTAAATCCTAAGAGGGAGCATTTTTTTAAAGCAAGATTTATTTATTTGAGAGAGAGAGAGCAGGGGGAGGGGCAGAGGGAGAGAATCTCAAGCAGACTCCCCAGTGATGATGGAGCCCAACATGGGGCTTGATCTCATCACCCTGATATCATGACCTAAGCCAAAATCACAAGTTGGACGCTTAGCTGACTGAGCCACTCAGGTGTCCCCAAGGGAGCATTTCTCTACAATAGGAAACAGCACTTCAAATTCTGCATGTCCTGCTCTAATCTGAGTTCTTCTGCTCCTACTTTGCATGATGTTGCTGCCCTTTGTTGTTGGGTCCCCTAGAATGTTTCTTAAGAGTGAGTCTTTTTAAAAAAATGGATCATGGAAGTGTTCAATGTTAAAATAAAAAAGCTGTACACTGAGGGCAAAATGACCTTGATATGGACTGATCAAGACTTCATTTCCTGGGCAACTACATTTGTAGTTGACTCTGAGCTCCTAAGCAGCTGGGGCTGGTACTGGCCTACAGGAAATGTAGATTGGACTGAATGAGCACTTACCGAGCACTTAAGAAAGTGCTGGCTAGGCCCCTCCTTCAGTCCTCTATCTCCACAGGACAATCTTCTTGTGCCTTGTTCCCTTGGCCAGCCCCAGCCCCTGGCCAAGGACAGGAGGACAAGCTGAGTACAGCCATTCCTCCAGTGCAAGGTATCATGCAGAGGCCCTCATCTGCTTGACCCTCAGTTGTTCCCACCCCACAGCCCCACCCCTGCTGCCTACCTTGAGGGAACCCAGTGTCAATGAAGGTGACCAGGGGAAGTCAACTCAAAAGTAAACAAATTCTAAATCAGATACTATTGTAAGACATAGGGAGCTCCATTCCCTTTGCACACATACAATAATTCCAACTAGCAAAGAGAAGCACTTAGAGGGCCAACTTTAAATGCTGGTAGGAATAGTTAGTAATTAGCATGTCAATCTATGTGTTGTGTTGATGTAAACATATACTTATATCTGCTTGTATTCACTTATTCTTTCAATGGATTCTCCATGGGTTTATCTGCTGATTAGTTCCCATTCAAAATAAATCACATTTTGAGGGGATTGTTTTAGAAAAATCCCTGTGCAGGAGGCAGCAATCCACATGACCCTGACTTCGATTCCAAGTGGACTTTCCTTAGGCTCCTGGAGACTGTTGGTATAGAGAATTTTCATGTCATTATATATTTTTTTCTATTAACCTCCCTCTTTTTTTTTTTTTAACTGAGGTACATTGGTACACAAAAACTTCACACATTTAATGTATACTTCTTGATGAGTTTGGACATATGCATATACCAGGATACCATCACTCCAACCATTAACCTCACTCTACTTAATACACAGCTCCTACACAATTAAGTAGATAGAATCCATTTTTTACCTCCTGCTGGTTATTTTCCAAAATTTTAACAATTTCCCCCAGGATGTCCATTTAAAGGGAGGTGTAGAGACTTTCATTCTCTGTAGGTGAATGTGGAGAGTGGGAGGGCCAAGCAATAGGAGATGGGGGCAGGAATGGAGCCTCACCTCCATGTTCTGGCCACTCTTGTAGAGCTGTGGTTCAGTCAGCAGCACTTCAGCTGGCACGTCCTTGTCCAGCACCCCAGTCACGAGCTGGGGAAGTGACGAGAAGAGCAGATTAAAGAAGATCAGATACCACTGGTCAATCATGGCAGATGCAGAGAAGCCACAGTAAAACTGGAACCAAAACAGGAGGCCCACGAACATCTGAAATCAAGAAAGGAAGAATGGGGACAAGCAATTCTTAGCTGTCCTTGCAGATTCATATCCAAGGTATCTAAGGGTTTTGTAGAATTTGACTATAAAGATTGAATTTAGAGGCAGAAATTTCCTTCAAAGCTCTAATCTTATAGCACGCTCTCACACATGCTCGCTCTCTCTCTCTCTCCTCATTTCTTTCAGCATGAAGGACTGGCAATTGGAGATGAAAATTCCCAAGGACAGCCCACAGAGAGACGATACTGATAACAGCCCACAGGAAATGCAGATCAAATGGAATAGCATTTATTGAGCATCTATGAAAGTGCTGGATAGGTCCTTCCTGACAGTCCCTTAACTAACAGGACAAACTCGTTGTATCTTGTTACTACAGCCAGGTGAGGAGATAAGGTCCAGTTGAGTATAGAAATTCCCCATAAAGGTACAGCAGGGACCTTCCCTGGTAGCTGTCCTCTGTGATCCTAAACCAAACCTATCTATTTTACATCTCAGATCTTGCTTCTCTCTTTAGTTACTTACCCTTTCTGATGAGGAACAGTGGGCAATTATTGATTCCCACGGCAGGGGGAACACACACAAGCACAGCAACAAAGTCAACGATGATACCAGGGTTGCTGCTGTGACCAAGCCCAGATATCCACTGGGAACTCTAATGGCAGATGAGGTATAGGTATAATCACTGGTTCTCAAAGTTATCCCTGCCTTGCTGAACAGGAAAGTGAGGGTCAGGGAGAATGAGCAGCTTCTTCAAGTCCATGCTCAGTAGGAGGAGTTGAGGGGATCTCTTCCCCTTATTACCTGATCACTGAACATCAGTGGCTTGAGTGAGTTTACATGGGGCATGGCAATTTAGCAATGTAAAAGCATTTAACCTATTAGCTGTATATTTTGGCATAGATCATTTGACCCTTTTCTGCCTCGGTGTCCTTGTCCTTGAAATGGGCACCCCCTAACAGTACTTAGCTTTGGGCTGTTGTGAGGATTAATGAACTAATACATTTAAAGTACTCACACAGTCTCCTTGTACACTGTGATTTATTGTTGTTTCAGTTAGCAGTACAGCCATTTCCTATGAGGCTCAAGCAGGGTAGTGTGCTTACTCGATTCAGAGAAAAGGAATCTCAGGTCCAAGATGTTGAATGACTTGACTATGGCCATTGTGTGAGTAATAAAAGCTGACCTGTTCAAACCACTTGTGGGTCTTGGCCTGGAGGGCAGACACCCCCAGGTGGAGAACATTCTCTGCAGGGGACCTCAGGTAATGGCCTGGGTTTTGGTTCTGAAGTTGCCACTATCTTTCTTTCTGACCTTGACTCAGTCACTTACCTTCTCTGAGCTTTGGTTTCTGGACCTGCAAATGGCTTGGTCTGAAGATCAGGAAGCAATGACACATATCCTCCAAGTTTTGTTTCAATCTATGACTTAGTGCAACTTACCCTTCCACACCGAAAACTGACAGACTTGGGATTTTCATTGATTTTCTTCCCTTCTCACTCCCACGGCTGACTTTCTCTCACCCACCCCCACAGGCTCAGCCTAATGACTCATCAGTGAACAACTGGAGTCAAGAGAAAGAGGAGGAAAAGTACTTAGTTAATTGACATTTTTTCCTTATAGTACCCAAAAGCCTTCTTCCCAAACTACTGCTGCTATGGAAACTTTTCTTTTCTGTTCTTTATTGGAAGGGAAGACTAACTTACTCCTAAAACTAATGAATTTCTCACTTTTGGAGGTAGAGTAATTATCCTTGCACTTCTCAACTAGATTGAGCACCTGTTAACAGAGGCCTTGCATCTCCGCGGTCCCCTTGGGACTCTTCCGGCTCTTGTTCAGTTTGTTTCCTTCTAGCTCATTTTCTACGGGGGTGGTGGCATTCAGGGGTGGTGGGCTGGGGGAAGAGAGCGCTCTGCTGTATTATGTATATATTCTTCAAGGTCTGATTCTTAACTGAAAAGCTTTGGGCTTGATCCCTAGCCCCGCTGTGTGGGGCACGGGCTGACTCAGCTCCTCCTTACCCAGCTGCCACAAGGGGCTGCTATGGATGCAGGTGCCCTGGGAGCAGGGCTAAGCCCTAGATGGGCTCCTGGGGGAGGAAGCTGGGAGGAAGCTGGAAGGAAGACGAGGCCCGAGGCCACCTGCAGCCCTCTGGCAGCAGCCCCAGCCCTGACAACCAGGTTTCATTTTGCGCTCTCCCGTTACAAATGCTGCACTATCGGTTCTGAACTTTTTATCTCCAGATTCTAATTTATGCCTTCTCCTTCCCATCCCCTCTATGAGGACAGATTCATCATGCCAGGCAGGAGGCTGTGCCCATTCAGGTGGCCACTCTGGCACTTATTTGAAACTGAAATGCTGAATTCCCTCCCCTCAGTCTGAGAAATTTTCATGAGGAATTATGGAAAATCAGAGCTCAACTCTCATGCCTTGTTTTCAAATAAAGGAAAAAAAATCCCTAGAAAGCAAGTAACTTGCTCAAGATTGCACAAAAATTAATGACAGAAACAGCTGGGGTTCTACCTTCTCAGCCTCACTCATCTATACTCAAGCATCCCTCCACCTCTTTGGGAACTGGGAAATTCTAGGCTTGTAAGTATATGCATGGGGCCTCAGCTCTGGGGATGCAATGCCAGGTGGTTGAGAGAAAGCAGGGAGTAACTGGCCAAGGCCAAGGGAAGCATGGCACAGACTTACTTGGACACAATCCCAGGCAGAACCTAATCCGAATTAATTTCCAGGACCTAACTGATCAAATTAGACATGATGTGATTGATCCTGGGTATTTGTATTCATTTATTAGAAGACATTTTGAAAAATGGGTGAGAGTAAGGGGAGCAAGAGTGTTGGGAAAAGTAGATGGGTCTAAATCTCCAGAGCAAACAGGAAGACGAACAAGAGTTACACCGATGGCAGTTTAGAGCTAGCAGGGAGATCTTTTAATGGAAAGAGGAAAAAAATATCTCTCTCCCTCTCTCTCTCTCTCTATACACACACACACACACACACACACACACACACACACACACATATATATAGACACATAGATATCTTTTAATTTATTGTATTTTGTTCTTTTTTAGGAGAGTATAGGATGATCCTGACACTGGAATTGTGGCATCCAATGTGGCAGAATTGTGGAACTACCCTGAAAGATCACTTACCCCAAGAATTTATTTATTTTGTCTCCTTGTTTGTATATTCAGCCACAAAGTTTTAGAGACAAGAGCAACAAGCAGCAACTCCTCAACTTCTTAGCAGAATGTCAACCCATTACCTATGAGTAGATAAGGATTCTAAAACGGCCATGGCATCCGTGCTAGAGGACTATGGAAAAGGACACCTGTCTGCCAAGGGCTTAGTAATAAAAGACCTAAGCGTTAAACATTAGGATCAACATGAAATGGAGCATGGCCCTGGAAGAGAGTCTCTGGAGAGACAGAATTATAATCAGTCAGCCAGGCCTGGGCATGACCTAACTGGATGGTCAGTTATAGACAGAGCTTGCCAGAAGGGGGCACGTCTGCCCTGACAGCACCGGAGAAAGTGTGGCAAAGACCTGCTGGTGGCCCTGTTCCTGGGGCCCTATATCTGTGTCCTGACCAGGGGACTCACACACCTGGCCCAGTGTGGTTATGTTTCCACAGAGGCCATTCAGTATTGGGATCACAGCATGACTAAGTGTTCTCATTCGGACTCCAGCACTGCCACTGCACTCCTGCTTATCCCTGGATTTCCCTGTCTGCTCTAGAAAGAGCACTGATTAGAGGATTCCTGTCTATGGATACCTTAGCAGTCTGCTCCCAGGAAACACATTAACAGAGTGGCTAAGAGCTGGGAGTCCAATGAGCTGGGTTAAATGCAGCCTTGACTACTCCCTGTGTGACCTTGTACAGACCACTGCAACTCATGATTCCCCCACTTCTTATTATAAAGCACTAAATGGATATTCTTGTTTGATCTGTTTTTACAACTTTCTCCTTTAGAGGTGCAGCTACCTTCATGACCCTGTGAGCTAGACTTCTTGAGCCTACAGGGGGAAAGGCCAGGCTCGGCCTGGGGTAAGTTCACAGAGGCCAAGGAGGATGGAACCAACAGGAAGCTCTGGGATGCCCAGATGGCCACATTCAGGGGATGGTCTAATAAATCTTAGCTCAGGCTTTTTGATGTAAAAACTCTAGAAACCAAAAAACAAAACAAAACAAACAAAAAACCCTCTAGAAACCAGAAGTATCAAACACCTACTGTATTTTTGTAGAAGAAATACAGCACCATGTTGGCAAGTCGGGAATAGCACCAATGTCCGTGAACAATTAAGAGTCTCTCTAGGTATCGAAATCTTGGCACTGCAAAGTCACTGGCCATCACTGCCTTGAAAGGGAACAAAGTCCTTGTTATTGGTGACATCGTACTCTGTCTAAGGTCTGTCTTATCTCTCCCAAATACAAGGAATGGAGAAATCCAGTTTCAAACACAATGTGCACATGATTGGCCAAAGCTTACTTTATCCCCATTTCCCTTATTATCTCTTTTAATTAAAAAAATAAATCAATCTCAGCAAGCATTCTTGTTCAGGGGTATCATTTTACAGTACTCATTTAAGATTCTGAATATATGTAATTGATTTTTTAAAAGTTTTTGTTTTCCCATGCCCCTCCCCCCTTTTTAAAAGATTTTACTTATTTATTTGAGAGAGAGACAGAGATAGCGAGAGGACCCTGGGATCATGACGTGAGCTGAAGGCAGATGCCTAACCAACTGAACCACCTGGGTGCCCCACTGTTTTCCCATGTTTTCTTTAACAAGCAAAAAACAAAAATAAAAACCCAGAGAGGCAGTTTCCCTACTCTTCTCCACCCCTTGATATTTTATTCATATTGGGATCTCAACCCAAAGATGAACCAAAGCTGCCCCTTTTCTATGAATCAGAGACAGGCAGTTGGCCTTCTTGGGAGGTGTGTTTTGGACCCTTCTTAGCAGTCACAAGTGACAAGTAAGGCCAAGCCCATGGCTCTGCTGGCCTTCACATAACCCAGTTCTGGGAAGCTGCAAAAAGGCAACAGGTGTCCACTCTACCCAGAAGGGAGTGAGGACAGCAGGTTTCCTCCATGGAAAGGAAAGATGACTGGGGTTGAAAGTGTCCCTCGCTTCACTGAGTATCATCCTCTATATTAATTAAACTAAGTGGGGAAGACAAATGCCATCAAAATGACACCTTTTGTACCCAGAATATCTTAGAATCTACCATATAATGAACTGCTCTGTTGAAAAAAAACTCAAAGAAATTGTCAGGAAAAGATAGATTTCTGCTTATTTTTGGAGGATTATTCTACACAAAAATATAAGTCTTCTTTTAAAATTCAACTGATTTCCCTCTAGTCAAATAATTCCTTGAAAAGAGTTAGATCACAGTTGATGTGGTCCCTTAGCTGAAACAGAATAATGTCATTATACATGACAAAAAAGTGTGAAGCCTTCAAATGTCTGTTTTCTAAACCCAAAGTTAAGGATTTCAAAGCAAATAACTGTTTCTATTCCTCTTCCTATGAACACTGGGGTTTGAGGGCTTTGTGTACTCATCTCCAGCCTTCTGCCACTTCTTCCCACCTCCAAATTTAGGCCCTGTTTGTCCCTCTGTCAAGGCAGCCTATTTGCCCCTCTGTCAAGGCAGCCTTACAAAATGTTCCCAACTAGGTTAAATCTTCCTGTCAAATACTTAATACCAAAACCAGTGTTTCTCTTTATATCATTTTATAAGAGTTGGGACTATCTATGTACATTTTAAATAAGTATCTGTCTCCCCAACTTTTCTGGACATTCCACGAGAGCCAGGAGAGTAGATGTGATCACCATGTACCTTAAGTTCCCAGTCAGTGCCAGTGCTCAATAAACACGGGCGACCAGATGACCCATGAACACCAAGCTTCTCAGAGATGCAGGATCTCCTTTGCCCAGCTGGGATAAGCTTCTCACTTTGGCTAAGCAGGAGGGCTCCAACACCCTCACTCATTCTTGATGACTCTGCTCAGATGCCTAGTCTCTGTGTTACCAAAGTGTCCCACAAAGCCCATCTTCCAAAGAGCTCACCTTTGCTTATTGGACTGACTAAAATGCAAGCAGGGAAAATATTCCCTGGGAACCTGAGCACTTGGAACAGTAAGAAAAGGTATCAGGCCTTACTGTCATCTTACATAACGTATTCTCAATAGGAAGTGTAGCTTCAAATAAATGCAGAAGCATCCAACAACGTTTTACCTAGAAGTTATTCCCACTCAAAGCTTCGCCTTGGTATGTGCCTTGTCATTTGGCTGTTCCCATCATTCCTCACATGACTTGAAGTATATATCTGCACTGGCCCCTGACTTAAGGAAGTGAACAGTGGTGGTAGCTCAGTCTCCTCCCCATCCACAAACATGAGAGTGTTTCATACAAAATGTATTTACTTGGTGCATTTCTCTGCATGTGCTATTTACAGGCACTTCCCTGGTTAGCTTTTCACTACAGGAAACAGGTGCAACAGAGATGATAATGAAAACATCAGAATGAACCAACCATCTTGTTCATCCATTCACTCCCTATGTACTAAGTGGCATTAAAAGGCAGAGATGAGGTGCCCTGGGTGGCTCAATCACTTAAGCATCAGCCTTTGGCTCAGGTCATGATCCCAGGGTCCTGGGATGGAGTCCCGTGTTGAACTCTTTGTTCAGTGGGAAGCCTGCTTCTCCCTCTCTCTCTGCCTGCCCCTCTGCCTACTTGTGCTCTCTCTACTCTCTCTCTGTCAAATAAATACTTAAAATCTTAAAAAAAAAAAAAAAGGCAGGGTTGAGTCCAACCTTGGGCTGCACTTTCATTTCATGGAAGAATTAAAACCATGCAAGTAACATAACACAGTGACTCAGGTCAAATGAAGGCAGGAAGAGAGTAAGGTACATGCTAAGGATGGGCCAAGAGGAACTACTGGGTTTCTAGCTCGGGACTTTCCATCTTACTGTTATTTTAATGTCAGGTAAGAAAATTAGTGAGTTCTGCAAAGGCCTGGCACATACAAGTGTTCACTGAATAAATACTGACTGCATCAGTGAATATATCAACCAATGACTAAATGGTGACCAGCATCTGGAATTTTTAGAAGGAAACTGGAAACGCTGTTTTCTAAAGTCTCCACCAACTTAAAAAAATGTCATGATTAAAAATTAATCAAATGTTGGAAATCGTTGTGATCTTACATCCAGAACAAAGTTAATTTTAATTAACTTGCGTGTTCAGCATCTGAATCACATGTTAAGAACCAACACAGTGGCAAATGAAAAAGGCAGAAATAAATTTTTATGTGAGTCAAGATGGATACATTCCATTTTTATAGCAATACCAGATTCCAACAGTCCAACAGCAGAGTCATTTTTTCAAATGGAACAGTAAACCAACAGTCCAACAGTAGAGTCATTTTTTCAAATGGAACAGTAAAACATGCTTTCTTCCAAGCATGAGCCATAAATAGAGAGAAGGTGATGACTCACCTTGCCTAACTCTGTTCCACTTATTTCACAAAAATATACTTAGGGACCTAGGAAAAGCTATTTACTGCTTCATAAACATGAAGAATTAGCCACCTCTACCTTATCTTCTACAGCTTAGTAGAAAGTGAGCATCACATTGCACTGAAGGCCAACCCTTTAGCTTTGTCGGACAAAGCCTATGACAAGGTACGACAGTGGGCCAATTAGTCACATAGGACAGCCCTAATTGGTCTTTACCTGCATGCCCTCCTGGCCCGAGATTCCCACACCCACATCTGCCACCTGGATCATGCTGACATCATTGGCTCCATCTCCTAGAAACAGCATAGGCAGGAAGAATCGTTTGAGTTGAGATGCACAGAATCAAATGACTTGACGGATCTTCATGGGGTCCCTACTGGGCTGAGTCCTGTGAAAGGGTCATGAGGATGAGTAAGGAAGAAGCAGTGCAGAGTCTGCCCAGGGAAAATTGAGTTAAGCAGTCAGAACAAACATGGTGTGGGGTTTGGAATTGCCAGTCACATCAAGAGATGTTTCAGAAAGCAGGCTAGCATGGTCACCGTTTTGCTTAATATTCACTCTACATTATTGGCTCATATACCTAGAGATAGAGTCCTTAACACGGTGTCTTGTGCAATAAAGATGCTATCACCGTCATCGTTACTATTTACTAGGCTCTAGCCTTTATCACATGTAGAGCGTATCAGTAAAGGCTATTCTAATTCATGCTTACATGCATGGTTTTCTAAACTGAAAAAAGGAAGTTAAGTTCTGCCCAGCAAACTGTACAGCTCTTTCTGTACACTGATTACCAGCTAGCTTATTAGCTATGGTGCTTACCTTTGGGCCCTCTAAAGATGTGATAAAGAAGAACTCCCTATTTATTCAGTCAAGCTGCTGACAGAAAATGGTTAGAAACAGAGGACAAAGGTCAGAGATCTCATCACCTTTGGGGAAAAGCAAGCAGAGATTTAAAGTCACTGTCACTCAGGAATAGGGCAGCAGAAGGACCCAATCACAGAGTATCTCCCAAGTTTCAAATATGCAAAAAGTGCAGATATACAAGTCAGAGTGATTCATAACCTGGTTATAGGATGTCTCGGCTCTATGATTTTTCTGTACTCTTTTTGCACTGGCCTAACATGAGTGATCAGTCAATATTCGTGAAATTGAAATTCTGTGAAGTCATTAACAATCTCTGCAGTTTTTCCCAGAATGTTCCAAACAAAGTGAGATATGGCAGGCAACAATGTTCTCTACATTATTAACCGCTGGACACCTGGGACTAGGTGCCATCAATACTTTCATTTATGGTCAAAGAAATGAGCTAAAGTTCTGATGGGCCATTACTTTCCCTTTTGAAATTCTATTTTGTTTTTTCTTTCTTTCTAAGAAAGAAACTACTTCCATTTTTTTTAAATGAATACCATCCACCAGTGATTCCATGGCTGACCCAGGCACTGACGAGGCTATGAAAATGTAATTTATTCATTCATGTGTTACACCAGCCTTACCGGGGGCATGGTCCTCATGCCACCATAGAGAGGACCTCAGAGAAGCCTGCACCTAGCCTGCACACTCCTCAGCACCAACCTACATCACTTGCTAAGGGAGCTCTGAAGCCACTCCAGATACATAAGGGCAATGGTGGACTGAAACAGCCTTCCCTGGAAGAGGGACACAGCTGGGGCCTTCCCATAGCCTGGACCACAGACTCAGAGTAAACATGTGTTCACATCTACGGTCATCTCCCTACCCTTAGTGATTACCAAAGCCCTGAAGATGTACAGGGCTGTCTCCATAACAACCACACTAAGGCTATCCCACCTCATACCCAGGCTCTACCAGCCTCAACTCTGTCCTGATGAAGTGTCCTGTGTGAGAGAGTAGCAATCCCCATATCAGGAAACTGTCAAAGACCCTTTGCAGAAAACACTGTAATCATTATTGATAGGCGAGGATCTTTTATTTCAGAACCAAATCTCACCTAGGTATAGATTCTATATTCAGGGAGACCAAACTTTTTTGGTATCTGGGGATAAAGGGATCACCCCTTTCCCTGGGCTACCTGCAGTCTTTCCCAGCCCTCACCAGCAGATGGTGCTGCTAAGTCCCCGAACGTGGCTGCAGATGGCACCCCAGCCAGAGTGGGTGGGGATGATGCCCTGGGAGGAGGGAGGTGAGGACTGGGTAGCACTGGAGAGGACCCTAGAAGGCTCTCCAGGCTAAAAGTCTGCAAGGAAAAGCCACCATTAGATGCACAGTTCTTAAGGAAATACTGTAAGGTTTAGCAACTACTCACATGGATTCATTTAATTACATGCTTGTCTTGGAACAATCAGTAAAGTTCAAAGGTTAAGAAGCAACAGGGATTCGGATCACCATCAGATCTCTGGGTTCTTGCAGTATTATGGAGTTTTGCACTCCAGTTGGGTCATGGTGACCAGAAGCCCCTGAAGAGGGCCTTCTTTTTAAGGTGTTCTGAAACAATACTTAGTATGCAGGGCTCTGCTGTGGCAGAGGCTGCCTGGAACAGGAAATGTCTAGTCTCCTGTCTCCCAAGAAACAGTGTCAGCTTTGTCTTCTTAAACCTCCATTGTATAACTATATACAGCTATATATACAAGCTATAACTGTTGTGCCACACTTTGTGGTTTTCAAGTCCATGTTTTATATTTCAAACAGGCTGCTTATTTTCTTGCACTGGGTGTGAATTTATAAACAGAAAAAAGAGAAAGGAAGTGTTTTCCCATCTTACAGTATAGCACCGACAGGGTGGAAACTCCAGGATGCATCCACAGGAAGCAGCTGCATAAGACAGAGTCTACTCATTTACATAGGGTCTAGCCTGGCTGGCTTGGATACTTGCCTATGGCCAGGGTCATGGCCTTGAGCTTGCTTCTGACTAGTTTCACCACCATACTCTTCTGTAGAGGTGTCGAGCGACAGCAAAGGACTGAACGGCACTGCTTAGCGAGAAAGAGAAATTTGTCTTCTAGGTTTTTCTCAAGGGCATAGGCCAGACTTCTCCCATCGATCACGAGGCTCAGGCTGGGGCCAGAGGTGGTGGACGTGGAAGGTGGGCAGACAGGGGAGAACCCCACGCTCACGTTGCCTGCAGTCTTCTCAGGGGTGCTGCAGGGGATCCTGGACTGCACGTAGTGTAGACACTGGTCTAGCAAGGCCGCACAGGCCTCCTGAAATGGACATGAGAGGAAGCGCTGTTCACTCAGCTGTACCACGCATTCTCTTACCTTCCTCAACACTGATAGTTTGATCACATCAAGGGCACCAGGCTGCAGGCTCTGCCCAGAAGGGAAGTTCACTGAAGATGATAACTGTCCACATGAAGAGGATGAGCTTGTCTAGGGTTTTGATAAGACTCCACTTCACTACCCATTACACTCTGTGGACGTTAGACGAGAATGTCTTCCGTTTGCAAAATCCGACTGTACTATGGCTAAACTGCTGGCTGGTTAGGCTGAGGGAGTCTAACACGCACCCCTCTGTACTTCTCTGAGGGCTTTACTCAGCCATTTTTGCTTGCTTGTGAGGTACGAAACCTTTTAGAAGTCTTTATTATGATTATCCTCTAAAGAAGTGTAATTATCAGGGTTTCCCTAAGCTCTCCAGTTGGCCAGGGAAATAATGTTTTTAAAAAGCATAATTTCTGAGGCTTTTATTGGCAATAAAACTGTACCTGAGTTCCAAAACTGTACCTGAGTTCCAGAAAGAATAGGAAAACTTATAGAAGAGACCAAGGGGTCAGGGGAAATAAGAGAGGTGACAATTTCCAGGAGTAAACACACTCCAGGGAAGGCAAGTAGTTCTTGGACCTCTGTGGACAGTGAGCCCACTGGGTAAGCAACCAATTTCCTGCAACGCACCCTGGAAATCCAGCTGTGTCAGTAAGTGCTTATTGAGGGCCTTTTGTATTTAGAAAAGTGAGACAAGAAAAAGGAAGACTAAGAAGACACAGTTATTAGTTCCTGAACAAATGGCAGCAGCTGAACATATAATCAATCACAGGAAGTCACAGATTAGGATGTGCAAAAGCATTACAGGCTATGAAGAGGGAGAGATTTGCTTCTAGGGTGGGGCTGGGAATGGCAGTAACTGAGGTGGGGCTGGAAGAGGATGTGAAATCTCATTCTACAAACACCCTGAGTTCCCTTGTGCTAGCACCAAGCCCTGCTAAGGTAAACTAGAGTAAGCACATCCACCCTGTCTCCCCCACTGAAAGCAGCTATGGCAGTCGAATAGAGAAGTCACAGAGCAACTGTTTGAGGACTTTGAAAATAAACAGTAGCTGTTGCATTGGAGAGGAAGACTAGTGTTCTAAGTACACTGGACAGGTGGGTGAGTTTTCCATTTTCCCTCTGGTCTGTACCCAAGCATCATAAAACCTAGAAGTAGGAGCCAACACAGGGACAGAGAGAGCTCCAGGAGAAATCCAACCCTTACCCCCTATTCCTGCCCCTGCTGGAGGAGTGGAAAAGAGAACCCCCAATGCACAGAGAAGATAGGGGAAATCCCACTTTTATTTATCTTTTTCTCTATTCTCTGGATCCCAGCCCCAGGTAATTTTGCTATTATGGCAGCAGGACAATCTGTTGCCAAAGACTCTATTAGAGAAGCCGTGGTCCTGTGGTGTTAAGATAACTTCTGCCTTTTTCTCTCTGTCCTATCACCACTTGGTCTTGGATAGAGGTGTGGGGCAGAAGTACAAAGTAGAGCAAGGTAACTCAAACCCAGCTTTCTGGCCAGAGGACTGGAAAGGGGAGTCTCAGAGAACCAGAAAGTACTTAAAAAAAAAATGGTGAAGAGAGAAGAGCTTGGTCAGCTGACCCCATAGCATGGCTTATTAATTCTTGGACTCACCCACAAACCATGCACACATAGACATAATCCTAAATGGCATAACAAAGACTTTTGAGAATTGAACTAGGGATAGACTGCCACCCAAGTTCCCAACTTTTATTAAGGGGTGGCAAAAATGTGAGACAGAGTCTAACAGCTTGGTAAAGGCTACACAAAACTGACATCAAAACGGCCACCCAGAGGCTGTTCAGAGCTTGAAGCCTGTATCTAAGACGGCTGATTACCTGCCTTGAATATATCTAAATTCTTCACAGAATTTTAAAATAACCATTGTCATTCAAAATGCCTACAATACAACCCCAAATTCATCAGCATGCAAAGAAGCAGGAAATTCTCAATGCATGTGAAAAAAGACAGTCAACAAAAGCCAAAGTGAAGATGTCACAGATACCAGAATTATTTGAGAAAGACTCTGAAACATCTATTATAAAAATGCTCTATCTAATAAGAGTGGACATTCTAGATGAATAGAAAGAAAGTCTCACAAAAAAGACAAAATATAAAGAAGAACCAATAGAGATTTTAGAACCCCCCCAAACAAAACAAAACAAAACAAAACCCAAAAAAGTCTAAACCAAAATAAGCAGCTCATTGGTTTCTAAGTAATTTATGTAGATATTCCCTCCTCAAGGAGGGGAAATAGAACTCCACACTCTTGAGTGTGAACTGTGCATAGTCCCTTCCTTCCAAAGAGTACAATATGGAAAGGAGTAAAAATAATTGGCTTACAGTGGAGAAAGCTGACAAACATAAAACCAACAGTGGCACATCATGTTGATAGAATGTACTTATTAATATGATGTGATACAATGATGAAAATGGCACTTTAGGCACTTTTAGAAAAACACCCGACCAATCCCCATATAAGGGTATTCTTTAAAATAACTGATTAGTACTCTCAAGTCATCAAAAAGAGAAAATTTAAGAAACTATTACAGCCAGTAAGAGCCCAAGGAAACATGACAGTTAAATATAATGTGATATTCTGTATGAGATCCTGGAACACAAAAAGGACATTAGGTAAAAATTAAGACAATGTGAACATAGCACAGATTTTATTTTATTTATTATTATTATAATTATTATTATTATTTAGAGGTGGAGGAAGTATTATTATTATTATTATTATTATTATTGTTATTAATCTCAAGCAGGCTCCATGCCCAGCACAGAGCCCAATGTGGGGCTTGATCCCACATCCCTGAGATCATGACCTGAGCCAAAATCAAGAGTTGGATGCTTAATCTTGGAACACCCAGGCACCCCAAGTATAGATTTTATTTTATTTTTTCAAAGATTTCATTTATTTACTTGATACACAGAGATCACAAGTAGGCAGAGAGGCAGGCAGAGAGAGAGGAGGAAGCAGGCTCCCTGCTGAGCAGGCAGCCTGATGTGGGGCTCGATTCCAGGACCCTGGGATCATGACCCAAACCAAAGGCAGAAGCCTTAACCCACTGAGCCACCCAGGCGCTCCCCAAGTATAGATTTTAGTAAGTAATAACATGTCAATATTGGTTCATTGATTACTGTTACAGATGTTAATAACAGGAAAATTTTGGTATGGATTATTTTGGAACTTTCAATACTATCGTTCTAATTTTTCTATAAATTTAAAACCATTGTGCATATAAAGTTTATTTTTTAAAACATCACTAAATAGCCCAACAGCAGAAAGGAGATAACAGAAGAAAAAGTCAGTGAACTCAAAGATCAACAGAAATTAACCAATTTTACCAAGAGAAAAAAAAAATAAAAAAAATGAAGACAGCCTCAGGGAGCCTTGAGACAAACTAGAAGACCTGACATTCATGTCATCAGTCTTCCAGAAGAAGAGGAGAAATTGCAGTGTAGAAAAAAATGTCTGAAGAAATAAAAAATGGCTAAAAACCTGCCAAATTTAGTGAAAGACATAACCCCACAGATTCAAGTAGCTCAGCAAATCCCAGAGTATCAATCTGAAAAATTCTGTGCCCAAACACACCATAAACAAACTGCTTAAAGGCAAAATCAATCAATCAATCAATCAAAACATCCAGAAAAAAATGTTGCATTAGCTATAGGGTAACAATGATTTGGATGACTCTTGATTTCACCTAGAAACCATGGTGAAATAAACACATTCTCTGAACAAAGGAAAGTAAGAGAATCTGTTGGCAGTAGACCTACTTTAAAGGAATTGCTGAAGGAAGTTTTTCAGACAAGAAGAAAAAAAATGCCACAAGGATGCTTTTAACACTGGGGATGAAAGAAGTGTGACAGAAATTCTCAATATTCACATAAATAAAATGGGCTATTCTTTCCCTTTTGACATCTTTAAAGTATGCTTTTTGATTGAATGCACAAATTATCTGACAAGGATTTCCATCTCTGTAGCTTTCATAGAAGATGCCTACAAAGTAAAGAGGTAAAGGGACACATGGTGTGACAAGACTTCATTCTACTTGAAGTAGCAAAATACTGATTGTACTGATGACTTAAGAATGCATATTGTATTTTCTATTTTCTAGGAAAAAAAAAAAAGAAGCTAAAAACCCAAGTAAAGTGTTATCAAAGAAATGAGATATATTAAAATGTTTTAAGGATACTAAAACATGTTACTAAAAAATGTTTTAAGGAACCCAAAGGAAGGCAGGAAAGGGAATGGAGGGATTGAAAACAGAAAGAATAATCAGGAAAAAAAAAAAGAAAAGAAAAGAAAGAAAACTACCAATATTAAGACTTCTATACTCCACAGGGCAGCATGACACTGGTGAAGGGATAGACATGCAGGTCAGTGCAACAGAATAGAATGTCCAGAAATAGATCTTAAAAAACATGACCAACTGATTTTCAACAAGGGTGTAAAGATGATTTAGTGGGAAAAAAAGGCTTTTCAACAAATGGTGCTGGATGAGTGAGCTATATGCAGAAGAATGAAGTTTGACCTGAACCTTAGACAAAATTCCACATAAAATGGAATATGTCTAAAGGTACAGCAATAAACTACAAAGCTTTTCGAAGAATACATAGGAATAATCTTTGTGGCTAGACACATCTTAAATGTAACAGCTAAATGATAATCTGTAAAAGAAAAAGAAAAAGAAAAAAAGAATCAGACCTCATCATACAGTTCAAAAAGACGTTTCAAGTGGGAGGTCATTCAAGGAATCGGAGCCCAGGCCAGGTTTATGAGAAGTAGATACACCCTACATACTTGGAGATTTAAATAGATAAATGTGACTGGATGAAAAGTCTAGGTGCCCAGCGAAGCGTCCGCAAGGTGACCCATCCCATCCTGAGTATATCAGTGTTGAACAGACTGGTATGCAGACTTGTGTGACTCATGAAACAATTCTCCAATATTGTTGACATGAATATGTCAGGGAAAATCAGACTTAACTTTGCATTAATAAAGTCCAGAGATGCATCCCTTAGAAATTAAGAAATCCCACCAAATCCCACATCCTTCTAGGCAATGGTAAGAAACATGCAAGGAACCCAACACAGATGTAAACACAGAGGTAGAGGGCATAGAAACGGAAGGCATTCCTGCTGCCATGAGGCTGGGTGGGTATGAAGCTGCCCCAGGCAGAGCACGGCTTCCTGGAAACCTACATACCTGGGACTCAGCATTCAGGGTGATGACTTCCTCATCATGGTCCAGCAGTTTGCAGGCATAGGCAATGTTAATGGCTGTTTCTTGTTTGTCACCAGTGAGAACCCAAATCTGCAGGCCTGCTTGACGCAATTTAGCAATGGTTTCTGGGACTCCATCTTGCAGGCGATCTTCAATCCCAGTGGCACCTGGTCAAACGTGCAAGTGTAGGTGAGCCCCCTCTGCACATGCCCTCAGACCCTTATGAGGCACGGATGCCACTGCCAACATAGCAGCGATGCTAGCATGACCCCATAGATTGGGACCTGCTTGGTGCCTTTCTCATGTGGATGATGACTCATTTCCAGACCCTTGTGAACACTTTCAGTATCTCCCTCGATTGACACGCACACAGTCAAGAATGAGTCAGAATAGCTGTGAAGCACCAAACATAATTCTCTGTACTTACGAAAAAGCACTTCCAATGCTTCCTAACAGGCGGCTAATTTTTTTTTTTAAGATTTTATTTATTTATTTGACAGAGAGAAATCACAAGTAGATGGAGAGGCAGGCAGAGAGAGAGGAAGGGAAGCAGGCTCCCTGCTGAGCAGAGAGCCCGATGCGGGACTCGATCCCAAGACCCTGAGATCATGACCTGAGCGAAAGGCAGCGGCTTAATCCACTGAGCCACCCAGGCGCCCCCCAGGCAGCTAACTTTTGACATAACAGATAACTTGGAAACCAAGCTTGTGGGGAGATGGTAGGAATGACCATATTCTGAAGGATGAAAAAGTTTTAAATATTATCCATGATATCCACAAGCTATGCTCTCAGCAGTGTTTACTGTGAGCTGCCTAAGCAGACCACACAAGCCCATTATTTCTCAAAATCAACATTACCCAGAATGTACCTTTTCCACAAACATAATTAATAAGCAGTGGGTCTCCCTACACAGTCTTCTGTACATTGGGACACATTTTATACCCAGTGCAGAAAGGTGCTCTCCAGGTCACCCTCAGGTTTTTTCCCATTGCCAACTTAATGAGATGGTCTCTATCTTCCCTCTGGAAGTATAGCACTGACCAAGGACACCTCACTGGCCCTGCCCTTCTCTTTTATGTGACACTGTTCCCTGTGCTGAGAGGCTGATACAGGCTGAATGTGTCCCCATAATTCATAGATTGAAGCCCTAACCCTCACTGTGATGGCATCAGGTGGGAAGGTAGAATACTCATGAATGAGGTTAATGCCCTTAAAATAAGGGACATAAGAGAGATGATCTCCCTCCATCATTCAAGGATACAGAAGGAAGATAGCCATCTGCAAGCCAGGAAGAGAGTCCTTTAATGAACCGAACTGGCCGCCACTTTGATATGGAACTTCCAGCCTCCATAACTGTGAGAAATCAATGTCTGCTGTTTAAGCTGTCCAGTCCGTGGTACTTTGCTATGACAGCCTGAATGACTAAAATAGACACCACTTTCCTTTCTCCTCCTAGAACAGATGAGTTGGCAGGTATAGGGAGGGTGGAGTCATGTACATGTACATGAGCATAATACGTGTACAAAAAGCATGCATTTCTTAAGTATATACTATAATGCACTTTCACAAATCACACGCCTGTTGGACCAGCTCTCCAGAAGGCCCCTCAAGGGTAAGTGGCAGTCTTCTCTCTTACAACTCATGCAGTCTGTGCAGTGTGTTGGACCTGGGCCTATCTTTTATTTGAATGCACCAGAAGCCTAAGTGGGAACAGAAGGCTAAGGGCCCAGAAAAGGAGGACAAGATATTGCACCCAAGCTGCCCTCAGCTCTGAATCACAGAGTCCTCAAGAGGAGGACGAGGCAGGGGTGTAGAGCTCAAAGTCTGCTTAGGAATAAAACCATGTTATGCTCCATGTTCATTGTGAGCATATTTTTGATAACCCAGGCACTGGAAGGCCATCTGGTCTTGGACCTTCTCCCATCCCCCAGACCCCTGGTTCTAGGACGGGAAGAAACGGTATGCTCTAGGTCTCTGGCTCCCTATTTTCACCATCCAACAGAGCTGATATCTACCAAGAGATCCTAAGTATCACTTATGTTGTGGCACATTCCTGGATATCCAAGGGAAGGGGGAGGGATGATCATGTCTGTCTCCATGTACTCAAAATGTCTTATTCAGGGGCACCTGGGTGGCATAGTTGGTTAAGTATCCAACTCTTGATTTTGGCTCAGGTCATGAACTCAGGGTCGTGAGATCAAGCCCTGCATCATTGGGCCCCTGTGCTCAGCACGGAGCCTTGTTAGAGTTTGTCTCTCCATCTGTCCCTCCCCCTGTGTGTGCTCTCTCTCTCTAAAAAAAAATCTTGTTCATACTTAATAACAACAGTGATTATGGAATAATCATAATGATGGCTAACCCTGATGAATTATTTTTTTTAATTTTTTATTATTTGACAGAGAGAGAGAGAGAGAGAGATCACAAGTAGGCAGAGAGGCAGGCAGAGAGAGAGGGGGAAGCAGGCTCCCCACTGAGCAGAGAGCCTGACTTGGGGCTCGATCCCAGAACCCTGAGATCATGACCTGAGCTGAAGGCAGAGGCTTAACCCACTGAGCCAACCAGGTGCCCCACCCTGATGAATTATTAAATGCCAGGCAAAAGTTTCTGTAACATCCCTAACATGTGAGTACTACAATTATCCCCACCATACAGATGTGGGAAGCAAAGGTGTGAAAGATTAGTTAGCAATGCAAGGGCTACAGTATTCCATACACAGTATGTCTCATGCTCCAAACCTCTGACCTGTACGGCTGCTCTAGGAGAACTTTGACTGTGGAACACAGCTTTGTGTGTAATTCAGCCATTTACCCATCCTTCACTAGACAGCAACTTCCTAGAGGGGCCTTGTAACTCCCCACCTTTGTATACTGGCTGCTTAGCCAGAGCTCCTTGATAAATGTCCTCTGAGAGAAAAAAAAAAAAAAAGGCAGGGATGGACTCAGAGATAAATTCAGTCCTTCGGGGAAAACCTAACACCTTGAAAATAAAGCACCTTCATTTCAGGAGCTAACTGGCCAAATAATGGGCCCTGACTGGGTTGCTGATCCTAACCTCTATGTGCAGCTTTGAATCAAACACAGAATATTATTGAACTCAGAAAGAGAATTATGTAAAGTATGTCTATCTCAGCATGAAATATGGCTAGGGATAAAGAGTATCTGAGGATAAAGTATTTGAGCTGAGGATAAAGATAAATCTCAGGGAACAGTCCTTTAAAAATTACCTGGAAACACAGTGGTCTTTCTTTAGCTCTTTAAAGTAGCTTATTAGCAATAGAATCTCTGCGACTTAGAGTAAATGCCACCTCTCTACAGCCTGAGCCTCGGGAGGACCTGGCATTTTGAGTGTTATAACGGGGTAGGTAGTAGGGTTCAAGCTTGTGCCACCATGTTTCACTGTGAACAAATGTCAGGTGGCCTTTCATGTGAGGGGAGTTCCAGATGACATCTGGAAAAACAAACAGGAACGTCAGGGAAAGGGAACAGAATGTTGTCCTTTGAATTAAGGTTCTTGGCCAGAACAGTATGGAAAAGGAAATTTCAAGCACACAGTGTAAGTGGTGACCCTTCTTCTGTAGTTCTCTGATGTTATTTAATGTAAGAATATAAATGAAAATATTTAGAAACAGTATTTGGCTGTGGGCTTATTAAAAATATAAATGGCTTGGGGCGCCTGGGTGGCTCAGTGGGTTAAGCCTCTGCCTTTGGCTCAGGTCATGATCTCAGGGTCCTGGGATCGAGCCCTGCATCGGGCTCTCTGCTCAGCAGGGAGCTTGCTTCCCTCTCTCTCTGTCAAATAAATAAATAACATCTTAAAAAAAAATATATATATATATAAATGGCTTACTTTACATTTCTTAAAAATGAACCAGAGAAGTTGGAGTACAGTGTCTGTGGATAAAGCTGTGGTGAACACTAAGGCGGTGGCTCTCCTATTCTCCAGCTCAGGCTGGCTCATCATCTGAACCATAAATAGCCCAGGCTGCAGGAGATGCTAAGTGTTTAACAACCAGCTAGCAGGAGGGAAGCTGATTTGTTGCATTTTCCCATTTCTGTAGTACAAATACACCCACCTTGGCCGATGTCAAACTACCAACAGCATCAAAAAGCTATGCAAAAATTCCTGGAAATTATGCGAAACAACAATAGGTGTCTGCAAAATTACTGAAAATGTATGGAGAGGCTCTCCCCAGCAGGCATGACCAGACTCCAGCACACTGATGGTGCCCACTATGGGCACTCCAGTAGTTCCTTCACTGACTCACCTCAGAGCCATCTGACACACCCCTGGAGATAAGCATCCACTCAGGATGACAGCAGAATGTGGCTGAATCAAGATGCTGAAAAATTCTACTATCCCAGCCCCAACAGAAAAAAAACTGGAATAGGGATAAGTAAAAAACCTTACTTTTAGATGCTTACATAGCTGCCCAAGCAAATATCAGAATCCAAGCTAGAAAGCAATTCCCCATATGTGAAGGCAGTGACCTCAGACTCCTCACCATGTGCATCTGAATACTAGACCCTGTGCTTGGACCTCATTAGTGCTTCACTTGGCACCCACTTTGTTCTTCCCCAGGATTATTACCCGGCAGCCAAGGAGACTGGGATGCCAAAAAGACAGTGTCACTTGCCCAGGGTCTTATGGTCTCTAGGGGACAGAGCCAGAACTGGACAACCAAGGCAAGGCTTGTAGATTCTGAAAGAAGGAAAAGTAGGGGTGCCTAAAAATATAGGTGGACAGCATGGGGACTCACAGCCAAGTCCTCCAACAGTTAAGGTCTCACCCTGTGGAAAAGGGAAGAGATTCCATCTGCCTTGCTCCACAGAGTAGGACCAGTGCCCACCGGCAGAAAGGACTGGGGAAGCAAATTTTACTCCATTTGGGAGTCAGAGCTCTCCAGGGAGAGTGCCCTGCAGTGAAGGGACAGAGAAGTAAGACAGGTACAACCTGTCTATGGGCCAGGAAGACCAGCAGGAACCCCTGTCTATCCCACAGGTATGATCAACAGAGTCTTCTGGAGAAGTATGTTCTAGATATGAATAGTCCTAGTGCAGTAAATCAAAACCTGGCAGGCTAGAAAAAGCACAGCTGTCTTCCAAGTGTTTCATTTAATCACCCCCCCCCCCCAGGAATACTGCTCATGAGATCTCTGTGCATCTAGATCTTGGGGCTTTTTTGAGCAGTGCATGCCTGCCTATAAGACAGCACAGGCAAAAAAGAATATTATATTAAGTGTGTCTGTTATGCTATGGAACATATTAATCATTATATTAGATATGCATATACAGATACATAGGTAGCCCAACTCCTTCATCCAGGGAGCAAGACCAAATGAATTACAGCCTTTCTGTATTAAATGAAGAGGGATGAACTCCAGGTTCTCCATGCCCCAGATATACCATCTGACTACTGGAACCACGGGATGGGCTGTGTGCTGATCACAATCCATTCCTGCTGTGGTCACAGAGAGCACATATATAAAGACTCAGCTAATTTAATACAAACTTAGTATTAAATATTTTAAATATTAAAATAAATATTCTTATATATACTAATATGACCACAGTAGCAAATGGGCACATTTTAGCAAAAATGAGCTCATTTTCTTTTCATCCAAATTGAATCTATGAAACATTCATAAGATGTAAAGTGCAGCCATTTCTGGAGTCCAACAGTTTCTTTTTGTGTCAGGGGTAGGAGGTGGAGTGAGCCCTCATCTCTATTTTTGGTGGAAAAGCAGGGTTTAAGGAGAGGCAAGTCAGGTGTCACTGGGTGCCTGGTGGGACACATGGAATATCACAGAGACAGGCTGTGGTGTGAATGTTCTGTCAGGGGTGGCTGGGCCTGGGGGACGTGCTAGCATCAGACCAGGCAGCTCCTGAACCATGCCCGGCAGGTGCAGAGCTGCCAGTGACTACAGCCATGTCAGGACCCCATCCAGGACGGTCTCTGCAAATTCCACACTGCTTGGTGCAACTCTTGCCCATGTGCATAATTACCCAACAGATGCAGATTCGTTTCCAGGCGAATGGCAGACTGGAAAAGCAGCTCTTCGCGGTTGTCCAGGGAAGATTCTGCTTCTAAGTGGTTTTGCAACCAACAGGCATACTCTTCTTCACTCAGAACCTACATGAGACACACTGGTGAGTGCCATGCAGGCGCTGAGCACCGTGAGGGTGGCGGTCAGCACCCGTGCTCCTGTGGCGGTGGCGCCCACTCACCCTCTTGGCGATGCACAAGGTGCGCAGGCCTTCCACGGCATACAGGTTGAGGTAATTCTGAGTCTTGCTTCGGATTTTCTTTTGATGCCTTCCTCTGGCGTCATCTAGGTTGGGGTAGAAGCAGAAACACAGGTAAGTACAAATAACAGTATCCAGCGGTTGGTGGACCGCTCCACAGACCTCAGGCAGCTTTGCATGGTGTTGAAACAACTTTGCACGTGCAGGCAACAAGAGAGGCCAGCACCACCCCAGAGGCTCCAGTCCAGAAGCTCCTCTCCCCCAGCTTCTGGCTAGCTTTCCATGAAAACAGCCATGTTTTGGAGTAGTTATACTCCATGTTTTGGAGTAGTTATACTCACAGACACGGAAAGCAGAACAGTGGTGCCAGGGGTGGAGGCGTGGGGAGACAAGAGGAACTGTCCTGTGGGTAAAGAGTTTGCTTTGCAAGGTAAAGTTTTGGAGATCTGTTGACCAGCTATGTGAATCCACTTAACATTACTGTACTGAGATGGTAAATTTTAGGTCATATGAGTTTTTTTTTTTTTTTTTACCTCAATTACAAAGAAAAAGCTAAGTCCACTAGTAAGAGTTCTCTAAACACACACCCCTTTTGGCTTCCTGTAGACACAGCTGAGTAGACTTACTGCTTAATTAGCAAACTTCAGAAGTGCTGACTCAGAGCCTCACCCGACTGTGGCATCCACGACAAGCTGACACACACTTTCCCAAGTCGACCATTTCCATGGGTCGCCAATTATGTGTGGAAAGGCATAACGCACTTTGGTTTGTGCATGATGAAAGTATATGATGCCTGGGTCTCAGGACCAGTGCTCTAGCTGGCTGCATTTAGAATTGCATTTTGTTGCAGTGCCTTAAGCAGGAATGTCACAAGAGCATTCTTCCCCTGTGACTTACTCCCACAACCTCCAGTAAGAGACACGTGTGGAGCCCTCCACACTAGATTCACCCCGGGTCCATGTCATCATGTGTACGTAGTATACACGTTTCACATAAAATTTAAAGTAAAGTTTATTTTAAAAGGAACCACATCATATTTCTGACTGTTACTAATGACATTTGTTGAAATGAGACGCTCATATAAACAAAGAATTATTTGAGATTTTATTTACTTGTCAGAGAGAGAAAGAGAGAGAGCACAAGCATGGGGAGTGGCAGGCTCCCCGCTAAGCAAGGAGCCTGACACGGGACTCAATCCCAAAACCCTGGCATCATGACCTGAGCAGAAGGCAAATGCTTAACTGGCTGAACCACCCAGGTGTCCCTAAACAAAGCTTTATTAGGAGTGATCCAGTGGTGTTCACTGGCCCAGGAGGTAGATATAAACAAAGGTAATTATCTTCCAGTTTGTGAAAAATTGTACTTTATTTTTTTTTAAAGATTTTATTTATTTATTTGACAGAAATTACAAGTAGGCAGAGAGGCAGGCAGAGAAAGAGAGGAGGAAGCAGGCTCCCTGCTGAGAAGAGAGCCGATCCCAAGACCCTGCGATCATGACCTGAGCTGAAGGCAGAGGCTTTAACCCACTGAGCCACCCAGGCACCCCGAAAAATTGTACTTTAATAGAAAGTGCAGTTTCTATCCCCAGAACACCAGTAGTTTTACCAGACAGAATATAAGATGTGCAAATATCACATAAGACATACTTTTATTAAAAATATTATGTTTTTCATCTAAAATTCAAATTTTACTTGGCATTCAATATATTTTGTTTGCTAAATCTGGCAACTCTACTTCCACCCCTGGTCTAAGACAGGCTGTCTACAACCTGAGTCAGGTCCTAGGCAAACTGGATCTGGGAGGAACACTTTCACCTCTCAGACATGTGTTCTCCATAGAGAAGATAGTACCCCCAAGGGCCTAAAATATTGGTTCTGGGGCAAAAAAAAAAAATTTAAAAAAAGCCCAGAAATAATTTTACTTATATACCTAAAACATACTTAGGCACTGATATACAGACAGTACATAAACAAATATACAGCATATCTGTGGCATTAAAATGTCACAGGGAGATAATTTAAAAATGTCTAAAAAGGCTCCTTAAGGGAGCAATAATGAAAAAAAGAGAGAGGGGAAACACTGCCCTTGATTGCTTTGCTTTAGGAATTTAAATTTCCTGAAAAAATGACACTGAAAAGATGACATCTTAATTTTGACTACTATTTTACTCCTGATACTGTGGTAACAATTCTCAGAAGGGGATAATAACAGTATTCCAGATGTTGACTATTACTGGAGCAAAGACGCATCTATCTGAGGGCCTTTGGAATTAGAATAATAACAATATGGCTATTATTGTTATATAATAATAACAGAGAGGGGAGGGGAGGGGAAGACTGCACTCTAGGAAAGCAGCAGCGTACAGGGGCTGAGACTGAACACTTGGTCAAAACAGACCTGATGAGCTAGAGGAAGCAGGCCAGGCAGCTCAGCACGCTAGGTGCCCTGGATGAATTGTGTGAGTGATCCCAAAGGCAGCCATACAGAGCTGCTCTGTACAGGGCCACTCACAGCAGAGCCTGGGACAGAGCCCACCCAGACCTTCAGGGAGAGAAGCAGCGACTGCCCTGCCTCATCCCCTCACTCCTCCAGACTTGCAAACACAGCCTGCTCTGCCACTTGAGGTAAGACCTTGTTTCTGATTCTTACTTGACCTCTCCCTTGGAGTTTCCCACCACACCAGTGATTGCACAGTCACTGGGAAGAGCCAATGTTAGGGTTTGTAGGATTCGTTCTTTGTGAATGCTGGGATATGTCTATATTCTGATGGAGGGGTCAAGATGGTAGAAAGAACTCAAACTCAAAGTGGATGAGCACCGAGGAGCTGGGGGCACCTGCAAAGAGTGTATTGGGCAATGTCCTAGAAAGCAAACCCATGGACCCCCAGAGTTAGGTGGTCAGCCTGGCTCTTCGGCTCATCTCAGACTACAGGCATTCTAACAGTCGCATTGTATTTTAAGTGATACTCACGCAATATCAGCCTCTTCTTTCTGATATTCTACAAGCAACGCAGAGCCCATGGGCTTTTCTATTTAAGGTAGTGGGAAGAATTCTGGGTCTGCAACACAGCTGCCCGGGTTATGAGCAACATCATGGGCAGAAGTGGAACCAATGCTACCTAGAGCCTTCTGATGGGTGGTGGCAGCCTGAGGAGCCCACAGAGAAGGTCCCTGTAGCCACATCTGGGTGCTGGTTGGGGAAGGATTGGGAGGGTATGCAAAGTGTCAAACAGTAACAGCTCCCATCTGTCTTTAAAGATGACTCCCACCTCACTGACCTCAAAATGCAGGAGGAGTGAAAGGAGCCTACTCCGGCTCTGGCTGAGCAGTACAGTTGGACACCGCAGCCGAGTCCCTACCAGAGCATGCCTGGCAATGCTCTGAGGACATTCTCAGAGGAAAATGGCCACTCTGACTCATGATTTTGACATGTGGTCTAAAACGCTCAAAGTGGTATTTCCATTTCTTCTATACTTGAGTCAAATTTATTTCTCTTATAGGGAGATTAATCTTGGCCAGGTGGTAGAACAAGAAGGTGAATTCCCTTCCTTTTTCATGCATGCATTTACTGATTTACTCAATAGCAGGAGTGTGTGAGGCCCATGCCAGGTGGTGGGCTACTCTCCGGAGTCTGGAGTCCAGAGTCCGGAGTCTGGAGCAGTCTGGGTGTTTGTGTTTTAAACAGCACACCACGTGGCAACTGTACCACACCTCAAGAAGTGTATCTTAAGGGGAAGGAACCAGAGAAAAGGGAAAAGGACCTAAACTTGTACTCTGTACTTAACATCAGACCAGACACTGTGCTAGGAGCTTGGATAGGGGCTTCCTATGAGGTCCGCATCCTGATTTCCTTTGTGTGGAGGGGAAACAGGCAAACAATGTTAAGTGACTTACTCAGGGTCATTTTAGCCCATAAATGTAGACCTAGGATTTGAACAGATGTCTATAGGTACCGTGGTGGGGTGGAGTCCTTGCTTTCTACCTGATCCCACACAATGTCCAAGACACAGTCGCGTCCTAAGAACACAACACACTCTAATACAGTCACATCCAAAATCAGCATAGCCTCCTCTTCTCTTTTTTTGGTAAAAGTGTTAAATCTCTTTGAAAAAAGGTCTTAAAGATCGGAAGGAATCCGGAGGATAATACTTGTGTGCCTACCTCATTTTATCACCAGCACACAGGCACAGCAGCTTGGCTATAATGGCTCTGGTGAAGTGCTCTGCAAGCCTGTTCCTCTCCACACAGAACCAACCCACAAAGTAGAAGTTGAATGATTTATACATAGTACCAGGGTGTCACCAGTGGATATCTTCAAAGTGACCTCCCAAGGTGACAGCTCCTCTCTTGAGAACCCAACAGGGTCTTGGAACCTCCTGAATCTTAAGTTGCTGGATGTCTACATGTAGCTCTTCCTTGTCCCAACCTATCTGACCTGCACACTGCTTGGAAATTCCCAGAGTAAGGTGGAGAGCTATACAAATGGTTTATTTTTAATTTGTCCCTCTCGATGCCATGGTTTGAGCAATTTGTAACTAGAGCAATGTCATCCTTTTTTTTTTTTTTTTTTTAAAGATTTTATTTATTTATTTGTCAGAGAGAGAGCGCGAGCGAGAGCGAGCATAGGCAGACAGAGTGGCAGGCAGAGTCAGAGGGAGAAGCAGGCTCCCCGCAGAGCAAGGAGCCGGATGTGGGACTCGATTCCAGGACGCTGGGATCATGACCTGAGCCGAAGGCAGCTGCTTAACCAACTGAGCCAATGTCATCCTTTTAAGTGTCTCTTTCATGGTGGAAAAGATAGAAGGCTTTGCTTCTTAGCTATAGTTATCTAGATATGGGTAATAATTTCCTTCCAGAGACCTGCAGGAGATGGACAGTAGCAGAGGAGGTGAGCACAAGAGCAAAGCTACATTGGGGCTGCAGGATTAGGTGGAGGGGGCTACAAGGCTCCCCAGCCTGCATAGAGTCTCCCAGCAAACAAACCCCCCACCCTGACCTTGAAGTTGACTATGAGTGGTAGGAGTTGTTTGTTTGCACTTTGAGGCTTAAGAAATTTGAGGCTGCTTCCTCATTTAAAAGAGTGATCTGCCAACAAAGTACAAGTGTGGTGACTGCTGCAGCCTTCTTGGTTGCTCTTTTGTCCCTTGCACAGCTCAGAACAGTCTCTGGCCCTCTCTGTATGGAGGGGGTCCTACTTTCCACCCTGTCCTACCATCCTACCCTTGTTTGCTTGTGCTACTCCAGGCCTTTTACCTTATATATGACTTGCTGTATGTGGTAAAATCTGAAATACCGTGGCCATTAAATTATCTTTTATGAAAGGCTGTGGAATAGCACAAAGATGATTTTTTATTTAACAGTAGAATTAAATCTGCACAGATAATTGCCATAGCTGTTTTCCTTTGCAGATACAAAATCAGATTTCAGAATAAAGGAGGCTTGTAAAATGTATTTGGAAGCTTTCCTTCCTCTTCTCTTTTTTAGAACAGTTTGAGAATAGGTATTACTTCTCTTGTAAAGGTTAGGCAGAATTCATCTATGAATCCATATGGTCCTGGACTTTTATTTTATTTGGTTTTTTGATTATCAATTCAAATTTGCTACTATTAGTCTGTTCAGATTTTCTATTTCTTCTTGAAATAGAAAATTTTCCATTTCTATTTTCTATAGAAAATCTTTCTATTTCTTCTTCAATTTAAGAATATTGTATGTTGCTAGAATTTCATCTATTTCTTCTAGGTTGTCCAATTTGTTGGCATATAATTTTTTCGTATTTCTGTGGTGTTAGTTTTTACTTCTCCTTTCTTGTTTCTGGTTTTATTTGGGTCCTTTTTTTTTTAAATTGATGAACCTGGCTAAGGGTTTTATCAATTTTGTTTATCTTTTTCAAAAGAACAAACTCTTTGTTTCAAATATTTTTTTCCACTTTTGTTTTGTTTTGGTCTATATGTCATTTATTTTTGCTATGGTCTTTACTATTTCCTTCCTTCTACTCCTCTTGGTCTTTGTTCTTCTTTTACTAATTCCTTTAGGTGTAAGGTTACATTGTTGGAGCTTTTTCTTGTTTTTTTTTTGAGGTAAGCCTCCATTGCTATGTATTTCCCTCTTATGGTCCCTTTTGCTGCATCCCATAGGTTTTGGACCACTGTATATTCATTTTCTTTCTTTCTTTCTTTTTAGGTTGCTTAGCATCATATTGTTTAGAGTCCACGTGTTTGTCTTTTCCTTCATTGTCATTTTTTACCCCGCAATAAATGGTGGGAAAATTGGACAGCCACATGCAGAAGAATGAAACTGGACTATCTTACATCATATACACAAATAAACTCAAAATGGATTAAAGACTTAAAATGGAGACCTGAAACCATAAAAATCCTAGAAGAGAACATAGGCAGTGATTTCTCTGACACTGGCCATAGCAACATTTTTTTAGCTAGGTGTCCCGAAATAAAACCCCCCAAAAAAACAAACAAAAAATGAAAACAAAGAAGAACCCCAAACAAACAAAAAACCAAAACAAACAAACGACCAAAAAAACTATCGGGATTACATTAAAATAAAATCTTTCTGCACAGCAAAGGAAACAATCAAGGAAATTAAAAGGCAACCTACAGAAACGCACAATGAAGAAAATTCTTGGAATGCAAAATCAGCCTATGAATCAGATTCTATGTCCACTCCAACATGGAACCCCTGGGGTGGAAAGGCAAATCCTGCCCTCTGGTAGGTTATTGCCATGAAAAGCTGTCCAAACTGTTTTCAGAGACATGTTTACAAACTGGGAGGCAACAGCTCTGCCAAGGGAAAAGGATTTCATCTGCAGCGATCCTCCAGGACACTTTCCCACAAGGAAGTGGGGCTGCACTTGGGAGCCAGGAGTCCTGCTCTGAGGCACTGAGATTACAGTGAAAGGATTATGGAAGTAAAGTATTCTCTAGCTCCATCCCAGAGCGCTGGAAAGGCTATATACCCTGTGGATAGGGTTTCATAGCAGGCCGTGCCTAGAGATGTTTTCAGTATACAACAGACAGGGGGACTATGGAGGCCAGGCAGCAGAGCCATCTGACAGCAGCATCCTCATCGCCATCCCACCTTTCCCCCCTGGAGGTCAGATGTGTAAGGCTTCACCTTCCAAGTAGAGAGGAAGGGTGACCAGGTTTAGAAATGGGAACCTAGGCCATTGTAAGGCCCAGAAGACAAGGCCTAGAAGGAGGTTCAAGCAAGCCCTTCTCCTGGATAAATTTCCACTAACACCAGTGGTTTTCAAATTCCTCTTTTTTTAATACAGAAGTTATATGGAACTCTGGTACACAAAAGAAACTGAGAGGGAGCTGCTCTGTGCAAAGGTGGAACAGATGACAGTGGCTGAGCAGCCAGCAGCCTCCACCACGTAGGCTCTCATTGTGGCTTGAGGCAGCTCCACAACTGGGCTATAAACCATGACCTGGCTTCACAGCCGCCCTGGTCCAGGCAATCACAGAGTAGGAAAGAACACTCTGGAACATCTAGTCTAAAAGTTCTTAACTTTCATTGTCCAGATTTAAAATGATGCTAGGCCTCACCCTGAGTGACCCCCGACCCCACTGTTCTAAGGTGAGTTCAGGTACTGAAGCCCTCTATCCCCCACCCCTAGTGCATTCTAGTCCAAACTCCTCAAAGGAGGAAAGGGTGATCCAGAAAGGCAAATCTCTGATGGACATTGCTTTAGAAAAAGCTCAATAGAAATCACTTTACCCATGAGAAGGGACTGAGGGACTGAGGGAAGGGGCTAATTTCTTGGGACTTCCAACCTGGACCTGGGGGGTTACTGCCCAGTGGAGGGGAGCTAGATACCTGAGGAGCAGGGGAGCAAGAGGTCCATGACCACTGAGTCAGCTCCTTTGGTGTAGACATTGATCTCATCGGTGAGTGGATGCCGGATCACCACTGACATTCTCTTGCGGATGGAGTCGAAACCCAGTGTGTGCAGGAGCTCAAAGGTGAGCCTGCCCAGGTGGGGCAGTTCCACGGACACCTGGTCATGCAGCCGGTCCACCAGCGCGCAGTTGTAGGCCCGGGCAGCATACACAAGCGCTGCCTCATCGGGGCTCTCTGCCTCATAGCGCAGCTCCCGTTCCTGCTCCTGCTCCAGCTCTAGCTTCTGCTCCTGGGCAGTGTGCTCTGGGGCCC
Organism: Mustela nigripes; assembly: GCF_022355385.1. NCBI lineage: Eukaryota > Metazoa > Chordata > Mammalia > Carnivora > Mustelidae > Mustela > Mustela nigripes. The sequence goes on from NC_081569.1 coordinate 23,466,849, forward strand.
AGCTTGCAGCCCCGCTGCTATAGCCATTGCTGGCGATGGCCGCAGCTGGCTGGCCTAGCCTCTCCTCCAGCTTGAACAGTGTGCTGTCATTGGGTAGGGTGGACAGAAAGTTGGACCCTGACTTGTGGGCGGCTTTGCTGGTGGCCAGGCTCCCAATGCTGCTGCAGCCTGAGGTCAGGCGGCTCGGTGAGAACCTCCGTAGGAAGTCTTCTATCGTCTTCACAGGGGACTTCACCTCAAATCTCACCCTCACCTGCAAGAGAAGCAGTTAGAAGATACATGAGGTATATCCAGAGGCCTCACCCAAACTGCCACAGGCACTCCCCCACTTTCCTAGTGGGGGCTCAGAGCACAGAGTTCCCATTTCCTAGATTTTGGAGGATAGGCTAGAAACTGCAACTAGAGCCAGCATTTCTTCCTTGAGACCATTCTTTGGCCTCTTCCATTTCACTTAAAAATTAGCAGTATACATTCTTTTAGAATGATATCACCTGGGTAGCCAGATAGAGGCCTGGGACTGACTCAGGGAGTGTGTGGCTAGCGGTACCTGTAGGCTTTGAGATAATCTCCTTGTCTACCTATCCCCATACTGTAGTGTCCCACTGCTTGCCGAAAAGGTTCAGAAGAGCATACTTGTCACTACTGCCTGGCACAAAACCCAGCTTCCCCACCCCACCCAATCACAAGAAGCATTGACAAAAGACCAGCTTATATAGTCCTTTGAGCTGTGTCCATATAAAATTTAAATAACACTCCCAAACCCAAAAGAAATTTCATAAACAAATTAAATGCTTGGACAAATTCAGGATTCAAATCATTTAGCACATTTTTTTAAAGCCACAATAAATCACTTGTCTTCTAACAAGAAATGAAAACAACAAAATGACAGTTATATACATTTGCCAGCATTCCAAAAAGCTCACTGATGGAGCAACAGCAATACTTTATTTAAACGAGTACTGTTTACTAATGCTAGTATAATATGCCTATTTTAAACTTCCTACTAGAAGATGGATCTAGAGCAAATGTTGCAACAAGCAAAACATTGAATTATAGTTAGCTTTCAATTTTCATCCTTTTTCCCATGTGTCCAAAGTTATAAGTTATGTAATAGCCTGCAGAAAAGTCAGGCATTTGGTAAAGCAGGGAACATGGGACCAATTTTGATAAAGGTGTTTCTTCTTTGTTCCTGTTATGACTTTAAATGTGCTATATATTCAAGGGGCAGTTTCAAGCAGTCACACTGGAGCTCCTGCTGGCTCCAAATACCCTGGGAGATAGCACTGACGAGTATGTAGCAAGGGGAGTGCATTCAGAGACCTACTCGTCTTCAGAGAGTGGGGGATTAAATATTCTGCTCCCTATGTGGAAGGCACTGCGTATGTGACCATCATCACATGCCTCAGTTACATTAGGGTCTCCCTCACTTACTCAGTAGTTGCAACAATGCCGGAGTCTCAGACAGGTCTAACTAGAAACCAGACACTTCTCCAGGGATGCATGCCAGCGGGACTGAATATAGGGCGGTGGAAGAACCCAAAGGCCAGATAAGGGATGCTGGGCAGCTAAGAGGTGAGCTGCACCAGGAAATCCTCTCGCCTAAGGCAGATGGCGCAATCCTGTGGTCTCCAGGTGGAGGGACCTTGTCTGCTCTGAATTTACCAGGCCCCCTGGGGCTTTTGCAGGTCATGTGGCAGGAGCAGGAGCATGGGGGCAGGGGGCTGTGTTACTGCCAGATCTGCTGCTGTGAAGAGGGCAGAGACCATTGGTTTACCCCACATCCCACACCAATGGTTCCATCAGTGGAACCTGCTAGAAGGGTTGACTCAGAGGAGGAAAAGGGGTCTGGGAGAGTGGGGGGTTGAGGGGCAGACCTATGGCATGCATCTAGCCCCATGGTATCTTTATTTTTACCCATTTAAAGTTGCTTAGCTTCATTATGCACATCCCTCCTTAGGTGCACCCCCTCCCCCCCTCCACACACTCCTCCCAGTGAGTACAGGACTTTCTGAGAACAACCAGGATTATAGAGGACATGTTTGCACATGCAACTTTACTCTCTTCACAGAAAACCTTATAATTAACCCCCCAAAAAACCAACTTGGGTATTGCTGTTACTACCACCTTAAGTAACTTGTGATTGATTCTTGACACTTATCCTTGAAAGACAATGTTAAAGACCCTTTTTACATCAAATACATTTATTGTATGCTAAAACCTTCTCTGAGCCCTTCCTCTAAACCCTCACCACTACCCCCCTGTCACAGATAAGGTGCCTAAGGCATAGGAGGGGAATGGCTTGCCCAAAGCCACTCAGCCAGTTGGTAAAGTCAGGATTCAAGTCCAGGAGATTTGTCTGGGCCCTGAGCCTGTCCCATTCACTCTCTTGAGAATTAGGAACCCTGAACTTTATTGTAGATTATGCAGGGCAGCCCCACTCCATAGGTTGTTGTATGTCCCACCCATCATGGGCTCAGAAGTTTTTCCTCTCCACTTGGCCCCAATTCCCTTACCTGCCCACCATAGCCCGGGGACAGCACCACAGAACCAGTGAGCAGCCCTCCATGAAGCCTGCTGCTAACCTCCCATTAAACCTGAGAGGTGCTGAGCAGTCTTGCTAGAAAGGTTAGACTGACAACATTGGGCCCACACTGAAGGTCAAAGTCTCGGCTTCACAGAGATACCCCAGAACCTACCTTTTGTCGTGGCTGATCCGGGGATGTGACTACTACTGTATTGCAGATGGTGAGTGCAATGAAGAAGTCAAACACGTCAGAGAGCTCCGGGGACAGGTGGGCCAGCGGGTGTTCCTGGTGCCTTGTGATAGCCAGGCACCTGTCACATTCACTCACCTTATCAAACAGCTTTGGATCAGGTGTAATGTCTTTCTCCTGGAAGAAGACAGAGAATGAGAGGTGAGTATAACCCAGTGAAAACGTCTTAGGCTTGACTGTTTAAGGCACTCTGATTTTATTATAAGCTGTAAAGACACCTTCATCTGACTCATGTACATATGCCATTTTATAGTGATGAATAATGTATAATTGGTAGAAGAATATATGACCTACATATGAAATGAAAAGCATATGTTCTTATATATAACACGTGTTCTCATTATAAAGTAATACAGCAAAGAATATATTATTCTAACATATCTGACTCAGAGAGACTTGAAAAAGACAAAGAGGAAAATTTAACAAATCTGTATCACACCACCTCACAGTTATACATACTTTTTGAAACACATACTTCGTTGTCTCCTTCTAGTCTTTTTTCTTCATCGAATATTTTATACATTTAACTTCATCGAATATTTTATACATTTCCTTTTGACATAAACCCAGAAGTGGAATTTCTGAACCATATAGTAATTCTATTTTTTAGTTTTTGAGGAACCTCCATACTATTTTCTGCAGTGGATGCACCAGTTTGCATTCCTATCAACAGTGTAAGAGGTCCCTTTTCCCCATAACCTTGTCAACACTTCTTATCTCTTGGCTTTTTGATGACAGCCATTCTAAAAATGTGTTAAGTGATACCTCATTATGCTTTTGATTTGCATTCCCACCTTAAAATTATACAATGTTATATGTCAATTATATCTTAATAAAAAATTTATACATTGGCAGTGTACATTTTCCCCAAAACACTATATACAGTTGATCCTTGAACAATGTAGGTATTGGGGCACTGACCCATGTGGAGGCAAAAAGTCTATATAACTTTTGACATTCCTAAAATTAGCCTACTACTAATTGGAGGCCTTACTGATAACACAAACAGTTGACTAATAATAAATTTGTTTGTTATGTGTATTATGTACTATATTCTTATAATTATGTAAGTTAGAGAAAATAAAATATTATTATGAAGGGGCATCTGGGTGGCTCAGTTGGTTAAGCATCTGCCTTCGGCTCAGGTCATGATCCCAGGCTCCTGGAATGGAGCTCCACATCGGGCTCCTTGCTCAACAAGGAGCCTGTTTTTCCCTCTACCTCTGCCCCTCCTCCCCATTCATGCTCTCTCTCCTGCTCTCAAAATAAATAAACACAATCTCTAAAAAATTTCTTTAAAAGTAAATATTATTATAAAAATCATAAAGAGGGCGCCTGGGTGGCTCAGTGGGTTAAAGCCTCTGCCTTAGGTTCAGGTCATGATCCGAGGGTCCTGGGATCAAGCCCCCCATCGGGCTCTCTGCTCAGCAGGGAGCCTGCTTCCTCCTCTCTCTCTGCCTGTCTCTCTGCCTACTTGTGATCTCTGCCTATCAGATAAATAAATAAAATCTTTAACAAAATCATAAAGAAAGTACAGTACTGGATTTATTTTTAAAGACAGTCTCTTCAGTAAATGGTGCTAGGAAAATTGGAGAGATATATTTAGAAGAATGAAAGTTGACCATTCTCCTACACCGTACACAAAGATAAACTCGGAATGGATGAAAGACCTCGGTGTGAGACAGGGATCTGTCAAAATCCTAGAGGAAAACATAGGCAGTAACCTCTTTGACAATGGCCACAGCAATTTCTTTCAAGACATGTCTTCAAAGGCAAGGGAAACAAAAGTGAAAATGACCTTTGGGACTTCATTAAGATAAAAAGCTTCTTCACAGCAAAGGGAACAGCCAACAAAACACAGAGGCAACCCACAGAATGGGAGATACTTGTAAATGACACTACAGATAAACGGCTAATATCCAAGATCATAAAGAACTTCTCAAATTCAATATCCAAAAAACAAATAATCAAGTCAAAAAATGGGCAGAAGACATGAACAGACACTTCTCCAAAGAAGACATACAAATGGCTAACAGACACATTAAAAATGTTCATCATCACTAGCCATCAGGGAGATTCACATCAAAACCACATTGAGATAATACCTTATACCAGACTGAATGGCAAAAATTGACAAGGCAAGAAAGAAAAAATGTTGAAGAAGCTGTGGAGAAAGGGGAATCCTCTTACACTGTTGGTGGGAAGGCAAGTTGGCATAGCCACTCTGGAAAACAGTAGGGAGGTTCTACAAAAACTTAAAAATAGAAATACTCTATAACCTGGCAATTGCACTACTGGGTATTTACCACAAAGATAGAGATGTAGTGAAAATAAGAGGCATGTGCACCCCAATGTTCATAGCAGCAATGTCCACAATAGCCAAACTGTGGAAAGAGCCGAGATGCCCTTCAACAGAAGAATAGATAAAGAAGATGTGGTCCATATATACAATGGAGTATTACTCAGCCATCAGAAAGGATGAATACCCAACTTTTGTACCAACATGAATGGAACTGGAGGAGATTATGGTGAGTGAAATAAGTCAAGAAGAGAAAATAAATTATCATATGGTTTCACTTTTATTTGTGGAACATAAGGAATAATATGGAGGACATTAGGAAAATGAAGTGGGGGGAGGAATCAGAGAGGGAGACAAACCATGAGAAACTATGGACTCCAGGAGACAAACTAAGGGTTTTAGAGGGGAGGAGGTTGGGAGATGGGTTACTCTGGTGACGGGTATTAAGAAGGGCACAGATTACATGGAGCACTAGTTATTATATGCAAACAATGAATCATGGAACACTACATCAAAAACTAATGATGTAATGAATGGGGACTAACATAACACAATGAAAAAAATTATAACAAAAAAATAAAAATAAAAATCTGTGTAAATGGCCTTGCACAGTTCAGGCTTGTGCTGTTCCAGGGTCAACTGCCGTCTGAACTTTCCCAGGCTTTTTTTTTTTTTTTTTTTTAAGATATTATTTATTTATTTGACAGAGAGAGAGAGAGATCATAAGTAGGCAGAGAGGCAGGCAGAGAGAGAGGAGGGAAGCAGGCTCCCTGCTGAGCAGAGAGCCCTGAGCAGGGCTTGATCCCAGGACCCTGAGATCATGACCTGAGCTGAAGGCAGACACTTAACCCTGAGCCACCCAGGCCCCTCAGGCTTTTAGGGATCATTTGAAAATATAACTTTGAATAACTTCAAAACAGACATACAATGATTCATTTGGCCATTCTTTTATCACTGAATACATTTTTTTTTCCCCCACTGATAAACTGCTTTGCACAAAAAACTGGCTGAATCAGTAAATTCCTAGGTCAGAAAGTTTGAATATTTTAAATACTCCTGGAACCATATTGCTAGATCAAGGTCAGGAAAGCTTTGCTCCAACACAGTCCTCCTCCTGTCAGGCATGAGAGCCCTCCTCCCAGGTGCCCCTGTGTAAACCCACCAATCAGCAACTGCAGTGTAATGGCAGCCTCTATATGGGTTTCTAAGGACAGAAGAGACTCAGGCCACCACAAAGTGATCAAAATGGATTCTCCCTCTCTGCTCTTAAAACATTTCAGAAGTGAAAGGATTTTTTAGAAATCCTCATTCACTCACTTCTGGAAATTTCCCTGCCTGACCAGAAGGGTCCATAAATGTTTAGGCAGCTGGCAAGGCAAAGGGGAAAGAAGTTTATTGGATTTGGGCTCCTCTAATGAAAACCCCCCCCCCCCCCCCGCCGGCTTTACTTTTTCACAGTTGTCATCTTGCTCTGATGTTTTATTCATTCCATTTGGCAGGACGGACTTCCTCTCCAGCACCCATCTGGATAGTTCACTGGCATTCCCCCATCCTTAGGGCCCAAGGCCAAGGGGCCATGTCAGTGTTTTAGGGGGAAGGTGTTGGCCACAAAAGTTCTGTTAACTGAGCAGAGCCAGGCCCCCCAACAACAGCTGATGCATACTGTTACATGTAGACACTTTGGAGGAATGGAGGGAAGCAGCAAGGCCAGGAAAGGTGACGCTGCCCCAGCATTGGCAGCTGCCATGCTCTAAGTGGGACTCACCATGGGGCTACTGAAGGCTGTGTGCTTGGACAGCATGCTGGCCCGCTTGGCCTCGGCCCGGCTGCCTGTGCGCCGATGGGACTTGGTGCTCTGGCTCCTATGCATGACTCGGACGCTTTGGTGGCTCCCTACGCTGCCACGCTGGGGCAGCGAGCCCCCTCTGGGCACTGCCTCTTCCTCTTCTGAGTCTGCTTCCTGGTACCTGGCCAGACGCTGGGCTGTGGGCAGAGGGACACGGGGTGACACATCACAAGGAGGGTAGGAAAATGAAAATGATTCTGAGCACTCATCACCCTCGCTTGCTTAAAGGTAAGGCCACATCTAATGAGAGTTTCCACTGAGAGGTGGAGGCCGCTTTCATTTTATCTGGACCTACAGTCAAACTGGTGAGGCTGACATTCTTAGCCCACTGCACAGATAAGCGCACTGAGTCATAGAGAACATAAGGAACTTGCTAATAAGCACACAGGACTCATCCAGGTCAAGGTGATGCCAAAGCTCAGGTCCAGTGCCTTTTGGTACAGTAGCCATCCCAGTCCACAAACAAGTAAGGAGTAGACAGAGATCGGTTCACATACAGCCCCTCCATTCGGGCGGACCCCAGGTGTGATGAATGGGGTTTGGGCAGCAGATGACAGGGACAAAGGAGGGGAAGACGATGAAGGCCTAGCCCACAGAATAGCCTGGCTCCAGGATTTGCCCTTTAACTTGGGGTCGTAGAAGCACCTGGCTCACTGGGGCTGTCAGGACATGTCACAAGTTGAATCTCTACCCTGTACTCACACAAAAGTAATGGTTCTCAGGCTGTGCTGATGGTGCTTTCCTATGAGAAATCCTTGTTCAAGGCCAGGTAGGTGGTAGGTACTGCCTACATTTACCCTGTATGGATGAAGCCTTACCCAACAGGGAAGCTCAGAGTCCTTGTTGGTTGCACAGGGTGGACAAATGCTGCCAGGATAGAGACCCAGCAGGCAAGGCTCCACTAAAGACGACCTTGACTGCATTGTTATGCTTGAGCCCTCAAGGCGGCACTTCCCAGAAAAAGTCCCTGTGGTCCTGTGACCCCTCAGTGAATTACAAGGTCCTTCTGCACTGCTTCTTGCTAATGGATGGCTCTGAACACATTTTTCTGGCTTTGCCCAGTTAGTTCGACTTGTTTCATTATGGATGAGCAAGGAGACTATTCATGAAGATTACTCATTCAAAGCAACCAATTACTAGGAACTCCAAAAGCATGTCGAGTGCTGGGTATGAGCACAAGGTATCTCCGCACATGGTCTGCCTGAGGGGCTGAGAAGGGCCCTCTAATCTGGGCATGTCTGTGGCGTTGATCTGTCCTATAAGACAGGCCTTATATTCAACATCTTTATTTAGGAAGACTTTTCTTTAGGGATGGGAAAAACAGAAAAAAAACAGAGGTAAGAAAAGGTGAGTCATCCATGGTCACAAGGCCAAATAACTGCCGACACCAGGATTCAACTCAGGGAGTCCCTTACCCCAGAAGTAAATCTCCTCCTGCCCATCCCACCTACGCCTGGCTGATGGATGTCCCAGTTTGGTGGTAAATGAACGACAAGGAAGAACAAAACCCAGATGCAGTGCTGTCAAGCTTCTGGGCTTGTGCATTAGGAGCCTGGTGTCAACCCCTCGAAGGATGGCAGTCCGTGCCACCCTCTTGCAGCACTAGATGGATATTAGTCTAAAAGAAGCAATCCCTCAGACCACTGCTGATGTGTCTGTGGTCTACAATGATACAACGATGTGACCCCTCAGTGACACCCTCAGTGTTGCTGGGGAAGACGGAGGCAAGAAGCAGGTCATGCCTCATTCTGGGCACACAATGTCACCAGACAAGAGATCAGAGATGGCCCAACCCACTGTCTTGATATATGTGAACTAGGCTCATTGTACAAAGTCAAAGTCATCTTAATTCATTTTACTAATAAGATCTAAGAGGTCAGGTCATGGGCAGTAACAGCTGAAGTTGCTCTTGGTCTCAGGTGCATGTCAATGACTGATGACAGCACTTCTTTCAAACATGCAGCAGAGAGGCCTGCATGTTTTGGTCTTCACTAGAAATGCTTTCCTGTGTCTTCTAGGGGCAATGCAATCCTTTGGTTTTATGATAAGCATCTGACAACTGTCAAAATTTTTCTGTAATCTTAGTTGGGATTCCGCCCATGGAGCCTCAGGTCCAGCTTTCAAAGGCTGCTTCTGACCCAACTTCAGACCTGGGTCTCTGGCTCCTTTATAATTAGGCTAAGCTCTGCTTTTAGGCAAATGGGACTCTTCTGCACAAGGCTGAGGAGTTATGGAAGGGAGAGTGTGAGGGGGACAGATGGACAGTTATTGACCATGTATTTTGGGTGGCAAATAAAACAATAAACATAGTGGATAAGTTCCTGTGACTTCTGTTTAATATGATTACTTTAATTTTACATAAAGGGCCTTACTGGATATCATAATTCTCAGTCTCATGAAACTCACAAAAACCCCATGCCTCTTACAGATCTTTCCCGCCATATCCCCCTAAAGAACAGCTTCCTAATTATGTCCATGTACTAATTCCTGTTCTTTATTTGCTTCTGTTCCCATGGCAAGACTTCCTTCACATTTTCAGATGCTGTTGCAGGAAAAAGAGGGAGTCCAAGCTGCAGAGCGGGTTTACCTCTCAAAGGTACCACGGCACCACAAACACTACTGTGGCACCAAGACCCTTATCATGGTGTCCTCTCCTGGGTCTGATGGGTGTTTAGTCATACCCTCCACTTATGAAGTGATGGCTCCTGTAGGGGTTCAGGGAGGACAGAGGCAGCAAAGGATAAAGAAAGGAGAGTTGGGAGGAGCAACCACCATAAAATTCAAATGGGTGTGATATTTCATTCCAGCTTTCATGAACAGCATTTTCTAAGGCAAAGAATACAGCATGAAATGCCCAATGCCTTTCTGAGACTTTCAGCTAATAACAAGAGGACTGACAGGTGACAACAAAAACAACTCTTCATTTCTTGGTGTGGTAAAGAGACTGGGTGCCTCAGAAATGAGTTTCTCAAGAATGCCCTCCTTGGTTCTCTTGCCTGGCAGAAAATGAGTGTTTTAAGCAGATGCCCACCACACTGAGATACTGCAGTGAATAGGGCGCTGTCAGAAACATGGAATTCTGTATTTGTTTCTATAAATGCTGCCACACTTCAGTCTCCTGAGATGCTCCAACAGCCTTTCCATGTTTTATTCTCGCTCAAAAATCAGCAATCTCTAAAGTTTGTATGTGTGTGTGTGTGCGCGCATGTATGTGTGCCCAGGCATGCGTGCATGTAGCTTTGACAGAGCGGCTCTCTGTCCAGCCCAGACTGGGAGTCCCCACCCCCAGACTCACCATTTGCATCATGGGAATATTCTATGCCAGACACAGTGCATCTTCGGAAAACCATCTTATTCTCAGTTAAAGTGCCAGTTTTATCTGAGAAGATATACTGTATCTGCCCTAAGTCTTCCGTGATGTTCAGAGCTCGACACTGCAGCTGTGAGTCTGTTTCTTCATCATACAACTCTGTATCCTGATGAATGAAGTACACTTGGCATACTTTAACAATTTCAATGGAAACATATAAGGAAATTGGGATCAAAACCTAGAAGACATAAGGCATACACATGAACACTTAGGAGGACTAGGGAGCTGCAGAAGTAGTCCAAACTACTCAAAGGACAAATGACTACAACCACAAGTAAATAGGGACTATACTGTACCTTTAAGAGCTTAACCAGGTTGGTTTAGAGTCAGTATTGGAAAAGTATGAGGATATTGGCAAAAAGTTTAAACTAGGACAGCCTATGGTGTCACTGCAGAGCAGAAATCCACTATCATGTCTGGAAGAATGGTAACCATGGCTTGGATAGAAGCAAGCATTTTCGTATTACTAAGTTGTGCTTGAGAGAAGCTAGGAAAGGAAAGAGGAGAAAGAAAGAGAAAAAAAAAAACACAAGGCACAGTCAGAGTCCTCATAAGCAAAGTCACCTCGCACCACAGCGGCACTTGGCCCCCAGGCTCTCCCAGGGCTCCTGGCAACAAGAGCTTCCCATCCTGCAGACACAACCCCATGATTCAGAAGAGAGAGTCTTTCCAGAGGCTGGTTGTGTTGAAGGACAGTTTCTGGCATCTTGTACAATACAGAGCAAAGGGAGGAAGGCTTTGGGAAGAATATTTACAGTTACACTTTGACAATTTAAGAATAATCTTCATGAAGTCAGTGTTTAAATTCTTTTTAGTAACAGTATTGAATTGATGTTCATGGGCTCAGAATATCATATCCAGACAGACTAACTGGGTTCTCCTGGTAACTTAATGTTAATGCAACATCTACCATACTACCACACTACTCTAGTGCTACTACTACTACAAATCTAGAATGAAATTTGCATTCATAAAAAAACTATTTGGAAAGTTCCTGTTGTATGAAACAAATGTGATAAAAGACAACAGATCTCCCCTCATAGATAAAGGCTAAGCAGAGTTCCTCTGTGAACTTTGTGTTCCTAAGATGACACTCACTGTCCCTTCCCTACTCTTAAACAAGACTTTTGGGCATAGATTCTCACTTAGTGATGGGGAATTGCTCATGAGGCACGTGAACTAATAATACTAATGGTAATAATAATAAAAATAAAAACCAATGCTGCAAAATGCAATGTGATAGCCTGAATTGAATCTTGGAACAGATAAAGTACATTACTGTAAAGACTAGTAGAAGCCAAATGACATCTAGAATTTATGGCAAAGTACCAAAGTTGGTTTCTTGGTTTCAAAAATTTACCATAGTAATGTAGTTAAGTTCACATCAGGGGACTCTGGACAAGGGACATATTGGTACTCTCCGCACTATTTTTTGTAACTTATCTGTAAATCTTAAAATTATCCCAAAATAAAATTTAGGGTCTTTTTAAAGAAGTGATTGAATAGAAAAATAAAGCACAATTACCCAAAAACCAACCTTGCAAGGCCTAAGAATCCTAGGAAAATGTTAACTTGAAAAGCACCCAAAAAAGACCCTATAGATAAATTAGGTAGAAAAGTAAGAAGCAGCACATTAGGTAGATCTGTGGTCCTCCCAGGACCAGAATTTATAGGACATTCTTAGCAGAGTATGGTAACTTTAAGTTCTTATCAGAAAATTAAGCAATTATCAAATGGTACTTAATACTGTTACCTGCAGAACTATTATCATTGTCAAAAACGAGTAGACTGCAGCCGTGACTGGGGATAAAGAGCTGCCGTCAGACTCAGGGACATCAAATAATGATTTCTTCTCCTGATACCGCCGTACCCACAGTCCGTGTCCTACAGCAACATTCAAAAAGAAACACCATTCATCCAATGGGAAAAATAAGAAACCACTAGTACAAATTAAAGCAAAATTTTAAGACTATGGACACAGGCACACTGGGTCTCATTAGCCTGCCCTGCCATGTAAGAAAGAAAAAGGGCACGGCAGGGACTGTTGGCACCCACAGTTGGATTGCTGGAAGGCACTGGTTCTTGACTCTCCCTTGCGTCAGGCACTTCCCATGACTGGCACTGAAAAGCACACCGGTCATGAGGCAGAAACTGGGTATGGGCTGGCAGCTAGCAATGGGAAATCCCAGAAAAGGAATTTCCCAGCATGTGCCTCACAAAACACGTCTTGTCAGTAGGCCTACTGCCTGTTATTGACCCTTGCTATAGATTCAAATCGCACATGTCATGGACTCTCAAAAGCCAGTGGAAATGCACATTATTTCTTCTACTGGGTCCCATGCCTATCTGATAACAGAAGCCCTTTTCATGACCCATACCTGTGTCTTTCACCACTGAGCTCTAAGACCACATCACACCTGTCCGCTTCATGATAGTAGCTAGAAAGGGAATGTGGTAATGATCATTTACACAGAGGCTCAACACAGTTCCCTGCAAGGTACTCCCAAGGCAGTATGCCAGGTCTGGAGCCCATCAAAGGCTGGACAGCACCAGAGTCCATGTGCAAGCTAACTGCTAGCCCTTTCTTAGGACACAAATGCTTTTTTTTCCCCTTTTCTCGGAGAGTTCTGATTAGGAGCATTTGTACTTCTCTTGCTGTGTTATTCTTAGTTTATCACCAGGTAACTAATACTTCTTCTGCTGAAATCATAACTGCTGTGATTAAACCATTCTTCCATCCAAGAAGTTTCAAATTTGAAAAGTAGCATTACTTTGTAAAGATCATTCATCTAGGCCTCTCTAACATGGCCTGTACTGATGATGCAACCAGCCCTTGAGTCTAAGTGGATGACAAACGTGTGTTTTAACTTTAGAGAGGTGGGTCAGAATGAGTGGCCGGCAGCCCACTGGGCTCACCTGGAGGCTGTCCGGCAGTGCCCTTTTATTTGTGACCCATGAGGGAGACTTACCGACCGCAGAAAACAGAGACATACAGATGAGGAGGAGGACACACCAGAGCACATCGCAGTTCATCTGCCTCTCAAGCTGGCTGCGTTTGTAACGCGGCCCGCTGTTGTTCAGCAGAGCCTTGGTTTCATGGCCTGTGCAGGGAGCAAGAGGGATGTGATAAATCGATGCCCAGCAGCGAAGTGACCACATGCCCCGGCCCACGGACTGAAGCATAGTGCTGCCGTCCGTTCATACTTACAGGATAGACTCAGTCAAAATCACAGGGTATGAAATGAATCCCAAAACGTAACAACCATGGAGAAATAATGGGAAGAAATCAGTTAAAATGCTAGGAGAGAACACTTTTCGTTGAAATACTACTAGAAATTTTTCTTCTTTCTGTTTTCTGGGCTTTCTAATTTTTTACAATGTCTACATGCTACTTGCGTAATCAGAAAAAAAAAAAAGGGCAAGGAGCAATGTTCAAGGACACCCAGCACAGGTGGCAAGCCCTCAGCGCCACAGACCGCATGGGCCATGGCCATGCCTACCTGCATAGATGACGATGCCAACGACAGCTTCCGTGTTTCTGATTGTACACCCTCGCAGCAGCAGGTTTTCTTTATACAGCCCAGCCTTCTTCCCATTGTCATGTATCCTGTAGAGGAAAAGGTGGCAGGCATCACAGGGATGTTCTCAAGCACCTTGCATCTCAACCAGCACTACCTGGGGAAAAGAAGATCTGGATGCTGGGAAGAGAAACAGGGAACTCCGGGAGTGAGTGGCTTGTCTCCGTGGATCTCTGCAAGACCTGAGAGGGAGCTTTGCTCACTAGTAAGTGGGCTTCTAGAAGTATCTCAACAGCTGGCTGTTTGTTTATTTTGTCCATGGGCTTTGTGAGATAGTAAGATAGATATATCTCTTCCCCCTGTTCCTGACACAGGGCTCCTAAAAACCCTGCTATATACGGTGCTACCAGGATCTTTTGTTCTAATACTTAGTCTTTGACTCCAGTTCCCAGAAAAGGACTCCTAAAACTCTTGTAATTTCCCAGTGATAAGAGCACTAGGAACATCTCTGAACCCAGTTTTTCCTGACATAGGATACTACATCCTTTTTAATTTCCTGGGAGACAGGAGTAGGTTTTGATCTTATGAAGACATTCTGGGTGGACTCCTGGTTGTGGTTTAGTCACCAGAAAGACGAAGGCAGGACTAGAAACTTAAGAGTTTTCAGCCTCACCTTCCATTCTCTAGAGAGTGCAGAGGAGCTGGAAATTAAATTAATCATAGATTGTGCCTATATGATGAAGCCTCCATAAAATCCCAATACCAAGGGGTTCGGAGAACCTCTGGGTTGGTGAACACATGGAGATGCTGGAAGAGTGATATGCCCAGAAAAGTCATAGAAGCTCTGCACCCCTTCCCACATTCTTTGCTCACACATCTCTTCCATTTGGCTGTTCACCTGTATCCTTTATCATATCTTTTTATAATAAATGTAAACAGTAAGCAAATTGTTTTCTGAGTACTGTGAGATGCTCTACAAAATTAATCAAACCTGAGAAGGGGACTATGGGAATGTCGGATTTATAACAGATCAGTCAGAAGGACAGGTGACAGCGTGGACTTGCGGTTGGCATTTGGAACAAGGAAGTCTTGTGGGACTGAGCCTTAACCTGGAGGATCTGACACTGTCTGCAGGGAGTTTCAGAATTGAGTTAAATTATAGGACACCCAGCTGCTGTGACAGAATTGCTGGATATGTATGAAAAACCCACATGAGCAAATTGCTGTCAGCATCACAGGCTTGTTTTCATCACAGGGACAGACCACAGCTAGAGAGGGCAGACCTGGGAACCGTAAGACTGAGTGAGAAGTTGGCCAGGGAAGGTTGCTCTGTGGTCTTATGCCTGTTTCCTGCTCATCGTGGAGAACACTGCTCCTCATCAGTACCTTGTATTGTCACAAATAGACAAATTTTTCTTTTTCTTTAAGCTTTTATTTAAATTCCAGTTAGTTAACACTGGACTTTAATATTTAATATTATTATACATTATTTATTTGTTTATATTTATATACATTTTATATATTTATTTATTATATTATTTAATATTATTTTCAAGTCTACAATACATTTTCAATCTGCAATATACTACAATATAATACCCGGTGCTCATCACAAGTGTCCTCCTTAATCCCCATCGACAATTTAATTCATTCCTCCTCCAACTTCCCCTCTTGTCACCATCAGTCTGCCTATAGTTAAGAGTCTCTTTCTTAGTCTGCCCCTCTTTTTCTCCTCTATGCTTACTTGTTTTGTTTCTTAAATTCCGTACATGAGTCAAATCATACGGTATTTGTCTTTCTCTGACTGACTCATTTTGCTTAGCATAATACACTCTAGCTCCAACCACATCATTAGAAATTGGCAAGATTTCATTCTTCTTATGGCTGAGTAATATTCCTGTGTGTGTGTGTCTGTCTGTCTGTCTGTATTTCTTCTTTATCCATCAACTGATGGACATTTGGGCTCTTTCCATTATTTGGCTATAGTAGATATTGCTGCCGTAAACACTGGGTACATTATCCCTTTGAATTAGGACTTTTGCATTCTTTGAGTAAGTACCTACTAGTGCAATTGCTGGATCCTAGGGTAGTGCTATTTTTGACTCTTTGAAGAACTTCCATACTGCTTCCCAGAGTGGGTGCTCCAGTTTGCATTCCCACCAACAGAACAGGAATATTCCTCTTTCCCCACATCCTCTCCAATACTTGTTTCTAGTGTTGATTTTAGCCATTCTGACATGTGTGAAATGATATCACACTGTAGTTTTGACATGTATTTCCTGGATGATGAGTGATATTGAGCATCTTTCCATGTATCTATTGGCCAATTGCATGTCTTCTTTGGAAAAATGTCTATTTGTGTCTTCTGGCTATTTTTAAATTGAATTATTGGTTTTTGGGGTGTTGAATTTGGTAAGTTCTTCATAGATTTTAGATACTAACCCTCATTATGTGAGATAATAGATTTCTGTTGTTCCAGTTGCCTGGTCTACAGTGAGCCTGAGCAAACTGAGGCATCCTTTAACATTTCATCTGAGCCTCTGAGAAGAGCTTCTCTAGTTCAAGTCTCCTGGCTTCCTGACTCATCACAACCAATCTCTTCTAAATTAAAACTGTCCCAAAGTCCAAGTGTGATAAGAGAGCTGTTTGGCAAGACTGTTCTGTGCACTGGGAAGGGTCACAGCCTGGCCCCTTGGGAAACCGTGGAGTTCAGCTAATAAGTATTCTGCATAGCTATTCTTCCTCAGAAGATGTCATATCTCCCTAATCAGCACTTGCTGTTGGTAATGGGTTTTCCATATCAAGGCTCGTTCCTCCAGGGACCAGCAACCGGGCAGCAATCCATCAGTTCAAACACAGAGGTGCGAGGTGTACTTGTTGCTGCCCAGTTGTCCCCAGGACCAGAGGCAATAGGGTGAGAGTTCAGGGACCTTGGAGAGCAGCCAGCTGCTCTTTCCTTCCCCTGGTCACATCACCTCCAGCACCTGGGCCCTCCTCTCTTCTCCACCCCAGATAGTGGTCCACCCTCACACACCCTGACCAGCACTCTGACCACACCAAGAGTACCCTTCTTGACCACTCTTTCCTCATTTTTACATCTACTCAAATGTCAGTCCTTAATTTTACCCTCCTCCCTGGTTATTTCTTGAATCCACCTCCTTCTCCCTCCCTCTGTGCATCACTGCCCTAATTCAGGCTTCCAAGATTTCTCTGTTCAGAGACTACAACATACCCTCTGCTGGCCTGGATGCCACCAGCCTTGGTCCCTCCTGTCCATTTCTCACACAGTCACCAGAGCAACCTTTCAGTGTGTGCACCTGAATGTTGCACTCTCCTGGGAGATTCTGTGTGATCTCCTTATTTCTTCAGGCTTCACACACATAGCCCAGCTGATTCTGCAGCATCTTTGTGGGCTCTTCCTGTGCAGGCTTTGGGCTCCAGCCACCTCACACTGCACATCCTTCTACCCATGCTGCCTCTCACTGCAGTGCAGCCAGTTAGTCTAGAGGAGCCTAGCCTGCTAGCCTGGGGTCACATTTTATAAACTTCAGGAAGGTTTTCTGGGTTAAGCTCCCCAGGCCTTGCAGCCAGGAAACTCTACAGTATTCTTTGATGCCTCTTTGTTTGTGTCCACTTCTAAACATGAGCTTCTCAAATCTTATTCTGTTTGGCACCCCTGATATCTATCTCTAAGCCTGGCAAATGCTGAAGGTTGCATTGTCCGCAGCTTTAGGTTGGGTCCATCCAATGGTTATGTCATAAGGACAGGGCTGTGAACACAGGCAAGGGAGGATGACAAACTCATTCCTTGGCTCCTTTTGGGGAGTGAGTATTGGGCTGGGTGTGTCCCTAGACTAGGGCTATGAGCCTCCCCAGGTAGCCCCCTTGACATGAGTCCAAGTGGCCATTCCTGCCCTGGGGCCACTGGACCTCACAGTGGTGGCAGCTCCGCTGCTACTAACTCTTGTGGCTCCATCCACTCCTGTTTCAATGGACCTTAGCAAAAAGACCCCTCTCCACATATGTGAATCTGAGTGCCAGATCTGTTGCCCGAGGGAACTCTGAGTGACACACAGAGAGAAAGAAATCATAGAAGAATTTTCTTTAAGTTAATAGTTGATCAAGTTTTTATCTAATGTAAGTGCAGAAATAACCCAATTGTGTGTTTTATGTCAATGGTAGATTTTCTTGAGATATAAATGTCAATTAAAGGTGTCAAGGTAAAATAAATTTTTCTAGTTTTAACGAGTCCAATTGGTACAGTTCATCTTAATGCCTGGTCATTGGTAATGAGTACATCTCGGACATAAACCCATAGTTCCATCCAGACACTGGGCTGGGGGGTGGTAAGGACCCATGAGGGCTCTCGTGCTGCTGTCTCTTACAGGTGACAGTGGTGCTGGAGTGTGTCATCTGCAGGGCAGGGAGACTACCCCAACAAGCATGAACAAGTTTGCAATGGCCGTTCCCAGCCCTAGGTGGTCCTATAAGGCTCTGAAGCATGCAGGGAGGGAGCTCAGGACTTACTCTGTAGAAGACTTTGGGATCAGAAATAGAACCT
This sequence comes from Mustela nigripes, assembly GCF_022355385.1. NCBI lineage: Eukaryota > Metazoa > Chordata > Mammalia > Carnivora > Mustelidae > Mustela > Mustela nigripes. The sequence goes on from NC_081569.1 coordinate 23,485,217, forward strand.
GTATGTACAATTTGAAATGGAATTTTATTTCAGACTAAACCAACCAACCTCTCTGCTTTATTCCTAAAGGTAAACGAAAATGTTTGATTGACTGGTGGCTTCAGAAATCACCCACCATATGTCATGAGGTTGGCTGAGCACAGCTGAGCTGGGTGCTCTGAGCTGCTGGGGCACACAGTCACCGAGCTGGTCTCCATTCACAGGAGACCATTCACAGCCCGAAGAGGCTGCAATAACAGGATTTCGTTAGTGCTTAACTGTGGGATTGTATTAAACAATGGTGAGCATTAAGGTGCCCTTGAATAATGAAGGTCCTAACACTTTTTTAAAAATTTTTAACAGCTTGAGATACATTTCACATACTATAAAATTTACCTGTTTAAAGTGTACAGTTGAGCATTTTGTTCTTTTTTTTTTTTTTTTTTATTCACACAGCTATCACTACCAGGTAATTTTAGAGCACATTTTCCACCCCAAAAGGAATCCCCATAACCACTGGCAGTCACTCCCCATTCCCCTTCCACACCTCCAACCCTGAAAATTACTAACCTGCTTTCTATCTATAAAGACATTCTTATGAAGACATTTCATCCCAATGGAATCACATACCATGGCTAATACCACTCTCTTGTCCGACATGTTATAATACACCTCATGCTTCCTCCACAGACAGTTAAAGGATTATTTCTGTTGTTGCCGTGCACTTGAATTTCTTTCTTTCTTAATTTCTAAATACATGATCTTACTTTTTCTTGGAATATTTCAAGCCTATCTTAGAATTTCTGTATTTTCTTACCCATATACTAAAACAATTAAAAAAAGGGAAAGAAATAATTCACCTCATTCGTCACCATATTCTTTTCCTTCATTCTCATGTCAGCCACTGTTACTTCCAACATTAGGAGGAAGTCATGTTAGGAAATGTAGAATAATTTGCCTAGTGAGTGGGCAAAGCTAGAATTCAGACTTGGGTCTTCTTGCTATAAACCCAAGCTTGGGTCTAAGTGCAAATGGCTAAAGTTTTGAGTTCAGATTGGCTGGTCCAAATATGAGTGAAACTGGTATTGCTGGTATAAAGGGCAGCTGGGCTTGGCCTGGGCTCCCTGGCTGGAGTGAGGTCACAGGACAGCAGCTGAGTCAAGGCTGAAGGGAGGCCATCCTCAGCAGATAATGAAATCCAGCAAACCAGCCTACGAGGGAACTGGCTGCTGATCTGCTCCCTGGGTCTAAACTGCAGATCTACCTCCCAAGTTAGCCCCACCCCGAGCATAAGGACCAGTATGGGAACGTGGCCTCCCTTCTCTCAGAGGAGGAACAGGTGCCCCCCCCCCCCCAGACACTCCACTTACCTGCCCCTACTCCCCTCACTCTTTCTGGAGCACTTCAGCCTGGCTAGGGAGTAGAGTTGCTCATGCTGGTTGCAGCACAGCACCAAACGGAGAAACTTTAACACACAGTCACCTATGTCCCACCTCCTGAGACCCTGCCTCAGTTGGCCTGCTAGGAGAGAGGCCCATCGGCATCATGACCTTCCAGCGGCCAATCCAAAACAACTGGCTTGGTGGAAATGGTAAATCACAATTAAACCAGAGTCCAAGTATGCAAAGACCTGAACTGGTAGCCTGGCAGCATCTAGACTAGCAGGATTTGGGACCAGGCTTGGAGGTGAGTCTCACTGCAGATGACAGGGTGGAGAAAGTATGGCAAAACTAGGGAGCAGAGTGGGGAAAGATTCATGCAGCAGGCAATTGTCCTTCTTGCCTTTCTTTCTCAGGAGACGGACCAGTGAGGTCACTCATGTTAAAAACGTTTGTTGGAGATATCTGCTGCAGAAGCTGAGTAAGCCTTGCTGGCTGGGGGGCAAAATGACATCCACTCAAGCAGCCATCTGCCAGAGAATGCAGAGGCGGGAGGTGCCAAGTCAGCTAAGGGCTTGGTGCAGAGGTGGTGCAGGCACTGGGGATAAGCAAGGAACCAGGGGATGCTACCTCTCATTGATCACCACCTCCCCACAACTGAAAGTCAGCATTGCCCACATGGAGATCTCCACCAGTAGGGCTTTTTGTTATCTTCTCTTTTCCTAGTAAAAGTCCTTCCCCTTTTCTTCGAGGCTTTCGTCTCTGGCCCTGTTTCTCCTTTTTAGGCCACATTTCTAGAAAGAGCAGAGGAAAAATATAATTCCTCTTTTACCTCCTGCAATCTGGACTCTGACCGTCTCGGTCTACACTCTGATGGTGTGGCCTTTCTGTTCCTTAAGGTGCCCCTGGAGTGTGGCAGGCAGATTTTCTCCTGAATGTCCCTGCTCTGCCTCCATCATTGGACATTGCCCTTGAAACCACACCCTTATCACACTTAAGGAGGCTTGCTCCTGACTGTGGGGTTATTCTGTCTTTATTCCTTTCCTTTCTTCCCTAGCCCTTTGTCCCATGTTCCCAGGCCTGTTCCCTGACTTCATAGATGACCTCTGGGGCAGAGGGTCCTCAAATATTTATCTTTAGGCCCTACTCCCCTGAAGTTCTGTCCACATTGACTCCATCTGAGGCACTTGCCAGCTCCTCAAATTCAGGAAATCTCAAAACCCCATTACCTTCTTTCTATGGCTTCTCCTAATACTCACACTGAAGACAAATCACCCTCCCTTTCCAACAGCAACTCTTTCCCTGGACACATTCATGTTCTCTTATACCTCTCTCCTGATCCTTTTATCTCCCTGCTCTATGGTATTATATGTAACAGTAATAATATTAACAATAGTAGCAATGACCGTAATAGTGGTAAATATTTATTAAGCACCCTTCTGAAAGCTTTCTGGTATTAAATTGATTAAACTTTGCTCCAAGGACTTGAGGGGGCTCCCATGATTCTCCCCATTATACAGATGAATAAAGTTAAATAGATTGTCTAAGGTCATCTAGCTAAAAGTGTGGGCTCCAGAGCCTGCCAGCCTCAGTACTAAGCTGGATTTGTTTAATATCCTATGACAAGCGTAGTTCCTGGAGGGCACGACTGAGAGCTGTTGACTTAGTGTTGAATCCCTTTCAGTGTTAATCCAACTCAAGAGCAGGCAACAAAAGTGTGAGAATAGTCATCAGAGCACAGGAGCACTGCATCTTTCAGAAGTCTGGAGGAACCCCTATAGAAGAGAAGACAGACCAGACAGACCATAAGAGAGGAGTACAGTCTTTGGTGAAGGATGTCTACCCTTTTTCTTTGGTAGAGTTGGCCTCACAAAATTACCCTAACAGCAAGAATGTGCATAGAATATTCCCCCTAGAAGATGCCTTCACCAACCTTCAAGATGGTTATTTTAGGGTCTTTGGAAACCCAGCAGCTGTTTCATTTAGATGATGTGTCCCTGGAGCTTCACAGTGGTGCTGAGAATGGTGCCATGGGTGAAGTCTGGGAGATAATGGGTCAGTGGGCCTACAGAAGATGGTCCAGGGGGTCATGGGAGGGTGAAAGATCTATGGCAGACAAGTTAACTATGAGTAGTTGAGTATTCTCCCTTTACATTCTACATACTAAATTTTAACATTTTTCTTAATGAGTTTTATCCTCTTTTAATTGGCTCCTTAAGGGATGACCTAACACTTTCCAAATTCTGACCTTCAAGCATGGAACAGCAAATTTGGTGGGTAACTGGGTCCCCTCTTGGCAGCACACACATTTCACCATTTACTATTAATGCTTTTCATTCACTGCTCACCCCGTAGCAGGATAAGAAGTCTACAGTGTGGGGGGCACATGCAACAGTGCTAGGTATGCCAGTGAGCCTGAAGACTCAAACATATACTGAGAGGTCTTGGAAATGGAGCCTACTTCCAGAAGCAGAGTATCCTGCCTCACCCCCACATGTCTGTGGGGGCTACTATGTGCCTGGACCACAAAGCAGTTAGAACAGTCAGTTTGTACCTCAAACAAGAAAGCTGGCAGAGAGAAGGCCCCAAATTCTCCACACAGGAGAACTAAGCCTAAGAGAGCAGACTAAGGCTCCAAGACATCAAGCAGTGAGTCAAGGCAGGTCAGACCTACAGTCCTTCAGGTTCTTGCATACATATCTCATTCATTCCCTGTGAGGCTGCCCCAACATCTTTGGCATCCAACTAAGCAACTCCATGCTGATGCTCCCTCTTCTGTCCCATTGTTTTCCCCAAGTCAAAGGACTAAACACACACACACACTCAGTATGACTGTTATTTCTGAATGAATATGAAAGTAGAGAGACTAGCATATATGTCCCCCGTACACATAGCCCAGCTTCTGTAAGTTCACCACATACCAAGCCTGTGTCATTTATCCACCTTTTTTGTCTTCCCATTTTGGAGCAAGGGACTGAACTACTTGACACATGATAGACTGTACTTATTTTGTTTGTTTGTTTATTGCCTCTTTTTTCCCCTAACTAGAATGAAATAAACATGAAGGCGATAATTTTTTTTTTTTAACTATTCAGTTCACTGCATTACTCTCAGAGCCCTCAACAGGGTCTATCATGAAGCAGAGGCTCAACAAATACTCAGTGACTGAGTACCTAAGTGAATGAATGAATGAGATTCTACCCAGACTCCTCCTGGGTAGCCCCCATGCTTCCATTTAATGGGGCTATGTGTAGTCAGTCAACCATACTTCTCTTGTTCCCCTCATCCAACCTGGGCCAGCTAGAGGAAGGACAAGCTGTATTTATTCATCATAGGCAGTGTGGGCAAGTTTCTACTGCAGATAGGATCTTACAAACTAGTCCCAGAAGCAACCAAGAAGGCTCAGCAATGGGCAACATTCCTAAAAGGCTACACATGTGGCAAGAATACTAAATGCTTATTTTTGAAGTGTGTGTGTGTGTGTGTGTGTGTGTATCAAACAGAAGATCAAGCTCAAACATATGTACAATACTCACATGCAACCACGAAACCTAGTCAGGTCGTTGTTTGGCTTCTCACACTCGATTACGCTGGTGAACATCAACGGATTGAATTCGGAGACCTAAAACAACAGCATGCATACATTAGAGAAATCTGGGCTCAGACCGTTCCACTCTAAAAGGCACTTGTTCTTTGGTCTCATATCCACATGGGGCAGGGAAATTTCATGGACGGAGTCTGCCCGGAAACCTCTGCAGAATGCCAATGGGCACATAGCACTTAGCTCATGCTTTCACATCTTAATACTGAATGATAACTGATCATTGTAGAATGAATAGCAATTAATAGAACAGTACTGGTGAGTAAGTGAGCTGGAAAGGATTATAGCTCTAATGAAAATAAAAGACTAAGAGATAACGGCAAAGGAAGCCACTAATGATTGAAAGGGACGAATGAATTTTTTGAAACAGACCAGCACCTTCCAATTTCCTATACAGATTAGAGAAGCGAATTCCATCTGGAAAATAGGAACTTATAATAAAATGACATTTCCTCAATGTGCACTAAAATTTTTGCACAGATATTTAATGACATACACTTAATAACAATTTCTGTATTATTTTACTTGATGAAAAATGGCAGCTCCCACAAAGTCTCTCATTGAGAATTTTGCCACTGAGAGATATAACACTGCCATAAACCATATGACCAGATTAGGAGTGGAGAGAAGGAAGGGAGAAGGAAGGAGAATGGGAAGAAGAAAAATGGGAGGGAAATGCAGGGAATAGGCCTTTAATATATATATAACTATCATTAATGGATTTTTTAAGAAATTAGCTCTCATTGCTCAGACTTGTCATTCCCTTTTATCTACCAAGTGTCACAACATGATGAAAAGTTGAATTGTCTTTGCTCACACAAGTAAATAATCACATAAAAAGTGCAAGTGGTTAAAAATCATAGCAATGGCATAAATATTGTTAACACCACCCCAGGTGATTATGACTCTACCACAACAACATAGTTTCCTGCACAGAATACAGCCATAAAGGTAATTACTCAAACATCAGTTCTTACTGTTTCTCAGTGCATCCTGTATATTAAAAAGAGAACTCACTGGATAATAGTAGCTCAATTCAATAGCTGAAATTAAAATGCCATTTTAAAAAACTCTTCTTGAGGTTTAATTAGCCATCAGCCTTGCTCCCCTTGGACTGAAATGGCCTCTGGCTCTATTTCTAGAGTGAGGCTATGTGTCAGGCTTCCTTGAGTTCATTTAAAGCCATCTGAAGTATCTTGAAGCCAGTTGGTTGCCTTTTTCAAGGCAGACATTTGCAGATGCAGCATCCAGGATAGCCATGAAGGGACTGAGTTCCACAGCACACCAGGATTATTCTTGGCAGACAAGACGGGTGTACTTAAAATACTCTGTCTGTTTGTTATTCTTTATCTCTAAGAAAAATGTAATGTGAATGGCTCAGAAATGGTAGGACATTCCGTCTCTGGACTCCAGTGCTGCATTCAGAACGTTCTATCAATAACCATGTGCCTTGAGGAATGTGCACGTCCAAGGCTCAGGTCGCCTGGTTTCATCTGCTTCATCTGGAGTTGGGGAGAATTTTGAGGATTTTTAGAATTGAAGGGATCTTCAGAGACTGTTATAATTCAACTGTGTAACCACTACCATCCTCACCCCCCATCCCAGAATTTATATGTTGAAGTCCTAAACCCCAGGACCTCATGATGTGCCCACACAGGACCTTTAAAGAGATAAGTTAAAATAAGTCATTAAGGTGAGGCCTAATACAATGTGACTGGTATCCTTCTAAGAGGAAATTTGGATACAGACACATACTGAAGAAAAAGGGAAGAGATGACTTCCCAAAGAAGGGTTCTCGGAAGAAACCAATCCTGTGGACAAACTGGTCTGGAATTCCAGCTTCCAGAACTGTGAGAAAGTGAATTTCTGTTGTTTAAGTAGCTAGACTGTGGTATTTTGTTATGGCAGCCTTAGCAAACCAATACAGAGACCATCTCTTAGTTTCTCATTTTAAAAAAGTTTCACATGCAGAGTACATTTTTTGGGTAGGAAAATTCTACTTATATTGATTGTTTCTAAGTAAACTGATGATATAATAGTACCCCATTTAAGAAATATATTTATTTATTTCTCACTCATCTACCTACCCATCTGTTTCATTCCAAACTGGCTTCAAGGTCATGCTCTAGTCACTATCATCTGCCAAACTTTTTCAACACTGCCCCCTGGAGCATGGACAGAGTTAGAGGATTAGAGGATCCCAACCCATCCTTCCATTCTGAGCTTGTTAAATCCATTAAAAAAAACCAAACAAACAGAAAACACTTCCTCTTGGGGAAGATGAAAAAATTCTAGAGGTAGATGGTAATAATGGTTACACAACAATGTGAATAAAATTAATATCACAGAACTGCGCACTTAAAAATGGTCAAAATGGTAAATTGTGTGTTATATGTATATTTTTACCATAACAAAAAGAAAGTTAAAAAAAATTGATTGTGAAGAAAGGAATACATACATATGCTTTTTTTTTTAAAAGATATTTAAACAAGTCTTTAAGTTTTAATATTTTAAAAAAGATGCTTCCTATTAAATATATCCTGGTTTGATTGTTGATATCCACCTCCTTCCCATCTTCAGCAATGCCTGTGCATGTAGAATTAGCAGAGTTCACCCAAAAATGGAGTTAAAAAAAAAAAAATCAGGAGATTTGAGATTTAGTCCTAGTTCTTCAGTTTAATAAATGTGAGACTGTTAGCAAGTCAAGAGAGACCTTTTAGACTTGGATTTCTGAGGTCTCCAGAGCTCTATGAATCCACCAATCCACAGAATGCAGAGGTGATTTTAATTCACACCCATGCTGTGACAACGTCAGTACTGGGAGTTGCTGCAGAAGCATCATTGCCTATGAGAACATTCTCGTACATGCAGGCCCTCTGACTGAAGCTACTGGCCTTCTGCAGCACCACTCAGCATGCCAAGCACCTTGGGCCAAGCGTAGCTGATGACATCACTCAGTGCAGAGCAGGCATGTCCAAATGAGTACCTTACTGGCCATATTTTCTGCTGCTATACTCTGAGTATTTCTCAAGCTTCTTTGGACAAAGTAATTCAATCTTACTGCATGAAAAGGAAGAGGCAGGGCAGGGACACAGGAGAGAGCTCTGCCCTTGAACTTGAATTTTTGTTAGAAACTGCAGCAGCCAAGGGCCTAACGAGCCAAGTCACTCCAGCAGATGGTCCTTTCTTCAGAGGCCCAATGCTGATCACCCCTCATGCTTAGTACCTCTTCCAGGTGCTGATGCAGATACTTCCAGGTGTCTATGCAGGTGCAGGTCCCCTGTTCAATCACATGGGGGAGGCATGATATCTAACTGAGCAGTACCCAGACTGTTCACTGAATGAAGGCTTGATTTACAGGGAAGAGTCTGTTACTAGTCTTATATTTCACATTTTGTGTTAACTGAATTACTAATATCTGTTTAGGAAAAGTGAAAGTGCACTTCCTTCAACCTAAAACAAAACAGTGATACCTAAAAGGACATTTTCAGTCCATCAAAGAAGACACCACTATTTTTTATCATGAGAAGAATGAAGTGAACCAGTTTAAACTGCTTTGAAAATGGAATAAGCACATGCTTCCGGAGACCCCACCAGCTCTCCATGTAAAGATTTCAGAGTGAGGCTGTCTGTCCTGGTTTCTGGATGACATGGTCCAGAGAAGCCTGGTGAGAGAATGTACCAAGCCCAGCAATCAGCGACAAGACACAGAAAATACACATGCTCCTTCTGTCCTCTGCACCTGGGACCCTGTCCTGAAACTGTCCTTCGTGTCACTCATCATGATGCAACTGGTCACAAGGGACTGACGGTTTCCCCTCCACTTCCAGCATCAACATCACCACCCCACATAGGGATGCCTGCAGGCACCTGGGGTGGCTCAGTTGATTGAGCATCCAACTCTTAATTTCAGCTCAGGTCAGGATCTCAGAATTGTGAGATGGGGCCCCAATCTGGGCTCCATGCTCAGGGGTAGTCTGCTGCTTTCCTTTTCCTTCTGCCCCTCCCCACAGCTAGCATGCACTCACACTCTCTCTATATATATAAAATAAATGAATTAAAAAAAATTTTTTTTACAAAAGCTGATTACCCTGTATTAGCTCTCATAGAGGATGAGATTCACATCCCAGTGTAGCAGCCAGGCTCTGCCCGGGGTTGGATGCCACCCCTCCCACTTCCTATTCCTGCCACTTGAGATATTAGGCTCAGACCTTTTTGCATGGATTCCTTTGCCCTCCCACAGTACTCCACCTAGCTAACTGCCTCTTGTATTTCAAGAAGTGACAGCTCCTTGCCCTAGGCAGGACAGACAGGTGCCACTGCTGTGAGCTTGCTGGCTTCATTCATGCTTCACAGACTTTAGGTTCCCTGAGGCAGGAGCTCTATGCCCCTGAGACCAGCACAGAGCCTTATGCACACATGGACCAGGGTGACGGGTGCTTATTTTGCAAGGATCTCATATATCACAAGCTTCCAAACAGACCTAGAGTTCTGTGCTGGGCTCCTGAGGCCTAGAACCTCTGCCTGCCAGGTGTTCCCTCACCTGATGCTGAGACAAATAGGACTGTCAAGGGGGCTGGTAGGGCTTCTCTGTGTTTCAGAAACTCAGTCCCTCTTTGGTACAAGTGCATTTCATTTAGTAGCAATGTAAAAGAATTTCTTCACAGCTTCTAATTTAGCTGTTTATTAACAAAGGGTGTTCAATATCTGAATTAACTTAGGCAAAGCATTTTAACCTAAATTAATGGAAAAATTACTGCAACCCTTTCGTTCTACATTTTTAATCCAATTTATGTTTACCACATGACTTTTTAGTACCTTGGGAATTAAAGGAGGGCAGAAAGCCCAATACTGCATGAACAAATGAATGAATAAATTTACTTATTTACTGCAAAGATTGCATTGCCAAATCAATATTTTCAAGTAGTTAACCTGAAATGGGAAAGAAATAGTCTGTCATGTTCACCAATGTATCCCTTGGCACATAGTCAGTACTCAATCCATCAAAAAATAAAAACCTGGATGAAACTGTAGGCATTCTGGTACTGGTAGCAGGAAATGTCAAACATAAAAGAACCTTAATTCAAAGTAATCTTTTTCTAATCACTTTCATAGATTCAGTGTTCTAACACTAGGAGTTTATGCCCTGATACAAATGATCACGAAACATTTAAATAACCATTTACTCTATAGTTGCAATAGATGCGACTATATTATCCAATGTGTCCTAAGTATGTTAGTGTTTATGTAGGTTGGTTATGCAGCCCATGAAGAAGCAGTGGGAGGCATGTAGTACAGCTCATGACGGTTTCTGTGAGTGTCACACTCCCTCCTGATGCCATTGTCATCTCCAGGGAAACAAAGCTGGCCAGCACCATGGGAGGAGCATAAGGGCCTCAGCAAGCCTTCAAAGAGGCTTCAGGAACCTCAAAGCCTTTGACAGCTCACAGAAACACTGATCAAGGGGTATCAATTTGCTGCTTTCTTTTTCTAATTGCAAATTTTCCTGTCCCGAGTACAAGGATCATGTGGACCTCTCTTTGAAAGTAGAAATCCAGCCTTGCCCTCATTGAAACAGGAGGGGCAACCTCTCCCTTCCTTTCCCTGCCTTTTTATCCTTTCTTCTCTAGCCTCCTTGCTGTCTTATACTCAAAAACCTCAAAGCGATAGTTTAGATGGTGGGAAAATTCAAAGGCCCAGAATGCCAGGTTTGAGCCTAAATTCTCAAAATCAAAAGCCTTTCTTTCCCTCATAGCTATGACTGCTTCGTGCTGCCTTCATGGACTGTGACTGACAGCAGAGCTCCTCCACTTTTTCTTTTATAAATATGTTAAGAGTATCTAAGGACAGGCAGCAAGCAACAGGAGTTGCTTTATAGAAAACCAACTTCAAAACCTAAAGGAGAATTGTATATTAAAATTGCCTTCTTAAAAGAATCTGTACTTAATCCAACAAGGTGCCACCATATGAAACACGTCTACAGCAATGCTGCTGAGCTAATGTGCACTGCCAGGTTATGAGTCAGCCTGCCTGTCTCACAGCCACGAACCTCTTTGCCCCTCTTCCATCATTATCTGTGGGCATGATGGAGTGAGCAAAGACAGGGCTGTAGGTATAGACCCATCAAATTCTGGGGATCACGAGACAGATATTCCAACTGATGATAAGGTGCTCTCCTCTCACCAGGCAGCACAGAAAGAATTAGAGACATCTAGAATGAAGTGACCTCTGAGGGCAGGTCCCAGTGGTAACCATGTAGGAAAAAAGTCATACTGCTCATGTTAGAATAAAATCAGGATGGGGGACTTAAAAAGAAGAGGTCAGTGAAGAAAGTCTTGTATCACCCAAGGAAGAGACCCTGAGACCAAAATGGCACAAGACTGTGAATGCTAATGCACAACCAGGTGAGCTCAGTCCTCAGATTCAAAAGGAAGACCATCCAGCATTAAGGACTGACAACTGGGACCAAACATCATATTTAGGGCAAAAAGAAACACAGGGGAAATATTAGAAACACTTGAACAAAGATACCAGAGATTTAACCAGAAGATAAAGAATAGTCAAACCACCATCTAATAAGGACAAAAAGTCCAGAGAGCTGAGACTGGTCTTGGGGGCCTCTTTCCTCTCACAGGAACCTACAGTTTCTGAAGGAGGTAGTTGGGAAATTGAGCAAAATTAGACAAACCAATGTTGGAGTTTAGATTCCTATTGTTGCCATAACAGACCATAAATTTGGTGGCTTAAAATGACATGTGTTTTATTATAGTTCTGGAGGTCAAAGATTGGAAATAGGTCTCACTTGGCCTAAAACAAAGTGTAGCAGGTCTGCATTCCTCCTGAAGGTTCCAGGAAAGAATCCATTGCCTTGCTTTTTCTAGCTTCTGGAGACTCCCCTTATTCCTGCCTTATGGCTTTCATCTGTTTCTAAAGTTAACATCAGGGAAACCAAGTCTTTCTCCCACTGCATCGCTGTGTACTCTTTCTCCTGCTTCCTCTTTCAGTTATAAAGCTTCAATAATTCAGGATAATTAAGAATAATCTATCTCAAGGACAGCTAATTAGCCACTTAAATTATATTTCCCTTTGTCATATAACATTACCTATTCTCAGATTCAGGGAATTAAGACACAGCCATCTTTGAAGGGTTATTATTCTGCCTCCCACTGAACTCACCAACAGAAGGGCCTGATAAACAGCTATGTCTTTTTAGGGGACCATGAACAACTGAACCACAAAGAAAGAATGAACTGGAAGAGTGAGCCTTCGTGGAAAGTGGCACCCAGCTTAAACCCAGACTATCTCAAATCCTAAAATTTGGGATTTGATGGATAGAACCTCCAGATACTGAACAAGACTAACTAAAGTCCTTTCTTTTATTTATTCTTTAAAAGATTTTATCTATTTATTTGACAGAGAGAGAGACAGCAAGAGAGTGAACAAAGCAGGGGGAGCGGGAGAGGAAGAAGCAGGCTTCCTGCCTATCAGGGAGCCTGATGCAGGGCTTGATCCCAGGACCCTAGGGACCCACTCATGACTTGAGTGGAAGGCAAATCCTTAACTGACCCTCCCAGAAGCCCCACTAAAGTCCTTTCTTAATGGTGGAAAAAAAAAAAAAGTGGGTCACCTGTGGCTCAGTCAGCATATTTAATCATCTGCTTTCAGCTCAGGTCATGATCCCAGGTTTCTGGGATCAAGTCCCACATCGGGCCCCTTGCTCATTGGGGAGCCTGCTTCCCCTTCTGCCTGCTGCTCCCCACCTCTGCCTGCCGCTCCTTCACCCTGACTGCGCTGCCCCTGCTTGTGTGTGCTCTCTCTTTCTCTCTCAGAAATAAATAAATAAAATCTTCAAAAAAAATGAAAAAAGAGTCATAATTCTAACCTTCAAATTTTTATAAAAAATGAAATTCTGGAGTGCCTGGATGGCAAGCCTCCAACTCTTGGTTTTGGCTCAAGTCATGGCCTCATGGGTCATGGGCTCAAGCCCTGCATGAGCTCTATGCTCAGTGAGGAGTCTGCTTGAAGATTATTCTCTCCATTAGCCCCCTCCCCTGACTTGTTCTCTCCCATGCTCTCTCTCAAATAAATAAAAAAATCTTAAAAAAAATTTCCAAGTATAATTTCATACACATACTCAAAGATAAGCAGGCACAAGAGGAGATTAGACATCATCCAAAAAGAACCAACAGAAACAAGAGTAGGAATAGGCTCACAGGGACTTTAAGTTCCCAAGCTTGCCTTGATCAGGAAGTTAAAGACATTTTGGAAGAGCTAGAAACCTTAAAATGCAACCTAAGGAATTTAAAAACAACAAAAACAAAAGAACACAGACAAACAAAAAAAAAAAATCAAACCTGGAAAAAAAAAAAATACACTGAAAGCTCAATGAATGGTTTAACAGCAGATTTGGTAACCTGAAGAAAAAAAATAGTAACCTAGAAGAAAGGTCAGAAAAAGTTTTTAAAATAAAACACAGAGACCTAAAGGCAGGAAACACAGCAGAGGGAGAAGAGACAGAGAAGACAGAAAGGAAAGGCTGGCATATATATTTCTGGAGCCCAAGATGAAGAAGAGAAAGAATTACACAGGAGAAATATTTGAAGAAGTCATAGCTGAGAACTTAGTAAATCTGACTAAAAAGCACCTACCCACACATCCAAAAACCTGAAATAGGATAAATAGAGGGAAGTTATACCTGAGCACATGGTATGAAAATGCTCAAAACCAAAGAAAATTAAGTCTTAAAAGGAAATTGAGAGCACTTGATACTAGCAGAACAGAACTAAATACTAAAAACAAAGACTTAAAAAAAAATAAAAACAAAATACTTCAAAGAGTAGAGAAAATGGCCCTGATGAAAGGATAAGAAGCAGAAAAAAATAAAGTGCAACAAAATGACCAATATGAGGGTAAAAATGAATGTGTGCTAACTGTATTAAATAATGATGATGTCTTAAGGGGTTCATAAACAGCTTTAATTATAGCACATGACTATAAAAGCATATTAGGTTAGGAGGGAATGAAAAGAAGCTTAAAAAAGAAGTTCTTGGAAATTGTCCAGGAAAATAATTAAAAATCAAAATGCAAAAAAAAGTCAATGCATATTAGATACTAGTAAGTCAAAGATGCATCTTATAATCTTTAATGTAACAACTACAGTGAGAGTAAAGGAGTGTGTAACTGGTGTAACTGCCAAACCAAGTGATAAAAGAATAGTAAATCTCTTGATCTAAAAGAAAGCAAAAATATAAAAGAAAAAAAGGCCAAAAAAAAAAGAAAAAAGAAAAAAAAGGCAGATGTGGAGAGAAAAAGGAAAACAGGCAGAACAAACAAAAATGAAAGAAGAAAACTTTCTTACTCAAATATACCAATATTAACATTAAAGATAAATCAAGTAAAATCATTTATCAAAAATAAACAAATTGTCAGAATTAAAAATAAACTTCAACAATATGATGTTTATAAGAAATACATCTAAAAACATACAAATACCAGAGAACAATGTGAAAAGACAAAAAGAGCTTACCTGATAAAGATTAACAAAAAGAAAGCTAGTATACCTGTGTTAATATCAGCCAAAGTACTTTTAAATAAAAAAGCATAAAAGGTCAATATGAAATGACAACAGGTTTGATTCATTAGGAAAATAAATCAACATCATAAAGGCAATCTATAAAAGACCCACAGCTACTATCATCCTCAATGGGGAAAAACAGAGAGCCTTTCCCCTGCGGTCAGCAGCACAACAGGGATGTCCACTCTCACCACTGTTGTTCATCATAGTACTGGAAGACCTAGCCATAGCAATCAGAAAATAAAAAGAAATAAAAGGCACACAAATTGGCAAAGAAGAAGTCAATCTTTCACTATTTGCAGATGACAATACACTCTATATAGAAAACCTGAAAGATTCCACCAAAAAATTACCAGAACTAATTCATGAATTCAGCAAAGTCACACGATATAAAATAAATGTACAGAAATCTGTTGCATTTCTGTACTCCAATAATGAAACAGCAGAAAAAGAAATCAAGGAATTGATCCTATTTGCATTTATATCAAAAACAGTAAGATACCTAGGAATAAACCTCAATAAAGAGGTAAAAGATCTCTACTCTGAAAACTATAGAACACTCATGAAAGAAATTGAAGTGGACACAAAGAGATGGAAAAGCATTTCAAGTTCATAGGTTGGAAGCATAAACATTATTTAAATGTATATATTACCCAAATCAATCTACACATTTAATGCAATCCCTATCAAAACACCACCAACATGTTTCAAAGAGCTGGGAAAAATAATCCTAATATTTGTATGGAATCACAAAAAAACCTGAATAGCCAAAGTGATCCTGAAAAAGAAAAACAACGCTGGAGGCATCACAATTCTGGCTTCAAGCTCTATTACAAAGCTGTAATCATTAAGACAGTATGGTACTAGCACAAAAATAGACCCAGAGATCAATGGAATAGAATAGAAAACCCAGAATTAGATCCACAACTCGGTCAACTAATCTTTGACAAAACAGGAAAGACTATCCAATGGAAAAAAGACTATCCACTCTTCAACAAATGTGCTGGGAAAATTGGACAGCCACATCCAGTCTCTTCAACAAATGTGCTGGGAAAATTGGACAGCCACATCCAGAAGAATGAAACTGGACCACTTTCTTACATCATAGGTAAAAATAAACTCAAAATGCATGAAAGACCTAAATCTGAGACAGGAAACTATCAAAACCCTAGAGGAGAAAGAACACAGGCAGCAACCTCTTTGACCTCAGCCATAGCAACTCACTAGATACATTGCCAAAGGCAAAGGAATCTACTGGGACTTCATCAAGATGAAAAGCTTCTGCACAGCAAAGGAAACAAAACTAAAGTTTTAGTTTTGTTAGTCAACAAAACTAAAAGGCAGCCTACAGAATGGGAGAAGATATTTGCAAACAACATATCAGTTAAAGGGTTAGTATCCAAAATATAAAGAATTTGGGAAACTTAACACCTCCAAAAAACAAATAATCCAGTTAAGAAATGGGCAGAAGACATGAATAGATACTTTTCCCAAGAAGACACCCAGATGGCTAACAGACACAGGAAAGGTGTTTAACAATGTTCCTCAACAGGGTAATACAAATACGATGAGATACCACTTCACACCTGCCAGAATAGCTAAAATTAACACAAGAAACAACAGTGTTGGTGAGAATGTGGAGAAAAAGGAACTCTCTTACACTGTTAATGGGAATGTAAACTAGTGTAGCCACTCTGGAAAAAAGTATGGAGGTTCTTCAAAATATTAAAAATAGAACTACCCTATGACCCAGCCATTGCACCACTAGGTATCTCCCCACAGGACACAAACATACAAATTTGAAGGGGTACGTGAACCTTTATCTTTATGGCAACATTATCAAAAATAGCCAAACCATGAAGAGAGTCCAAATTTCTATCAACTGATGAATGGGTAAATAAGAACACATACAACACACACACACACACACACACACGGCAATATTACTCAGCCATCAAAAAGAGTGAAACCTTGCTATTTGCAACAACATGGATAGATCTAGAGAGTTTTATGCTAAGTGAAATAAGTCAGTCAGAGAAAGACAAACACCACATGATCTCCCTCACATATGGAATTTAAGAAACAAAACAGATGTATGTATGGGAAGGGGAGGAAACGGAGCAAGGGAAATAAACCATAAGAGACTCTTAACGATAGAGAACAAACTAAGGTTTGATGGAGGGAGGTGGGCAGGGGATGGGATAGATGGGTGAAGGTTATTAAGAAGGGCAATTTTTAAAAAAAGATTTTATTTATCTATTTGACAGAGAGAAAGATCACAAGTAGGCAGAGAGGCAGGCAGAGAGAAGGGGGGAAGCAGGCTTCCTGCCAAGCAGAGAGCCCGATGTGGGACTCAATCCCAGGACTCTGAGATCATGACCCGAGCTGAAGGCAGAGGCTTAACCCACTGAGTCACCCAGGTGCCCCAAGAAGGGCAATTTTTTGATGAGCACTGGGTGTCATGCATAATTGATGAATCAATGAATTCTACTCCAGAAACCAATATTGCACTATATGTTAACTAAGTAAAATTTAAATTAAAAATAAAGGAAAATAAAAATAATTATAAGTTTACATATTTCTAATCAAAATAAGTCAAAATTGTAGCTTACAGAAATTAATAGAAACATAGGTGACATAAAGAAATCCACAATCTTGATCAGGGGCCAAATACCCTTTCTTGGTATTTGATAGAACAAACAGTCAAGAAAACCAGGAAGGTACAAAAAATTGGAACATCATTATTAACAAATTTACTCTAATGGACATAAATAAAAACTGCACTCAACAACTATAGGATGCATAGTCTTTTCAAGGGCAGTCACAACATTTTAAAATATTGATCGTATTCTGAGCCATTAAAGCAAGTAACAAATTTCAAAAATATATTTAGTATAGAATTTAATTAAAGCAAAATCAAAAATAAGAAGAAAATTATTCAAAAAATTTGCTCTGAAATTATGGAATACAGTTCTAAATGGTCAAAGAGAAAAGTGACAAGAGAAATTGGGTAATAAGTTTGAAAATTTAAATGAAAAGGACAGATTGCTAGAAAAATGCAAATTACTACAATTTATAGTAGAAAAAATACATTATAGTTATTTAGCATTAAATAAATTGAGAGATCATTTAAATCTTTCCACAAAAAAAATTTGAATTCAGTTGGTTTTACCAATGAATTTTACTAAATATGTCAGGAAGAAATAACACTCATAAAACTTTTCTAGTGATAAGAATGCTTCCCAACCTATTTTATGAAGCCACTATGAGCTTGATACCAAAATCCAAAACACATTATAAAAACAGAAAATTATAAGCCTATCTTATTTATGAAAGTATTCTTAATAAAACACTGGCAAACTAAGCCTAAATACGTATTAAAAGATAGTACAGGGGCACCTGGGTGGCTCAGTGGGCTAAAGCCTCTGCCTTTGGCTCAGGTCATGATCCCAGGGTCCTGGGATTGAGCCCCGCATCAGGCTCTCTGCTCAGCGGGGAGCCTGTTTGCTTCTCCTCTTCTCTCTGCCTGCCTCTTGGCCTACTTGTGATATATCTGTCAAATAAATAAATAAAATCTTTTTTTTTTTTTAAAGATAGTACATTAGGAAAGTGGATAGAGTTCAAGAATTTGAAGTTGGTAATAGCATTTAAAAAATCAGTGTAATCAGCCACATTAGCCCAAAAGGGAAAAAAGCAAACAATTTGACCACCTCAACTGAAGCAGAAAACCCATCTGATACAATTCACCATCAGTTCATGATAATGCTTCCTAGAGGAGAAGAAAAAAGAAAAAGAAAAAAAAGGATCATCCTTAATCCCTTAATCTATAAAATGTATTCACCTAGAGCCTAAAGAAATATTTCATATAATGGTAAAAAGCTCAAATTTTACTCTTTAAGACTAGTATCAGGGGGTGCTTAGGTGGCTTAATTAGTTAAGAATCCAACTTGATTTGGGTTCAGGTCATGATCTCAGGGTCATGAGACTAAGCCCCACCTTAGGCTCTGTGCTGGATGTGGAGCCTGTTTAAGATTCTCTCTCTCCCTCTGTCCCTCCCTCCACTGGAAAAAAAAAAATACTGGTATCAGGGACAGAATATCTGATATCACCATTTCTATTAACATTGAATTGGAGGTCCTTGCTGTTACAACTGGGTAAGAAAAAGAACCAAAAGTATGAATAACTAAAAATGTAGGAATAATGCCATCATCATTTGCAAACAAAATGATTATATGTATAGAAAATCTAAAATAATCTTCAGAAAACTCGTTAGAATTAATATGTGGGTTTAGATTTCTGGAAATAAGATCATCCATCATATTTCTACAGACTGCATATGCAAACATACATACATATATACATACCTGTGTGTATTGTGTATTGCATTTACTACTTTGAAAATGAACATACATATTGCATTTATACACACATTATAACAAGCTTACAAAATCATTTTGTAGAAATAAATCTAACAGGAATGTGCAAGTTCTTCATGTTGAAATTACAGAGCATTATTGAGAAAGATGAAAGGAGATATAATAAGGGGATATATATATAGATAGATATGAACATATCTATATATATATGAATTAGAGGACTCAAAACTATAACTATCAACTACTTTGTCTCCAAACTTATCAATATATTCAATGAAATCACAATAAAATACCCAACATCTTTGGGAACTGGAGTTGGGAACAAGTTTAGTTTAAAAAAAAAAAAAAGGAAAGGTAAATGGCCATGAAGAGCAGATACTCTTAAAAAAAAGAACAAAGTGAGAGGAAGATCTCTACCAGGTATTAGGCCTTAATCAAAAAGCCACAGTAGTTAAAACTGTAGTACTTGTGTAAGGTTAGAGAAATAAACAGGGCAGAACAGGAGTTCTCCAAACAAGCCATGAATATATATGGTTATCTGATTTATGATAAGGTGGCATTACTCTAGGTAAAGGTTATCTTTTCGGTAAATGATTTTGGGATAATTGAGCATCCATATGGGAAAAGGAAGTGAAACTTGATCCAACCTCTCATCTGCAAAAATCAAATCTAGGTGGATTGTGGTCCTAACTGTGAAAGGTAAAACAACAAAGCTCTTAGAAAATTACAGAATATCTTCATGATATCAGAATAAGGGAAAATTTATTAAACAGACCTCCAGAGGAATTAGTCATAAAGAAAAAGACCAATAAATTGTTTTATAGAAATACTAATAACTTACCTTAATCAAAAGACACCATAAAAAGGGTGGAGAGACAAGCCATAGAATGGAAGAAATATCTTCACAGGACTTTGATAAGAGAGTATATAATTAACCCCTAGAAAATAATTACAAAAAGACAGCTAACCTAGTTGAAAATTAGAGGACTTTAATAGGGATGTTACAAAGTCAGCATCTATGTGAGATAAAATCAAAAGGTGTTCAATATCCTTGGTAAATAGAAAAATACAAATTAAACTACAAGGAGATACCTCTAAATACCCATCAGATGACTGCAATAAAAAGTACTGAGTACTAATGAGGAACTGGTGCAAAGTGAACTCTCACACACTGCTATTGAGTTCAACTGCTTTGGATGACTGGGACCATCTATTGAAATTAAAAAGATGTGGAAGTAGAATGGCCCCTCTCCTTATCAATCCCAGGGGCCATCATGGGGAATTAGTGTTTCTGGTCCCTTCACATTTAGGTTATGGTGGACTAGAAGTCCTGGTTCCTGGAGGAGGAAAATGGAGTTAGAGTGAAATAATTTTCCACCAGGAATCCTGTGACAGGTAACAGTCACAGGCTCCTCACGCCAGAACACCAACAACAAAAGAATGTTCCTAAAGATCATGAGTAGCGAGGGCTGCTGCTACATCACTGGGGCAGGGAAAAGCATATTTGAAATTTAGAGAATGTGCTAGGCCATCCCTGGTGCTTCCATAATGGGTGACAATGAATGCTCAATTATGGCAACCATTGTCAACAACAGCACAGTGACCAAGAGCTCATTGGGAACAAAGGTCACCCTACCAAGCAGACCTAGACCAGCAGATGAGCTGGCTAAGGTAAAGGGAATATGAAGTAGGTGGCAGAGGAGAGTGATCATGTGTATTAATTATGGCCCCAGGACCAACAATTGTCTTATTTTAATTTTTAAAAAGAAATTGTAATGGCAGCCACTCAGAACTACTGACTGCATATAGTCAAATCCTTTCCTTAGTGTGCATTTCAAGACAACAAGATGAATGACAGAGGTTCAAAAAGAAAGCTCAGTAAGAGGGAAGAAGAGATAGCATCTGAAATAGACTTCTGTTTCCTTACTTTTATTCTCTTTGCTTTCCTCATTCTTGCCATACCCTATTTCTAAGTTAATTTCAGAACACAGGGCTTCTATCATTTGGTCCCATGCTTCCTTCAATGGCTCCTGCTTCTTAAGAAATGAGGTATAAATGTCTCTACCTGTCGTTCATTGCTTTGACTAAATGGTCCCCAACTGACCTTTTCTCCAGAATTTGTGCCTGCTGCCATCATCCATCTATATGCTAATCCACATGGAGAACTCACTCTTCTCTAAACACAGCCAAAGCTTTCTTGATACCTTACCCTTATTCAAGCTGTATCCTATGCCAGGGGAGGTTCTTTCAAGCATTCCAAAGTCCATATATCTCCTTAAAAGAAATAGTGAGTATGAAACTCTGCCAATTGTAAAGTGTTACTCAAATGGGAAGTTTTCCTACACTAGTAAAAGTATAGAGTCAACCAAAGAGTCATCCTTCAAGACTCTTAAATGTCCTCTTCTGTAGAAATGATTTTCTTCTATCCTTAACTTCTGAGTTCCCTTCCATCAAGTTGCTAAGAGTCCTACTGACTCCTGCTTAGATGAAAGCAGTCGACGTACTTGTCTTAGCACTCCCTTGTGACTAACCCTTGTGAAGGCAGGGCCATCCTTGCCATGGGCACTCTCCTTGCAGAACTAAGTGTCTTATTCAGGAGAAGAGATTGAGCATGCATAACTGAATTGAAAGTGAATTGAAAGACAAGTACAATATTTATGGGAAAAGCACCCTCAACAAGGAGGGAGATTTTAAAACATAAAGTTCATGACTATAGCTACTGGTAAAGACTTAGCAGCAGGGATTGGCTTAATCTACAGTCAGAAATAACAACAAAAACAAAAAAAAAACAGACAATATATATAGAACAAACATATTCAAGTCACTGAACATTTGGACAGTAATACCTGAGAGGGAAAACAAAGGATGTGAGCTGCTACATTCACCCATTCACTCCAGATTACTGCTTTTAAAAGGCTGTACAGACCATGACAGAGGGCATGGGAACCCAGCTGGTTGATGTATTCCATGGAGGAGCTAGATCCAATAGTAGAGACCAAGAGCTAGAGCTCTCAGTGTAGAGTACCAGGGAAGACAGAAGTGCACAGAGAACCCTGGGAACCTGAAGACAGTCCCCCTCGGGAATCCATCAAAGATGACAGACACACACATGTGAAAGAGCCACTGCAGATGGGAAAGAACAATCTAAGGTTTGGAGGGAGCAGTGTTCTGGGCTCACACACATCCCACAACAGTGCCTGTTCCCAGCACACAGACTAGAAAAAGTAAAAATCCATGGGCACTGATAGAAGACTCAAAAGTGGAGAAAAATTAGCTCTAGAGGCCTACTGCTTCAATTACACCCAACAAACCAAACTATTTTTAGCTACGTAACTGAAGCTCAAGCTTAAGAATATTTATAGAAACATGAAAAGAGGCAGCACCCAGTAAAGTGAACTCCAAATATCTGGCAGGAAAATAAGACCTATCGTGAGAAAAATGAACACATCAGTTGAAACTGTCTTATTTCAATAATAGAGACAGTTATTTGTTTATTGATATATTTACTTATAGTTATTTATTTACTTACTATATCTATTCAATAAATAAGACAAGATAGACTAAAATTCACAAGAGACACAGATGTTAGAATTAGCAGGAAAGGACACTAAAACAGTAATTGTAATTAGAATTCCTATAATCAAAATAAAATAGGGACATTGAAGTTAAAAAAAAGGCCCAAACTGAATTTCTAGATATAAAAACTATAATGTTGGAGATGAAAAATAAATAATATTAGAAATTGTAAAAGAAAAGACAGAGAGCTTAAAGTTTTTTATTTTTTTATTTTTTATTTTAGAGAGAGAGCTCACACATGTGCACACACAAGTTGCAGGGAGGGGCAGAGGGAAAGCATCTTCAAGTGGACTCCCCACAGAGGGTAGAGCCAGGGAAGGCCTCAATCTCACAGCGTATGAGATCATGACCTGAGCTAAAACCAAGAGGCAGACATTTAACTGACCATGTAGGTGTCCCAAAAAGATAGTGAACTTGAAAGATAGCAACAGAAATGATTCAAAGTGAAATCAAAAAGAACAAAGAACCAGGCTCCTGGGTGGCTCAATGGGTTAAGCCTCTGCCTTCCGCTCAGGTCATGATCCCAGGGTCCTGGGATCGAGCTCCACATCGGACTCTCTGCTCAGCAGGGAGCCTGCTTCGCCCTCTCTCTCTGTCTGTTGCTCTGCCTACTTGTGGTCTCTCTCTGTCAAATAAATAAATAAAATATTTTTTTAAAATTCCTTTAAAAAAAAAGAGAGAGAATTAAGAACCAAAGAGAAAAGAACGTCAATGATTTATGGGATGACTTCAAAAGGCATCTTAATACTTAAGTATTTGGAGTTCTCAGAGGAACAAGAAGATATTAAAAAAAACAAAAACAAAAACAACAAAAAAACCCAACTTTGATGGTAATGGCTGAAAAGTTCCAAACTTGATGAAAACCATAAACCTGCAAACTCAAGAATTTCAAGGCCCAAAATGACAAAGAAAATTACAATGTTACACCTTAGTCAATTTATCCAAAACTCACAATTTAAAAAAAAAATCTTAAGAGCACCTGAGTGACTCAGTCAGTTAAGTCTCTGACTCTTGATTTCAGCTCAGGTCATGATCTTGGGGTCCCGGGATTGAGCCCTATGTCAGGCTATGTGCTCAGCATGGAGCCTGCTTCAGATCCTCCCTCTGCCCCTTTCCCTCACTCTTTCTTTCTCTCTCTTTAAAAGAAATAAATCTCTTTTAAAAAAAGAGCAGTTGTGTTATATACAAAGATACAAAAATAAGAATAATGGCAGACTTCTCATTGGAAATAATAAAAGCAAAAAGACAGGTAAGCAACATCTTCGAAGCACTGAAAGACAAGATAACTATCAACCTAGAATCTATAACCAATATAGATATAGTTCAAAAAGAAAAACAAACGTGTTTTTGTAGAGACAAAAGCTGAAAAAAAAAATCACTGACAGAACCACACTACCAGGAAATGTTAAAGTTCTTTGGGCAGAAGGAAAATGGCATCATTTGGAAATCTAGACAAAATACGGAGGTGCACAGAAAATGTTAACTACATGGATACGAATATAAGTTTTTTTTAATTTTATGACTCTCTTTAATATATGTATAAATACAAAAAATAACAAGGTATTGTGTATTTAACACACAGGTAAAATAGTACAAAGGCTGCAAGGCTGCCAGAAAAGAAATAGAAGTATACCACTGCAAAGTCCTTTTATTATTTGTGAAGTGGAATAACATCACTTGCAATAGACTAAAGATGTATCCTATAAACTCTAAAGTAACTACAGAAACAGTAAAACAAAGAGTTATAGCTAATTAGAGAGGAAAAAAAGAAATAGAAAAAGAGAACAAAGATGAGAAAGCAAATATCAATATTATAGTATTAAACTTAACTATGTCAGTAATCACATTAAATCACAAAACCTTTAAACATCCCAATTATAAGGCAGAGATTATAAAAAAGGATTTTAAAAAGGGCAAAACCCAACTGTATGTTGCTTATAAAAAATGGACTTCAAAAACAAAGTCACACAGGTTAAAAATAAAATGTGGGCATGTTAAAGCTACTCAAAAGAAACCTAGAGCAGACAGAGTAAATTCCAGCTCAAAGGATATTGCCAGGGATGAGGAAGGTCACTTCATAGCGATAAAAGAGTCAAAATGCCCAAACAACGAAGCTTCAAAATAAATGAAACAAAATTTGTAGATCTTTAAAGAGAAATAGACAAATCCACAATTATACTCAGAGGTTTCAATAGCCCTTTTCAATAATTCATAGAACAAACAGGCATAAAGTTAGCAAGGACATAGAAGAATTGAACAATATCACCAACCAGAATGACCTACTTGACATTTATAGAACATTCCACTCAACAAAGCAAAATTCACACTATTCTTAAAAGAGCACATTAAGAGAGACCATATTCTAGGTAATAAAATAAGTATGAATAAATTTAACATAGTTCTCTCTCACCACTATGGAATTAAGTTAGAAATCAATAACAAAGAACTCTGGGAAAATGCCCAAATATTTGGAAACAAAATACCACATTTCTAAATAACCTATGGGTCAAAAAGAACTAAAAAAGGAAATCAGTAAGTGTTTTGCACTGAATGAAAATGAGAACACAGATATGTAGGATTCCATTAACATACGGGGGCATTTATAGCACTAAATTCATGCATTAGAAATGAAGAATGGTCCCAAGTCAATGATCTCAGCTTTAACCTTAATTAGAAAAGAAGAGTAAACTAAATTCAAAGTGAGCAAAACAACGTGATGAAGATCAAATTGGAAATCAATGACATAGAAAACAGAAAAGTAATAGTCATTGAAATCAAAAAATTTTTCTTTGAGAACATCAGTAAAACTGATAAACCTCTAACCAGACAGATAAAGAAAAAGAAGAGGGAGAAAAGGCTCTAATTACTGATATTAGGACTGAGTATGAATAAACATTGCCAATAAATTCAGTGAATTGGATGAAAAAGGAAAAACTCTTTAAAAGACACAACTACCAATGCTTACCAAAGAAAAAAGAGAAAACATGATCAACCCTATATTTACTAAGACATTGACATTTGAAATTGCAATTTGATATAATCCTATATTTAGAAAGTCTCAAGGAATCCTAAAGAAAGGTACTATAGCTAATAAGTTCAGCAAAGTTTCAGGGTACAAGAGTAACACACAAATGAGATGTTTCAGTCTATTAAAACGAAACATTCTGTTAAGGAAATTAATAAAGCTATTCTGTTTACAATAGTATCTAGAAAGAGAAAATATCTGGTAATAATTTTAGAAGGTGGAAGACTTATATCTGAAAACTATAAAAACTGAAAATTAATAAATAAAAGAAAAGACAACCTCTGCTCATGAATTGGCATACTTAATATTGTTAAGACATCAGAACCACCCAAAGTGATCTACAGCTACAATTCAATTTCTGTCAAAATCACAACAGCCTTTTTTTGCAGAAACGGAAGACAATCCTCAAATTCATGAAATAGAAGTTGGAAAACTCATATGTCCTAATTTCAAAACTTACCACAAAGGTTCAGCAATCAAAAGAGTGTAGAGCTCACATAAAGGCAGACATATAGAACAACAGAATAGAAAGCCCAGAAATAAACTCTCTCACATAAAGTCAAATGTTTTTTGAAGACCACTCAATGCGGAAAAAAAAATATAGTCTTTTCAATAGATGTGCTGAGACAACTGGATATTCCCATGTCAAAGAACAAAGTTGGAGCCCTACCTCATATCGGGTATAAAAATTAACTCAAAATGATCTAAATATAAGGACTCAGCCATAACATTTTAATTTATTTATTTGAGAGAGAGAGAGACAGAGACAGCAAGAGACAGCAGGAGCTGGGAAGAGAGGAAGAACCAGGCTCCCCGCTGAGCAGGCACCTGGGATCATAACCTGAGCCAAAGGCAGATGCTTAACCAACTGAGTCACCCAGGTGACCCAGCCATAAAATTCTTAAAAGAAAACATGAGGGTAAATCTTTCTGACCTTGGATTAGGCAAGAGTCTTAGATATGATAAAAGCACAAGCAATAAAAGAAAAAAACTGTTAAAATGAACTTCATGAAAATTAAAATTTTTTACAAATGAAAGGACATCATGATTAAAGTGAAAAGATAACCTAGGGAATGAAAGAAAGCATCTGCAATTGTATGTCTAATAAAGGTTTAATATCCAGAATATATAAAGAATTCTTACAAGTCAAAACCAAAAGACAATCACCTATTTAAAAAATGAGTGAAGAACTTGAACAGAGAAATCTATCCAAGGAATATATACAAATGTATATAAAAAGATGCCTAATATCACCAGTCATTAAGAAAATGGGAACCAGGGCACCTGGGTTACTCAGTGGGTTAAGCCTCTGCCTTCGGCTCAGGTCATGATCTCAGGGTCCTGGGATCAAGCCCCACATCAGGCTCTCTGCTCAGCAGGGAGCCTACTTCCCCCTCTCTCTCCGCCTGCCTCTCTGCCTACTTGTGATCTCCTCTCTCTCTCTCTGTCAAATAAATAAATAAAATCTTTAAAAAAAGAAAAGAAAATGGAAGCCAAAATCACAATGAAATACTACTTCATACCTACTAGGATGGTTTTCTTTAAAAAACCAACAAAAAAAAAAAAAAGGAAAATAACAAACATTGATAAGGACCTGGAGAAACTGCAAGACTCATACATAGATGGTGGGAATGTAAAATGTGCAGCCACTGTGGAAAAGACCACTTTGGTGGTTCCTCAAACCTTATGACCCAGCCATTTCACCTCTAAGTATAAACCCAAAAGAACTGAAAACAGAGGCTCAAAGAGATACTTGTACACCAATGTGCACTGTAGAATCATTCAGAATAGCCCAAAATGGAAGTAATCCAAGTGTCCGTCAAGAGATGAATGGATATTGCAAGCCACACTGTGGCAAATGATGGACACTGTCTGACACAAATTGAACTTGCTATCACAAGAAAGTCTGACCTGTCTTAGTGTTCTCCTCCATGAGGCCAACTGTTACATAGACTTCAACAATGTTTCTGCTCTGGGCTTAAGTGCAGTTGAAATGTGTTCTTGTTCAGGTGCATGGGGGACGAAAGGGTGAGGAGTGCCAACCTTCACTAACCACCTGGTCTTCTGAGACATCTCCACTTCATCTTAATCGTACGGAACAGTTAAGCCTCTACTTATTCTGGAACACTTCCAAATGTTTACATAGGAGTTGTTTTTTTTTTTCCAGAGGAAATGACAGTGGATGAATTTGGTCTGTGAATCCTCTTAGAATTACAAGTAGCATTGTGTTTGTGTATGATGATCTGAGGGAAGGTTCCAAATCAAATGGGGGCAAGGGTTTTAAATGTGCATGAGAGTCAGTGAGGTATGATATAAACTGGAGTATTAAGAGTTTACTCCTTTTTTTGTTCTGTCCCCTCCCAAAAAAAGGAAAGAGACAGAGATGAATGGATAAAATATGGTATATAAATTCAATGGAATATTTTTTCTCATTTTTAAAATTTAATTTATTTTCAGTGTAACAGAATTCATTGTTTATGCACCACACCCAGTGCTCCATGCAATACGTGCCCTCCATAATACCCACCACCTGGCTCTCCCAACCTCTCATCCCCCGCCCCTTCAAAAACTTAGATTGTTTTTCAGAGTCCATAGTCTCTCATGGTTCACCTCCCCCTCCAATTTTCCTCAACTCCCTTCTCCTCTCCATCTCCCCATGACCTTCATGTTATTTCTTATGCACCACAAGTAAGTGAAACCATATGATAATGGACTCTCTCTGCTTGACTTATTTCACTCAGCATAATCTCTTCCAGTTCCATCCATGTCAATACAAAAGTTGGGTATTCGTCCTTTCTGATGGAGGCATAATTCTCCATAGTGTGTATGGACCACATCTTCCTTATCCATTCGTCCATTGAAGGGCATCTTGGTTCTTTCCACAGTTTGGCAACCGTGGCCATTGCTGCTATGAACACTGGGGTACAGATGGCCCTTCTTTTCACTACATCTGTATCTTTGGGGTAAATACCCAGTAGTGCAATTGCAGGGTCACATGAAAGCTCTATTTTTAATTTATTAAGGAATCTCCACACTGTTCTCCAAATTGGCTGCACCAACTTGCATTCCCTCAATGGAATATTATTAGGCCAGAAAAGTAATAAAGTTCTGATTCATGCTACAACATGGATGAAACCTGAAACATAATGGTAAGTGAATTAAATGACACAAAAGGACAAATATCAAATTATTCCATTTACATGAAATTTCTAGAAAAGGCAAATTCACAGAGACAGGAAGTAGATAAAAGGTTGCCAAGGGCTGGAGCTATAGGTATAGCTTAATGGTTAGAGAGTTCTGTGTAGGTTAATGAAAATTTTTGAAAATAGTGGCAATGGTTGTACAATAATGTGAATGAAATTCATGCTGTCAAATTATACATTTAAAATGGTTTAAAAAGTGCTAATTTTACATTAAACATATTTTACCACAACTAAAAGAAAAATACTGGTTGACCACTTACCATACAAAATATTGTTGAGGGTGTGGAAGAACTGGAACTTTCGTACATGCTAGTGGGAATGCAAAATTATGCCGCCAATTTGGAAAGCAGTTGGTAGTTTTCAGAAAGCTAACCTACCATACAATCCAGCTATTCCACTCCTGGGTATTTTATTTATCTAAGAGAAATTAAAGTCTATTTCCATACAAAGACCTACATATGAATTTTCACAGCACTCTTATTTGTAACAGCCAAAAACTATAGGTAATCCAAATGCCTACCAATAGGTTAATGTATTGAGATATACGATTGAGATATAGTTACATAAAGGGACATCACTAACAATGAAAAGAAACAAATTACTAACACACAACACCTTAGATGAATCTCAAAGTGTACCAAGAGGAAAAGAGCAGATGACAAAAGTACATACTATAAATCTCTGGAAAATCCAAAATAATCTACGGGGACTAAAAGATCAATGGTTGCCCACGGGCTCAGGGAAAGTGTGAGAGAGGCTTTACAAACTTTTTGGGGTGAGAGACATGTTAACTAACTTGGTTGCAGTGACAGTTACCCTAGTGTATACTTACGTTAAAGCTCATTAAATTGTCCATTTTAAATATATGCAGCTTACTCTATGTCAGTTGTACCTCAATGGGGCAGTATTATAAATGAAAGGACAGATGAAGTTTACAACTGATAATAACTAGCAAAAGTCTTCCCCCTCCCCGTGGCACGCTAATTTTCCCTAACTTTTGATTTTCTGAATGGGTCTTATAGAGAAGCTAAAACAAAAAAACAAACAAACAAAAAAAAAACTGCTTAATAAATTGCCTATCCTTTAGGAACTACATTGTCACCTGACTTCTCCAAGGCTATTTTCACCTCAGGAAAAGAGGCACTTTCCCAGTTCCTTCTCCCCTTCCTTCCTTCATTCCTTCTTTCCTCATTCAACAAATATTTATTGAGCACGTAGTAATTATCAGGCATTATTCTAGACATTGGGAATAAAGACATAGACAATATAAAAAGTTCTTGCTCAAATAGAGCTTATATTGGAAGGGGAGAAGACAATGAAAAAAATTAAGTACAATATGTGGTATGTTGCTCGAGAAGAATTATTATGGGGAATACATAAGGCAGAAAATGGCCAATAAGGCAAAGCCTAGCCAAGAAACAGGTGTGAGTAAAGGCTGCTTTTCATGAGGAAGTCACAGAAATAATCATGGAGAAGACAAGATTTAAGCAAAGACCTCCAGGGGTGAGGGGTCAGCCATGCAGATGGCTGGGGAACGAACACTGTAGACAGAAGTAGCGCGCACAAAGCCTCTGAGGCAGAACCACGCCGGCTTCGGGGAAGCGCAAGGAGGACACTGTGGACTGGTGCGACGTCAGAAAGGAGGAGAGTAATGACAGATGATGTCAGAGGGGACGGGGAGGAGCATTCAGAGCTGGTGAGCCATTATCAGTTTTGACTGAGGGAGACAGGAAGCCCTCGGAGGACTGAAGAGGAGACTGGGTGGATAAGGGGCAGAGAAGGAGGGGAGGGCTAAAGCAAGGAGTGCAGGTGCTGTGGAGCGTAGTACAGTAACCCAAGCAAAAGACAATGGCTTGGTCCAGGGGGTAGAAAAAGACTAGCTTACAGTCATGCATCAAATAGGAAGAAGAGGGGAGTCAGGACTTTTGGCAGGAATAACCTGAAGGATGAAGTGGCCATTAACTGAAATGTGGAAAATTGTGATGAAATACTTTTGAGGTACCTCAAAATCGATCAAGTTCGATTTGACATGGATTGTGTTTGAGGTACCAGTAAAATAAGTCCTTTAATAGAGAGGGGACTCATCTGAAAGTGAAATGAGGTCAAGAGTGATCACTGTTAAAAGAGAAAATGACTAGGATTAGGTGATCCAGAAAGAAGACCGTGCAGGTGAAGTCCTTAGGTCACTGATACAGAGAGGCCAACAAAAGGCACCAAGACACACGGAGCTCCACTGTGTAAGAGGAGTGAATCTGTGGGATTCACACAAGAGCATTCTAGCTCAATGGAGGCCTGTGGTTACAAAGATGAAAAAGGGTCGGTAGGTTTAGATACATTTAGGAGGTAAAAATTAACAATACTTGGTTCAATACTATGAGCAAACAAATCTAGGATAAAATTCTAAGGTAAAACTCAGAAATAGTTACAGAGCCAGATTTATACAAAAAGCAAAAATAGGAAATGCAATTAATTCTTGATAATTCTAATGAGTATTTCTTTCAAATCTAGACACGTGGTGCAGTATTTCAAATGGCATGTTTAGTAATGCTAGAACACCTAAATAGAAAGGGCAGCATTTAGAAATTATTACATTCATGCATGGATGTGTGTATGTACATATTAGGGCATCAGAAATATCAGGAAGGAGATACTACCAAATATTTAGAGTGGTTATCTCTGGATGGTAGAATTTCTGGTGACTATCTTTTGTTTTTTTTTTCTTTCTCTTTACTACGCTTTAACTATCACGTTTTCTTTCACAACTTAAAAACAAAGTATTAGTTTTGTCCCTCTAGAGAGAAAATCAAAGAGGCAACAGGCCTTGAGTGACTTAGAGTTCATCAAATTCTTGCTAGATTCCTGGCTCATTTTTAAGCTCTGAGATAATCAGACGCTATTACCATGAAGATCCCAACTTGGGTAAAAAAATGATTTTAAAAAATTGAAGTCCTTAAAATTCACCAATAAAAAATATAAGTTCTTTTTGCCATGCAGATTAACTAAGGCGGGATCTAGAATATGATACTTGTCTTTTTAAATACAATTTGTCAATATTGGGAAGAAGCAAGAAAGGGAAAGGATAAACCACCTGTTGAAGCATGTGAAATGTAAGTGAGATCAACAATAATTTGGAACCTGGGAAGCCCATCTTTTTTCTTTGATTTGCATTTGGATTGGTGGCAGTCTCTAACCTAGAATAATAAAATGCATCGCTTTGTTTTCTTGGTCCCAGTGAAGCTATCCAAAATCCTACCTATTTCTCTTTTGGAATTGTTTATTTTTAAAACCTAGGCTCACGTGATTCTTCTATATGCTGAATGTTAACACTTTGCTGATGGCAAAAGACCATCTCTGCTCCTACGCTCCTATTTATTTTTTATTGAAGTATAACTGACAATATCTTAGTGATTTGATATTTTTATATATTCTGAAATGATCACTTTTAGTCTGTTACCGAAGTTATTACAATATTACTGACTGCATTTCTAGTGATGTATATGGCACCTTTCTTTATAACTGTACGTGTACCTCTCAAGCCCCTTTACTTATTCTACCTGCTCCCAACTCCTCCCCACACTGTAACCAAAAGTCCCTGTGTAAACTGAGCATCTGGCAACTTTGTCGGGCCAGCTGGGGCAGGCACAGGGCAGGAGGGTCCCAGGCCATACCAGGTTTGCTTTGGTGAGATGGCTGGATCAGATGCAGGTCAAGGTCCGGTCTCAGTACATGCGACATAGGAGCCAGCATGGCAAGACGGTGGCTAGAGTGGGCACAAGCCAGGAGTGTCCTGGAGCACACCACACTGGGCTGTTCTGGCAGGTTGGAGCTGGAGCAACTGTGGAAGGAGGAGCATTTCTGGGGCATTCCATATTGGGACTGCCTCTTAGCAGGATCACTGCACTGGGCACAGGTCACAGGGGTCCCTGAGTTCATCAGTGTACCATGGCCCCCTTGACCCAATGGCTGGAGCTGGGGTGGGTGCTGGCTAGGGATGCCCAGGGTGTGCAGAGGGGGAAAGCTGGAATTGGTATAACCTAGGGGTCTGGGCATGCTGAGGTGGCCCTAGCACTCTGGCTAGAATCCCTGGAACCTGCAGCCACTGGGTTTATCAAGATTGAGTGTAAACATAAAAGAACTGTTTCTCACTGGCACCTTCAACCCAGGAAGAATTCAAGCAGTTTCCTGCCCATCTGGTAGAGGCTCTAGGGTTAATAAGTAGATTCCCTTTACTGACAGTCTAGTTGCTATTTATTTATTTATTTGCGGGAGAGAGTAAGCGAGAGAGAGCTCAAGCCAGGGGACGGGCAGAGGGAGAGGGAGGAGCAGACTTCCTGCTGAACAGGAAGCCTGATGAGGGACTCCATCCCAGGACCCTCGGATCATGACCTGAGTTGAAGGCAGATGCCTAACCAACTTAGCCACCCAGGCACACGCCCTTATTTATTTATTTATTTATATTTAAATGTAAATTCGAATTAGTTAACATACAGGGCAATATCAGTTTCTGGAGTAGAATTCAGTGACATACAACACCCAGTGATCATCATAACAAGTGCCCTCCTGAATTCCCACCACTCATCTAGCCCATCTCCCATCTACCTCCTTAGTTGCCCTTTAAACCGCTATTTTTTCACTGTGTTTCAGGGCAGCCAATTCTGTATATGGGCGTCCTCGTAACATCCCTCCCTATTGCAGGTAGTGCCTTGTGAGTGGGGTCCTAGTATCACTGTGTCTCCGTGTCTCTGGCTTTGCTCTATGCGTTCCATCTCTCCTTGTTGTGCAGAAACTATTCAACCACCCTTCAGTTCATCTTCAGGAGAAATCCAGGTTCTGTGTGTCCTGGGAGGGAGTGAGTTTAGGGTCTTCCTACACCACTGTCTTAGACTGCCTTCCTGCTGAGAAATTTAATTTCTGTAAGAAAAGAATTGCTTTTCCACCTGTGCTTAGTTCCTCCTCCAGCAAAAGTAACCTGCCCAGAGCAAGGGCTTTACTTTTAGAAGTCTAAGTTGCTTGCACATGGAATTCTTGAAATAAATTATTTTCATTGGGACTTGGCATGTTTAATTTTAGATCATTAATTTAACATCTGCTTATTTGTTTGTCTCTTGACTATTAGCAAGTAGTAAGTCCCACTCATCCCGAATGACAGCAGATGGTCAGGCTTCTGCTTGTGGCAACTCATTTGCACTAGGTCCCCCTCTTTTCTAAACCTTCTGATCACCCTAGGCTCCACTTGGCTCCCACTCACAAACCCTCTGACACCCAGCCCTGAGAGCATCTACAGTATACCTGATCCTATGCAGACCCACATAGGAACAAAATACAGCACTATCTGTGACTGGGGGCATGCCATGTGCCAGGAACCATGTCTTAATTTGTGTCCAAACCTTATACCAGCACTTCAAGGAAAGTATTTTCTTATACACTGGGCACAAGTAAAGAAACTGGAATCCAGAGGGCACACAACTGGTTCCAGACAGAGTTAAGCAAGAAGCCTAAGCCCTTTGAGACATCCATCCTCTTCCTGACATTCCTTTGTGCCCCCAGGGTCACTGTCCAGCTTGGTGGGGATGGAAGAAGGGGGCTTCTGCTCAGGGAGAGCCACTGTGCTGTGTGGTGCTCTCATGCATACTCCTCTTGCTTCTCTGCCATTAGCACTGCTATGTCAACACCTGCCCACTTTGCACTGCCAAGCCGATCAACAGTAGGGGACCCTGTTGCTTAAAGTGACTCAGAATTATGCTCCAAATCCCATGCATAACTGACTAGCAATACTTATTCTCCTGACCCAATCCCTAATCCTTATGAGGATTAAAAGTCTGAACAAATAAAAGGATCCCCTTTGTTACCCAACGATACAAAGTCAGACAGCAGTTCTCCTCCTGGCTAAACAACCCTGCCTCCCTGCTCCCTCTCTACACTTTGGTGTACTTCCCTTTTGGAGGCAGCTGGGGCAGCTGTGGTTCTCTCCTCCCCCGACATGCTCCTGCTAGACAGAGAGTTAATGGTGGTGCAGTTTACCTAATCCCTGCCAGGGTCACTCTAACATGCTCTTTGGGAACTGTCCTGGTTCATCCAGAAGAAAACAGTGGAAAAGTAAGGAATAAAAGGAACACAGAGAGGGGTACTCTGGCTCTTTGTCTCTAAGGCTCCCACTGCACTGTGACAAATATCCATCTCTTCCAGGGAGGAAAAGCAGTTTTGATCACTCCCCTTGTTACACACACATATAATCCACTTGTGACAAGAGGACACAAATGGCCACACAGCCACTCTACCCGTGCTGGCCTCCGACAAGATCAACCACACAGAAGCAAGTTACTACAGGACTTCTAGTGATACTCATTTTTAATCTCATCCTGATATGTTTCTTTCCTATAAAATATTTTATACGGTACTGAAAGTATTAGTTTAGTAGTAACCTGACCCACGACAGTAGTCATGATTCAACCTAATGCACAGAATTTAATTTATAATAAATAAGCATACATGACAGGGAAGATACATGTGCTTGGGCACTCGTTATCAGTTAGGGTGCATGAATGAGTTTGGGAACTGGAAACCTCACTGGGAGAACAAAAGGCACAGGCAAAGTCAGGCAAATCCAAAAAACTGAAGCATCTTGCTGGGATTCTGATTGCCACACATAAAATAGGGATGACAATGATCCTGTTCAATGGGGTGAGGATTAACAAGACCCCGGAAAGGGTGCTAGTGAAGATTAGCCCCTTTGGAGGGTTCAGCCCACACAGGTGCCCAAACCGGTGATGTCCAGTCGTTCTCTGGAGCACAGACCCTCTGGCCACCAGGGCCCTCTCTGTTAAATATTATCCAAACCCCTCCTCCTTCTGCTAATGAATATATCTCTCATTTTATAGCCACTTGCTGACAACGGTGCAGCAGAGCCTGGAGTGTCCTCCCCAAACCGAGGCTGCACTGCAGGGAATTCTGTCCCCCTGCCCTCTCCCACACAGGTTAGTACACATAATTTTCTTAACAGGAGAGTCTGGCTCCACATCT
The DNA here is from genome assembly GCF_022355385.1 of Mustela nigripes. Lineage (NCBI taxonomy): Eukaryota > Metazoa > Chordata > Mammalia > Carnivora > Mustelidae > Mustela > Mustela nigripes. The sequence continues at coordinate 23,520,950 of NC_081569.1, forward strand.
AATTTAAATCTTTGCTGCCCAAGTCTGTCTTCCTCTCTTCTATTCTTGACAAAGCTGGACCACTCCTGCAGCATAACAAGGCAGATGAGAGCAGGCCTCCACTGAAAGCCTGGGTCCAGCACTGCTTGCCACGCTACTCATTCGGGAAGCAGATTTCACATCCCTGTGTCCCAGCTGCCACATGGGCCCTGGCATGCAGCGCCCACAGTGGGCACTGTGGCCGGATGCTGTGACATCACGGGCACAGCTGTTTAGCTCTGCCATCTCACGACCCCTCTGCCATGTCCTTGCCCTTTTCCATAAAAGGCAGTCACAGAGCAGAGACGGGAGACCTTAAGATCCAACAACATCCGTTTCCAGATAGGGAACAATCCTGGGCAATGGAAGGAGTGACGTGGTCAAGGTCCCATGGCCATGTCAGGGCCGGTCTCTCATCTCCCTGCCCAGCCTAAAACTGCTCACCACAGCTCCATTCCATTCCCCTCTGCTCCTTCAGCAGCCCCTAGGATCACGTTGTCCCTCTGAAGCCATTCATCAGGACCAGAAGCAGAATAGTCCATGCTCAAACGATGGTCAGGGTCTAAGCCAAAGTGCTAGATCTGCCTCCCCTACTTTTTACTTCTCAAACTCTCTCCAGGGAAAAACCCACAAGATGCCAAGTAAACATATGTGATGGTTAATTTTATATGTCACTTTGACTGGCCAAGGACTTGCCCAGATTAAACACTGTTTCTGGGGGTGTGTGTGTATGAGGGTGTTTCCAGATGACACGGGCACTTGAATCCGTGGACTCAGTAAAATACATGGTCCTCCCCAACACGGGTGGGCGTCATCCGAGCCACCGGGGACCTGAAGAGAACAGGAGATAGAGGAAAGAGAAATCTGTTCTTTTTTCCTGCCTCACTGACTAAGCTGGGATATCTTATCTTGTCTTCTGCCCTCAGTCTGAGATTTACATCATTGGCTCCTCTGATTCTCTGGCTTTCAGTCTGAGACTGAATTACACCCCCAGCTTTGCTAGTCTCCGGCTTGCAGGCGGCAGAACATGAGGCTTCTCACCTCCCATAAACCCATGAGCCAATTTCTGTGACAAATCTCTCTAGACATACAGATACACACACACACACACACACACACACACACATCTATAGGTCTATATCTCTCTAGAAATAGACATCTACAGATAGATTTATTGTAGACATTGGCATACAGATACTGACAACAGAGAGAGAACTCTCTTTCTCTCCTATTGGTTGTTTTTATGGAGAACTCTAATACCCCATAACCTTTTAGAGTCTGTTACCTTTTCTAAATACTCCAAGAGACCTAACTAAGCAAGGCCTCTTCCCAAAATAGCCTGAAGGCCCTAAGATCAGTTGATATGAAACAGGCAGAGGTTGGAAGAACAGTTTCTGTAAATGGTTCCATCCTTGGTGATTTCTGCCAAAGACTGCCTCCTGAGTCTCATCTGACCAGCGTGGTAAAAAAAACATGGCTCTTGGGGCAGAGAGCTCCCCATGGGAAAACTGCATATGTACCTCTATGTACCAATCTACAAACACACACAGGCGAGCGTGTGCGCGAGCACTCACGTCAGTCAATGAGTGTTACCCTTACTTTTTAAACTTTAAAAACAAAGAATATTTTTATATATTTTAATCTTCTGTTGCAAGATTTCTGGAGGCCTTGGAGGACAGGAAGTGGTATCTGGAATTTAAAAAAACAGGCAGTGACCTAAAAAGAGGCCAGGCTCCAGGAACAGAGGAAATCCCCAAGGTTGCCCAAGTTCACACCTGGACGGAAACCTGGGATATCAAGCGAAGGAGGTCTGGGGCATGCTGTGGATGATATTCCAAACTGCTAGTGTTTCCTAAAGTGTGTCCACTCTGGGAGGTGTGGATTGAGAATTTCAGAAAGGCAGGGTGGGTGCAGACTATGAAAGACCAGCCAACAGTATGAAACAGAACAGTTCAGATGTGGAACGGCATTTTGTAGTAGGGGGGCAGGGGGGCTTCATTAGGAGTCCAGTTGCCAGTGATTCTCATTAAGAAAAGCTCGTGGAACAGAGGCTGCTAGTTCAACAAAGTCGGGGACACAGCACCAGCTGTAAAAGGATTCACCCCAGGAAAAACTGTTCCTAATTAACTACTACACAGATTAGAGCCAGCCAACACAAGCTGCTCCCACGTGGGTCAATCTACCAGTAATACAAATAAAGTATCCCTAAAATTACATCTATGAAAGAATATCACTCAATTATATTTTATCCAGAGGTTTTCAAAAGTGCATCATTTGTAGGTGATTGATGTTTGCCACTTTTTTTAAAAAAAAGAAATGTCTTAATTAGGGAATTACAGAAATAATAGCTTCTGTCAAGAGGGCAAGAGAACATAAAGACTGATTATTGTCCCATTCATGTTTAGAAAATAGGAAGTAATTAAAGAAAAATATGTATTTACATCCAGGTGTAAATCCTGCACTGCATGGCTTCTCAAATTCGAAGGGACTCAAATATCAATTCCCCACGGATCTTATCAAAACGCAAGATCCTGTCTCTGTGGGTCTGGGTGGTACCTGGGACCTCTGCATCTCTCACCAGCCCTAGGTGAGGGCACTGCTGAGGCTATACCCACCAACCTCTGGAGCAAGGATGTAGGAATACTAGGGATCATGTGCATGCAGTTAATCAAAGATCCATGATGCAGTATGGGTTTCCAGGACGAAGCATGTTCCCTTACTGGTGAGTTCAGCCTCCTTTATCTTATCTCCACGAAACATGAGGATTATCACCACAGCCAGTCCACCTGTGGTACTACAAATCATACAGGCTCTGCACTCAGTTTTAAGGTGGTAAGAGCCAACGTCTCCTCCAGTTGCAGAGGGTAATTCTGCAGTGTGCCTGGTAAACACTTATGAGGAGTCAGGAGAAACAATGGACACAAATTAAGTCTTGCTTCTGGATTATTTTCTCTTTGTAAGCTTGGCTTTTACAACTGTTGTAAAAGCCAACAGTCCTCCAGCTTGAGGTGGAGCATCTCTGAGCCCTGGTGGCCACATGGACCCTCTAATGAAGTTGGCACTGGGCTGGGAGGCACTGTGTCTGCTGAGCTCAGCACTGCAGTCCAAGTTGCTGGGCTGCCAGGGTAAATCTGTCTAACAGCCGCTGGCACATCAAGCCAATATCCTCCCTTTCTCTGTGAATACCTGCCAAGAACTGCAAGATGCGACAAAAGAATTCCCTCTAAAAATCAGGACTTTCCTTTAGAAGCACTGCCCCTGCCCCTGCCCCTGACCCTGCCCCTGACCCTGCCCCTGAAGCTGAGTCTGTTAAAAGCCCCCAGAGTGCTGGTTCTGCCATGCTGTTCCCATGTTCTTACACCAGGGAAGCTCACGTTACAGCTGCAGACCTGGCATCCCACAGCCCAGTGGCTGGCACTCTGCCATGGAGAGCTTGGTCTTACTGCAGTATTAAAGCTGCCTGCTCTCGGGCACAGGCAGGCAAGGACTCCCACAGCCCTGGGCCGAGGGTCAATGATGCAGCCTCCTCCTTCCCAGAACTCTAGACATTTCTCAACTCAACCCTTTATAAGCTCCCAGCTTCTCCATTATTTCTGTGGACTTATGGAGCTCAAGGCAGGCCTCCCACTTGAGACAGATCTGTTGTGTTTATGATTATGCTCCTTTGCACAGTGAGGTGAACCCTTTTCCCTAAAACTAGGCCCAAACAGACTGCTCCCACTCTCGCTCCAGAAGCCCTTGAGAACAGCAGCAGGAGCAGGAGAAGAGCTGGTGATAAGAATGGCCACCCCTACTGGTCATGCACCTGCCAGGAAAGAAAGATCTCTGACACTGTTCCCATTTTGTAGTTGTTGAGACTGAGGTCCAAATAAGTCATATGATTTCCAGGTCACAAGCTAGCAGCTGCAGGGCCAAAGCCTGCTCTCCATGCAGTTCTATCACTAGCCCCCAACTTCAAGGGGGACCAAGCCTGCCCAAACTCCTTCTCAGACCGCCAACCCTAGCATCTTTCTTGTCAGGCCCTTGCAGTGCATTGTGCCCTCAGAAAATGGGGATTTCCTCTGATCCAGCAATGAGGGGTGAGAAGAGCTGGCAGCCACCACAGCAGGTTGGGAAGCTGAGAAAGCAGGAAGTTGCAGATCACTTCACGGGCCAAGAAGGCACAACTTTATTTCTTCTTTGCGTTAACTGGTGGGCACAGCATTTAGTTTTTTAACATTTAGAATTTCCCATTTCTGCTCACCTATACTATTAATGGGTTTTTCTTCTAGAAATTCTTGGAGGGAATGGGATGCACGGCATCCACAAACACCGAGGAGCCACATGGCCAGGCATCCTTCTCCTCCCTTAGCAAGCAACAGGCAGCGTAGGCTTGGTCCAACCCTTCCCGGCTGCTGCAGGCGACCTTCAGTGTGAGTTCCACTCACCGATGTTCCACTCAACCGATCAACTTACTTCGCCAGTGCCTCCTTGAGAGAAGGGATTTTTTTTGTTTTGTTTTAATTACGGTGCTTGGCACACATGTGCTTAATACATCTGTGAGCAATGTCTCACAGAAAGACTCTGTGAATGAGGCTTTCAGAACCTCCTCTGTCCTCATCTGCACAATCTGGATACAACCATCCTCTGAAGGACAAGGTCCCATCTGCAATGCTGTCTCCCTGCCTCTACTCTGGCTGCTCCTCGGGGCCCAAGCCAGGTCTTTCTATCGCAGAACCCCAGAGCTCAGTGTCTGTGCTCAACGCCAAGAGCACCCATCATGCCTCAGCAAAGTCTCTTGGACGGAAGCCATGGACCAAACCCAAAGTCTAGAAAGGCACAGTCAGAATGCACCCTAGAAATCATCTAGTCAGGGTTCTGTCAACACTTCAAATGGCTGGAACTCTCTTATTGAACAAAATCTTAAGTGAAACCCATACACATGCATGTCTGGCTGCTATATCTGTGTGCATTTATGTACGTATATATGTGTGTACACATATAGAGACCTATAGAAACACACATGTACACATGCATTTTGCCCTGACCTGTTTCTTGGCATCAGCAGTTTCTCTAGACGAAGCAGTTCTGCAACATAGCCCATTGCAGTCATATTTTTAGACAGTAATCCATTTGCTTTCTGTCTGTTCTGGACTAGAGAGCTTCTCTTCAGCTTTAACACAGTGCCAACAGCCCCTGCAGGCTTCTAAGCAGGAGAGTGCCCAGAAGAGCTCTTGGATCTGTGTGGATGACTCTGGCAGTTGCTGCAGAGAGTGGGGGGCAGACTGTGGTGAGAAACACCACATGGACACTACATGGCACCCCAGAGCAGGTGTGAGGAGGACCCAGGTCAGGCTGCTAGTGGGGGGTAGTGAAGGACAGATGCGAGCACCTCTGAAGGGTGCCTTCTATGAGGTGGAGCAAGCCAGGGGGCAGGAGGTGGGGCACCATGAGAATGGGCTCTGCAGCCAGGATACCTGGCAGTGACCCCTCCCCTGAGTAGCTGCAAGATTTTAGGCAAGGGGCCTACCGTCTTGGACCTGGGCTACTTTATTTATAAATTAGGGAAGTGACTATACTTGTCTTGGGATAGTGGTACACAGCCCCGGGAGCCTGGAACACCCCAGTGTCGACCCATCCCACACCAAGGGAGCCAGAGTCTGGTGGGCCAGGCCCTCAGGGATGTCTAAAGCCCCCAAGAGGGTCCAATGCACCTACCACAGTGGGTTTAGATCAAACATACTAATAACATGCAAAGTGGTAAGTATTGGCAAATGTTAACTATGGATAGACCACAGGCGAGCTACCAGGCAGCTTTCAAAGATCTGAAGAACTCTCCTGTGGAGGGGAAATTATATGTCCTCCATGTGGTCCTAATGGGGGATCCTTTTAAAGTTCTATATTTGAGGCAAATCTGAAGGGTTCACCTGGACAAAGGGAACGGGCCTGCATGTGTCTGACTGAGGTGACACCTATGAGGGCAGGGCCAAGGAGGGCTGTCTTCCCAACGCCCCTCATCCCTTGAGTCTGATTCCTAGGCATTGCCCTGATAGCATCTAGAGGGCTGGGAACTAGTTGCCTGTACTCAGTGAGGCAGGGTCAGGATAGTGGTAACTCCAGCTGCTGGGCTGGGGTGGCTGGGAAACAACCAGACCATTACAGGATGATGTGAAAAGAGCAGCCAAAATAAAAGGAATGGTCAGGTCTGTGGGACCTCCTGAACTATGGGGTGGGTGGTAAACAGGAGAGCCCAGACCACCTGCTCCACAACAACCCAATACCATTAACTGCGGACTTTTTAGTGAAAAGTATAACGAGGGGGAAAAGGCTTCACCTGCTTAGAAGAAAAGCAAATGTTTCCTACTCCCATCATATCATGGCTGTGGAAAGAGAAGCACAAATTCTGAGCTGGCCAGGAAGCCCACCAGGGCCAGGTGTGGTGGTGCCAGCCACAGAGACTTGGACATTCACCTTGTCTGCCCCCAGGTCCAGGCCTTATTTTCCCAAACTGACTCTCAGAACAGTGCTCTTTCTGTACTGTCCTGAGACTCCTTTTATAATGCCAAATGAATAGGTGAATAGGAAACACACAAGATGCACTGTCAATGGAAAAGACATCTTCCTTGAAGGAAACTCTAAAATCAAGATCCTGGTCAAAGAGTTGGTTAAACATCAGACTCCTGGTTTTGCCTCGGGGCATGATCTCAGGGTCATGGGATCAAGCCTTCAGCACAGAGTCGACTTGGGATTCTTTATCTCCCGCTTTCTGCCCCTCCCCCTACTCATGTGATCTCTCTCTCTCTCTCTCTCAAATAAATAAAAAAATCTTTAAAAAAGAAAAAAAAGACTTTAGTCAAGAGTTGAAAAGTTTGTCCCTCCCTATTTCTAAGACAAATTACTTAGGAGGGAGGGTTTGTGTCTTGATATGGTGTGAACTACACACACACATACATAAATGCATACACACACACACACACAAATACTTAAAAGAACTCTAACCAAATTTTTGAAATCTTCCTAATAGTACAGTTCTTATTCTTTTTGTTCCACTGTCATTCATGGAGTTTTTAATAACTAACATATATATATTAATGTTCAGGCTCTTGGCAGGCGGCAGCCAGCCAGAGAAAGCCATTCTGCCTCAGTCTTGGGCAACTGTACCACAGTCCCTCTGGTCTCTTTCCAGTTCCAGTAACCCACAGACAACCATAGTCTGGAAGATCAATAGCAGCCTAACACTGCATCATAATGCCTACCTCATTCACTTCACTTTGTCTCATTCCTCTCACAGGCCTTTGATCATCTCACACCATCACAAGAAGTGTGACTACAGTAAGATATGTTGAGAGAGAAACCACATTCACATAACTTTTATTACAGCATACTGTTATAATTGTTTTATCTTACTATTAGTTATTATAAATCTATTACTGTGCCTACTATGTAAATTAAACTTTATCACAGGTATGTATATATAGGAAAAAAACATCGTATACCTAGCGTTCAGTACTATCTGTGGTTTTAGGCATCTACTGGGGGTCTTGGAATGCATCCCCCATGGATAAACTAGGGCTCAAGTTTCCAGCAAGAAATCCATCAAAAGAAGGCATTTTCCTCCTGGCAGTGGAAGACAAGGGATGTGGAATGCAACAGTGGGTTGATCTGAGGTAATCAGCATGCTAATGGTACCTGCAAAAATAGCACGGCTTTCCCCCTGACATGCCACTCTTATGGATGGAGTTGTGTCCTCTCCCCAGATTCCTATGTTAGAGTGCTAACTGCCGGCACCTCAGAACGTAGTAGAGACGGGGTCTTGAGGTAATTGAGGTAACTGAAGTAAAACATTAGGGTGGGTCCTAATCCAATCTCACTGGTGTCCTGAAAAGAAGAGATGAGGACACAGGCACAGAAGGAAGACCATGTGAGAACACAGGGAGAAGATGGCCATCTACAAACCAAACAGAGAAGCCTCTGAAGAGAGAAGCCCTGTGACACCTTGATCTGGGACATCCAGCCTCCAGAACTATGAGACAAGAAATTTTGGTTATTTAAGCTACTCGGTCTGTGGGACTTTGTTGTGGCACCTTTAGCAAATGAATACACGCACATTTAAAACATAATCTGCACAGAAACTGAGAATTATCCCCATCGAAGCCTTGAGTCATCGCTGCCTGAGATTTCAGGAGACCTCCCCATCCCAGAGCTTGATATTGACAGGTGGGCTGGTGTGTACACTCACTGACTCCTGCAGACAAACGCTGAAAGAGCGAGAACCACCAAGCAGCACTGGGCCCTAAGACCTCAGAGCTGGGGTTTGAGAGCTGGAGCATCACAAAGCTGATGCCAGGCCCTCCTCTCTTCCTGCTTCCAGCCCTGATATAACCTGCATTTCTTCCCCTTTCTTCAGGAGGACTCCTCATGGAGGCTAGGGAGAGCACAATGAGCACTCACTCTGGGGCAGCATGGCCAGCACCTGGCCTGTGCTATAGGGGGTGGGGGAAAGGGTCCTCAGGGCCTGTGGTTTCAGAGAACTGGTACACCCAGGCTTAACCACAGCAGCAAGGGGGTACCGGGTAAGTGCCACCAACATGCTGTCACCACAGCTGTGTGTGTCCTTACTGGAGGAGAGGCAGATCTTTCCTGTGATCTAAGTACAGCAGGAACTTAGTAATCCCATCCCATGCCCCCAGCATGGGCAGTCAGTGAGCACATGGTGGTGACCAACCACTGCCTTTAGGAAGTAGCTTTTCAAACTGACCTACCCATGCAGCTCCTCCAGTGTCACAAGTGCCCAAGTCCTAGTTTTGGGAGCATCCAAAGCTACTGTTAACTGCAAGCATTATTAAAATTTTGATTTGCAGAAATCAAAATTTCTACTGGGGTGTTTGGAATGCATTCCCCATGGATGTGTTCCAAGAAAATTAGAAGAAGCAGTGTCATAGGAAGACTCAGAAGAGGGCCTGACACACAGTGGGTACTGAATGAGTATGAACTGGGACCATTATTCAGGATAGGGGTGGGGGCGGAAAGTCTCATTATTCTTACCACAAGGGTTACAAGCTTTCTGAACACTGACACAGAGCTCCCACCAATTTCAGGTTCTAGGTGGCACTGGCTCCTGGATCTTTTGTCAACAAGAGATTTACAAGCAGTTTGTCAGAAAGACCCCAGTCTCTCAAGGATGCATGAGGTGCAGAAACACTCCAAACAGGCAGGAGCAAGCTACTATCCAAGTGTCCCCAAGCCTTTGGACTTTAATGTTTGAGATGAACAGTCCAGTCCCAGCAACTGAATCCGGCCTTACATGCACCACCTTTCTCTGCCCACTGTTAGCTTCAAAAGGCCAACACTTAGAATACTAAAGATGTATTTCCATGGCCAACACCAGCTCTGCTGGGCCAAGGCGGAGACGTCAACCTTACAAGTCTGTCCTGAACAAAATTTCCTGCCTGATGGTCAAGGCTCCAGAACTCCTGATAAAGGGCGGATAAGCAAACCAACTATTTGAAGTCACATCCAAAACAAACCCAAATCCATATGCTTTGAAGTTGGTCTTTTTTAACCAACCAAACAAAACGGCTCCTTTTTGGACTACAGCAGGTATTACTGCAAAAAGTGAGCCATTACAGGTGAGTGAGAACTATGTTTTTTCCCTCTCACTCAAAGACAGAAGAACCACAGGTAGACATTTTTGTTTGGGTAAGTTGTGTGCACATGTGTGTGTGTGCACGTGTGCACTTGTGTGTTTTATGGAAAAAAAATGATTTTAAGCTTTGGCGCAATTCTTAACTTATAAAACCCCATCCAGATATACCTAAATGCTTGCTCTCTGGAACTGGAGGGAAGACTTCTGTCACTGGCAATGACATGCTTTTTATAATGGGAGGTGAGCATATGGCCTTCTGACAGATACACTACTGAAAAACAACCTCAGGGAAAACCAACAAACTAAAAAAGCTTGCTTTAGGTCTGATCTCAGCTTGGTTAAAATTCTCATTGGGGTCTGTTAGGTCACATCATTGGGTACCTTTCACAACATGGATATTCATTAGCAACTTTAAAAAAGCCCTGAGTTTATTTCATTATAGTTGAAACCCAATTTAGATGTTAGAAAATACAGTTTCATCTACACACAAGTAGGTAATTATATCTTCTGAAGTAAAGTTCTTGCTTAAAACAGGATTCTTATAAGCTGTGGTTTATGTTAATATCATCATGAGGGTACAAATGTGTGTACTGATATTTCTGTGTATACATATGCATATATGGTATGTCTCACTATGAAGAGGAGAAATCCTAAGAAGTACTAATATCAAAATGAGAACCAAAGTGCTGCCTTTCACTGGAGGAACACATGCAAATTGAAAGCATTACATAACTTCCCCAGTAATTCTTGGTGAAATGGGAAAATAGACTCTGACAAATTCAGAAACATAATTAGAATAACTCAAAGAAATAAAATGCTGTGGCAGTCAGGGTGTGGTGACTGGTTTCATGTTGTGGAAACAGATTTTCCTCTCACTGGAGGCTCTACTCACAAAACAAGTGGAAGAGATACGACACCAAGTATAGGGACCTCCTCAAGGGGCAAAGTGTTTCCCAGTCCACAAGTGAAGACTGGACTGTCCCAACACCACCCCTCCCACACCTAATACACACAGTGCTCTGTAGGTGCTCTAACAATTCCAGATTCTCCAGGAATGTTGCTTTTACCGGTCAATGTGCTTCTAGAACATCATGTGTTAGCCCAGGAAAGAACATGTATCCTCTCCTAGAAGATAACAGGAAGTGATAAGTCAAGCCCTTTTATTTCGTTTTGCTTTCTTCTTTGGAACATACACGGCCATACCTGCACACACATACACGTCTTGCACACTTGCACACACTCATAAGTGTGCGTGCACGAACACACTCATCCATTTGTATGCTCACGTGTGTACACACATGTGTACAAACACACTCACATGTGCACACACACATGCTCACACACTCGCATTTAAACATATATATCCATACCCACTTACAGAGTATCAGTTGGGCAGATCTCACATTGTCAGCCCTTCCCACTGGTAAAGGAATTTCTAGCTCAGAAACACACACACACAACTCAAACTCTTTGCAATTCAGGTACATTTAGGAAGGTTGGAATTTGATTAAATTCCTTCTTTTTTTACAGTGAAAATATAATCAAAGAGAAAGACAGCATTTCAAACCACATACCACATAAATAGAACAAAACCTATTAATGCTTTGGTTGTCTTTTTCCTGGAATAAAAAATGTGGGGTGTCTGGGTGGCTCAGTGGGTTAAGCCTCTGCCTTCAGCTCAGGTCATGATCTCAGGGTCCTGGGATTGAGCCTGCATTGGGCTCTCTGCTCGGCAGGGAGCCTGCTTCCCCCTCTCTCTCTGCCTGCCTCTCTGCCTAATTGTGATCTCTGTGTTAAATAAATAAATAAAATCTTTTTTTTTTTTATTAAAGATTTTTATTTATTTGTCAGAGAGAGAGCGAGTGAGAGCGAGCACAGGCAGACAGAGTGGCAGGCAGAGTCAGAGGGAGAAGCAGGCTCCCCGCAGAGCAAGGAGCCCGATGCGGGACTCGATCCCAGGACGCTGGGATCATGACCTGAGCCGAAGGCAGCCGCTTAACCAACCGAGCCACCCAGGTGTCCCAATAAATAAAATCTTTAAAAAAAAAAATGCCCACTTCCTATGACACGAAAACATGAAATTAAACATATACAGAGAATGTTCAAGTTTCCATATGTAGTAAGATATTTTTGGATTAATATATCAGGTTAGCCTAGTATTATCAACTTCATGGCATTTAACTGTCCTCATTAAGATCACAGTGCTTTACTCTCTACATGCACTGATATGCTAGACCACAGGTTCAAGGCAAAGAATCTGCAGCAAAGTCATGAAGATTAGAAACAAATAAAAATCTTATATAACCAAATTTATATTTCCCATTAAGAAAACAGTTGATATTATAAAACATGGTATATCTCAGATAATTATATTACCAACCTAACCAAATGGCTTTGAATATCCACAGAATTGAAACTTTAGTCTAAATACAATTGTGTTTTCAAAGTAATTTTCTTCCTTAAAAGCTTTCCTGTTACATATCGCATATCCTTCAACTGAAGTATCTGATTGTTAAGTTCACGAATGAAAATGTCCCACATTATAAACTATGAGCTTAGTGTATGTAAAAGAAAACCATGAATCTTTTCATAAAGGCTTGATATTGACCTTTCCAATTAACAAGTCCAGCTAGCTTTGTCTTCCACTTAGATGATTCCTCTTTCATTCCACAGCAGAGCATGTAACTAATTTAGTTAAAGACTAACAACCTGAAAATCTCCAGGAAAAAAACAGCTTTGGTGCGAGATTTTGCAAACAGTCCTTTTTCTAAACCTCTAGTCTTCCTGTGGTAGAGAAAATTTTGAGAGCATGTATAGGTAGAAACAACAAACAACATAAAAATTTTGTTTCCTACATAAATAGAATGTAAGGTGATAAAGCTCCCTGAATTCTGTCAGGTAATTCAGGGGTGGCCTAACTCTCCCTTATAAAGGAAACTGCTTTGTCAGTGCCTAAGAGTGCCTGGCACCCAAGAATGTTCCTGGGAATTTAGTAAAAATTTATGTGCAAAATGGAGGTAAAGCCACATCACTGTCTTAGAATCTGTGCAAGTCTAGACCATTAGGTACATCTTTTAGACTCGTGCTTCACAGACTCCCCCAGCCTAGGAAAGTTTCCATACTAGTTTCATCCGTTTTGCTAATGGGGAGCACGCAGCAGGCCACACATGTACACGCCTGTGCACACACCCCCCCCACACCAGAGAAGAGCTAGCTACTCCAGGCTTGTGATTTTAGCTCTTCCTGAAAACCTCATCATCGCTGCTCTAAACAGCCTGAAGCAGATGGCCCTGTGGGTGTAGCCAGGGTTGTGGGTAATAATCCCACAGGTCTACCCAAGAGATAAACTGGAAGAACATTTTTTTCTCAGTAAATTAACCAACATAGAAATCAGTCCCTGAAGGTTCCTCCCTGATACTAACGGCTTGTTCAGCAGCAAGATCTCAGGTCTGGACTCTCCCACTGTCTTCAGGGAGGCCTGTCCTGCTCTGCCCAGTTCCCATCTGAAATTCCAACACCCACCTGACATTTCACATCCCTCTTCCTGCTTTATTATTTACTCCTCAGTGCATATCATTATTTGCAAAGATCACATAAACATTGACAGGAAAGATGCTTGCCTCTTTTGATCAACAGATTGCCTAGAAGCATCCATTTGAAGCATTTGAAGCACAGTATGTGCTTAATAATGAAAAATCACAAAAACGAGTCTCTAAGAATATTTTTATATAAAATTATCAGCCTAAGGAACTCCCATTTTTGCAGAAATCACTGTGCAGATGTTACAGACAAACTAGATGCTTCTATCTGTGTAAAGGCTAATTGCATGCAGACTCATGGGCAGGGCTGTGGGTCAGAATGAGTGTCTGTATATGTGTGTGAGTGTGAGAGAGAGAAATAGAGAGAGAAGCAACAGCAAATGCCCAGTGCAAAAGGGAAGGACTGGATGCTGGAGAATCCCCCCATCCATGCCAACTCAGAAGGTGACAGAACCCAGGACTGCCTCCAGCTCTACCCTGATTCAGGAAGCCACAGCAGGCGGTGCCTTGCGAGAACCTCCTGTCTTCACATTTTCTGTTTTTGGTCTATAAAAGGGTGTGATAATCATTACCTCATGAGATTTATATTTTAAAATATGTGAAGTTGTTTTTAAAATGTCTGTGCTACTACAAATGTGAGAAGCATGATGAGGTCTGACACCAAGGGAGCCTGAACAAATTTGCGTTGTTATCCCAAGAGCTTCGTGTGAAACACTGGGGTTCTCTATGACTTCTGGGATAATGCCAATTTGGCTCCCACTTGAAAACTGTATGTTTATTTTGCATTTCCATGATCTCTTGTTTCTTTTGCCTGAGGCCAGATTGCTAGGTGGTTCAAGGTCCTGGGGTCATTGTCCAGTGTCTGAGGGCTGTATCCTCAGATTCAAGGGTCTGGGCCAGCTGTGCATGCTGCCTTCCTGCTTCTAGTCCATGAATCCTGGGCAATTTCTGCACTGGGAGTCTGCTGGTAAACAAGCCTGAGTCCTTTAGGTATTAGCCCCATTGCCTTAAATCGTTAGACCCTGCAGCACATGAACTGAGTCCCTCTTTTCTTTTTTTTTGTTTTTTTTTTTTTGCTCATGGACCAATCTAAGTTACTTATTTAAACCATCTCCTTCCATAAGCAAAGAGTATACTTTTCTGGTCTATGTGCAGAGTCATGGTCCAACCCAGTTCTGTGGTCCCCCTTATTCATCTTCATAGCCAATGAGAAGCAGACTCGCCTAAGAGTTATGAAACAAAGTATGATCATCGTTTACCCAGGGAAAGGGCTTGGACCTGATGTGGAGATGGAGTAGGTGACACACTGAGGTCTCTTGTTCTTTCTGTGATTTGACTTCAGGAAGACAGCATGCTCATACCCTTGCCAGGGAGTACTACAAAGTAGGTGAAGGTCTTCCACGTGCCAGCTGAGCCATCTGCACCCTGGGTGCCACATGGACTGCCCCAGCTGTGCCCTGGACTGGGAAGCCTGGGACTGAGCCCCTACTGCCACTTTGGACCTGAACAGCCTCCGTGCCGCCCACTTTTCCTTTTCTTAGCATCCTTCCCTAAGCAAACAAGCCCTTCATTAAAGGCTTTCAGAAACAGAGATACTTTTTTTGCCTTGTCAGTAGAGGGCGCTGGAGGGATGCTGCAGGAGAAAGGGCTGGCCTTCAGGTGGAAGGGTGTGTGGATTTGTTCTTCACTTCCCCGCACCCCCTCCAGGGGTCTCCAAGGCAAGGAACTTGTATGTTTATATGTCCAGAACTAGATCTGCCAAATCCTTTTTCAGCTTTCAGCTCAAGGTAACCAGAGACCCCAAGGGTATGGACCCTGACCCCAAGGGGGGCTACATCTCCTTGCACCCTCTCCTGGTCCCTTTGCATGTACAGATCTGGGCTCTACAGGATGGTTGTCTAAAGAGCCACCACTCAGCCTTTGTCCACTGCAGCAGCTGGAACCACAAGAAGAAGGCAGCATTCTGCCCCGCTAGTGCCTAGTGGCCAGCAGCTGCCCCTGGCACTTTCCAAGTTTCCTGGCTCAGCACTTTTCTGTGGATGGCTGACTTCTGGCTGGCACAGCCCCTCAGAAGCTTTTCTACCATCATGTGAGTAATGGCTGTGCTCCCAGCAATGAAAACAAGACTCAACCTGGGGTGTCTCTTCCCTGGGTAGTATCTAGGTAGGCCCCAGGGCCAGTGACTGCTCTATCAGCGAGGTCTGCTTTCCTGCAAGTCTTCGTTCTCACTTCATAACCCCCACTGGAATTCTTTCCATCAAACTTGCCCTGACTGAATCCTGTGCAATTTCTGCTTCCTCACCAGACCTTCATGTGTACAAAGTCCCTGTCACATTTCTTCACCCCGGTTTTGCAAATTGCTTCTAATTTAGGTTTTCCTAGGGTCCACCACTTACAACTGACTACTCATCAAAATGGCAGCATAGCGCTTTGTATTTGACAGGACCCAGTTCCTCACGTGTCTGAGATACACTAGCTGACTCCATTCTATGAAAACCCACTTAAATACCAAGAACTAGAATGTTCTTGGCATTGTAATGCTGTAGTCAGAACTCTGGTTTTCCAGCTGTCAGGCTTTTAATTTTCTTTTAATTTTTAAACATTTTAAATTTTTATTTTATATTAACTAATTAATTTAAATTCTACCACAATTGACATAGTGTGCAATACTAGTTCTCCAAATGTCAGGCTTTTAAACGCCATAAATTTCCTATCTTTATTCTGTGTGGGGTGGTTCTTACATTTCAGAATAATAACGTCTGAATGGGAGTTCAGCTACCAGAAAAATATTTTCAGACATTTAGAGAAAATGGAAAAGAAAAGAAAAAAGTGGAAAAAAAATTCCACTAATAGAGACAATATGCATGCTTACTGAAGAATGTGGGTGCTGATAAAGAATCTTTTATTTCAAATCAGAATTCCTTTGGTTGTTAATTTTGGCTATTTAGACTAAATTATGGATCAGCTCCATTTATTTCCTCAGGCATTAATGGGGCACGAAGGAGGGTGATATAGGATGTGTCTGCCTGTAGCCATCCTTAAATAAACATCCAACTTACAAACAGTTCTCTTAGATAAAGCACTACTGAGCTATGAAAAGTTCCAGTTGTTGTTTGGGAAAAAAGTAGGTGGAGGAGGTTTTTAGCTATTACTGGGTTTAGCAACTGAATAAAATTAGATGATGTGAAACATGAAAGTAACTCTTGAGTAACTTAGGAGCTAGGTGCTACACCTAAGCGTTCTCCATTCCACCACACCAAACATGTACACTCTGCTCTCCAGTTTTCAAATTTTCACCCACTAAAGATACGTAAGTATTCATGCATGTTACAATCATCTTCCAAGCACCCTGCCCACTCTACCAGGAGGGTAACATTCTAGCCTGGGTAGCCACTGCCTCTTTATAACCCAGTGTGTGCTCAGATGACAAGAAATGAGCCCGCAGTGCAGCTGCCATACTGATTTCAGGCTTAATTCACACACTGATCTGTACCTGGAATTCTGGGCTCTAGTCCAGGAGACTGAGCAGGCCTGGTCGAGAAAGCCTCGAAGTAAGACCATCATTAGGAGAACGGGGGGGCGGGGGGGCTGGGCAGTAGAAGGTGAGCCCCCATTTATTGCCAAACCTTGGAGCACAATCAATGCAGAAGTTAGAAACCTCCAGCACTGGGCCTCAACGGGGCCCTAAATTCTACCAGTGATCTTGATCTGGGATGATGACAGCACCCCATTTTTAAAAATTGCTATTTTTAATATTTATGTCAGCTCCGTGTCATTCCAAGAAAGATTTGAGGCAGCTCACAAAAAACCACTTCGCACAAAAGAAGGCTTGGAAAAGGAAAAAAGTAAATGAGTAGTGGCTACATTTAACAATACTGCACTGTATATTTGGAAGTTGCTAAGTGAGTAAATCTTGAAAATTCTCATCACAAAAAAAGAAAATTATAGCTGTGTGTGCTGTTGGATGTTAACTAGACTTAGTGTGGTGATCATTTCGCAATATAAACAAATACTGAATCTTTATGTTGTACACCTGAAACTAATATAATACTGTATATCCATTATATCTCAACTTCTTAAAAAGAGTGAGAGAGGAACTTGTGGTGGAAATAAGTGGGAGCAGATGCTGGTAATGACGTCCCAGTGCACTGTAGGTTGGAGGGATGTCAGGCTCAGAAGTCCCTATCAGCTGAAGCAAGGTCGGGAGCTCCAGCCTGTGGAATTCTGTCTACAAGTGTGTAGAGGCATCTTTGGTTGTCACAGTGAACAAGGGGGATTACGTGTTCACTCATGAGTGGGAGGCAAGGATGCCAGACCCAAAGGATCCTGTCTAATAAATATCTCACCCAAATACTGACAGTGCTCATGATGAGATCCATAAGCGTCAAACAAGCCTACCTTTCCAAAGAAGCCTGTCCGGTCTTGAGTCCGGAGCTGCTGCTTCTATGGGAGCTCATGGAGAGATCTCAGTGACAAAGGAAGAAAATCTCCAATGTATGACATTGATTGACACATATGTGACAGAGGAAGAGACTCCCCAGTGGCATCCTTTCTGAAATGCAGGAGCTCATTTCCTTGGGCACTTCTTAAATCCCCTTCAGTACAGACCAACTGCAAGACTCCCAGGCATGACTGAAACAGAAAGCCTAGGACAGAGGTGGTGTTAGGAGAATAGGGCTTAGGCTAGCCCAGCTCCCCTCCAGACACTTCCTGATCTCTGACAACTCATGCTACTTTCATTACACCTAGATTTGGACCCCTGCATCCTTTGTACAGAACTGCAGGAATGAGAGTGAAAAGAAGGTTGGAAACCCCTGACAGGGTTGGAATTTTCCAGCCACAAGGCTGTTGGTGAGCGCCAGCAGTCAGACACCACACTTCCTTTCCTACTTCTTACTCCACATCAACTGTATATTCTTTTGAGCTATGGCTGAAGCTCTCTAAAGCAGAATTCAGATACAGAAGATCTGATGCCAACTCAGAAACACCCTTGAGGAGAAAACATTCCAGAGCTACACTCTCAGAATAGGGCATTAGTTCTGCTGTGTAGCCATTTAGCAAACTAGAACAACTAGATAAATGTCAAGAGTCAGCTGGTCATAAATATTCTTTGTAATTTTAAATACTGTTTTGAGAAACTCAGAAATGTACAGTGGAAATCAGAGTTATAAAATTGAGTCCTGTTCCCCATAGTCATAGGCTGGTCATGGGCTCAGGTGGGTCAGGGGTCCTCTCAAACCCTCAGTTCCACACCTATCTACCAGGAAAAGTGGCCTAGCCTGATGAACTGATGGAGGCGGCGAGGCACAGGGGGCAGAGGGCAGGTGCTCTGACGCCCAGAAGTCCAGCATGGGAGGTACCTTATGGACGTGGTGCCCAGGATACCCTGGGAGTATCAGGTCACTTACAAGCTCTGAGAAGCCACGGACCACCTGCCTTCGCTTCAGGTTGGTCTCTCCATCCAGGTTGGCAGTCTCGATGTGGCACAGTCCATCAGGGTCACTGGAGGAGAGCAGCAGAATGTCTGCAGGGATGATCTCATTGCAGCGGAGACGCACAAAATCTCCCACTCGGATTTCTTTCCAGAATCGATTCACATACTGTTTTTCCTCCCTGGTAAAGAAACTGCCATTAACAAGACTGGCAGAAGGTTGATCATACCTTAATCTGTGTGATTGGCACATGCAGCTCATTTAAAAAAAAAAATCCTATTTTTACAGTATGTTAAAAATTTCCATAATAAAAAGTATTTAAGAAAGATATTCATAAGGACCCCATATAGAATGACTCCAATTACATGAAACACACAGTATAGGTAAATCCATGGACATAGAAGGTAGATCAGTGGTTGTCAGTGACCAGGAGGAAAGGAAATGGGGAGAAACTGTTTATTGGGTACAGGTTTCCATTTGATTGAAATGTTCTGGGACTAGGTAGTGGTGGTGGCCGCACGACATTGTAAAAGCACTAAATGGCTCTGAATTATACACTTTGAAACGGTTAAAATGTCCACTCCTAGATATCTACCCCAAAGAATTAAAAGCAAGGACTGATAAAGAGTTTTGTACATCCATCTTCATAGAAGCACTAGTCATCATAGCCAAATGAGGGAAACAACAACAAATGAGCCAATAAGTAAAATGTCATATATAGCTACCCTGGGAATATTATTCAGCTGTGAAAACAGAGGGAATTCTCACACATGCTACAACATGGATGAATCTTGAAGACATTTTGCTAAGTAGAATATTGTATGAATGCACCGTTATGAAGTACCTACAATGGCCAAATTCAGAAACAGTAGAACCTGCCTACATCTCACTATCCTTCTCCTATCTACAGAATGAAGATAATAATAGATGCATCCTCTCCACCTCATTCAAGAAGAAGAAGATAGCACATGCCAATCACTCAGAACAATACCCAACATGGCTTTCAACATACAACAGTTACTACTAATGAATACTTAGATGAAATCAGTATTTGTAGATTTCTTCTTTAGATTTTTTCCTACTCTAAAAATATAGGCCAATTAATCCTACAAAAGGGTATTTTTAAGAGTTCCTTCAAGGCAGTTTTGTCCATTTTTACAAGTAAGTACAGAAACATGACTATCTTAACATGATATGCTATAAAAAAATTTCAGAAGAAATCTTTTGGGTTACAGTGTTAAGGGGGAAACAAAACAACACCAAAACACATTTCACTTTAGCCATCACCTACTGTTTCCTGCCCAATAAAATGCCTCTCTTTGCTTGAGCTCCCAGAGAATGTGAATTCAGATATCAAGTCCAGATCTCAAGGTAGTCCAAGGCAGTCACATCTGAATGTGAATTCAGACATCAAGTCCAGATCTCAAGGTAGTCCAAGGCAGTCACATCTAAATGACTTCTGAACTTTGGAAGAAGTATTGAGAGTTTTACACATCTATTTAATTCCACACTGTGGATTTGAGGAAACCCAAGGCAAACGTCCAGGAACTCCTAGCCATCAGTTGCCCCAGATGGGAAGACACAAGTATCCCCTTCCATTTTAAGCCTCTGCATTCTTGTTCTAATTCAAGACCACCAAATCAATGACATGCAACACACAGCTTGGCCACCATAAAATAAGACCAACAAAGACAAATCAGGTATAGCTCTGTACTCAAAAATAATGCAAGGCAAGACCAAAACACTGGATAGCAACCTTTGGGGATGGTAGAATCAAGCCCTCAAAGTGAGAAAAAATACTCTTCCTGGGCCAACACAACACTCCCCACAAGGCCAGGGTGTTCTTTAAGACTTCTTCAAGAGTTGTGATAAGGTCCCATCAGCCTCCAGCTCGAGGCCAGCTGGCCCTGAGATAAGGCACAGAACTGTCAGTCACCTGAGCCTCCTGTTGGCTCAACACCAGTCTGACCTCTTCCCTGTGGACAGATAGCCTTGATGTGTGACAGATGAAACAACATTTTAAAATGTTCCAATTCCCTTTTCTAAAGGTCAAACCTTGACTTTATGATCACTGAAAGCATCAGCTGTTTAGCCCCTCTTCCTTATCATGACCATTTGTTGAGTCCCACAGAAAGTATGGAGAAATCTGAAAAAGCCAATCCTCTTCCAGAAGAAAGTTTCCAAAAGCTCAGTCACCATATAGTCAATAAAGAGAGTAGCATGCACTCAGAGTGAGTGGACAGCCTTCATTTGTGACAGGAGTTGCCAGGAGACGGGTGGCCCCAGACTTGCCCTGGGACAGGCACAGGAAGGTGAGGACAAGGAGAAGAGTAGATCTGTCTGTGTTCAGTTTATCTTAACTACATTCCATTTATAGAACTCATCAAACATGAAATCAGTTTCCTTCTGCCTTGGAATCTTAAAACATTAGCTTGCCCACTAAAACATTAGTGCTCCATCGGAGCACTGTTTTTAAAAAGTATCTTACTTTGATGGTGGCCTTGAGTCCCAAGGCACCCCTTACAGCCCCCAGTGAGCCTGCAGACTGCAAGCACTGGGTCAGGAGATCCCTGCTGACAGACCTGGTGAGAGGACCCACGTGAGTCACGGGAAGCAAAGGAAAGCAGGAGCTCAGTGGCTCCAGGATGCCTGAGTGCTGGCTTCTGTGAAAAGGCCCTGCAGCTCACAGGAATTCCAGCAGCAGGATGGGTCCTTGAAAACCCAAACCTGGGAGTCATCTGTGAAAGGAGAGCCACATGACGGAACCCCTTCAACACATCAACAGACCAAAGATTCCCCATCAAAGCCCCACAGTCCCATAGACAATTTCCAGCTGGAACCACCTAGCTGAGTCCGGACCCAACACCAACCCCTGCGATGTCCCTGCTACTTTTCTCTTATCTTTATCATATAATATTATATGTTAAATATAACATATATACTGTACATATACTGTATTATATATTCACATATGTATGTATATGTAATACATATTACAAATGACACATATGTTATATATGAGAGGCCCCTTTTCTCATGAGGAGGGTATAACACTTATTTTTTCCCAGCAAATGATTTGGACACAGGGTCTTAAGTTGAAATGAAGTCACAGGGCATGGTGCTAATCCAGTATGACTGTGACTGATGACCTTTTTTTTTTTTTTTTTAAAGATTTTATTTTTATTTACTTGTCAGAGAGAGAGAGAACAAGCAGGGGGAGCGGCAGGCAGAGGGAGAAGCAGTCTCCCCTCCAAGCAAGGAGACCAATGCTGGACTCGGTTCATGACCTGAGCTGAAGGCAGCAGCTTAACAGACTGAGCCACCCAGGCATCCCTACGATGCCCTTAGAAGAAGGAGAGACACAGGGAAGCGTGCACAGAGAGGAATGGCTATGTGTGGTCACAGAGAGAAGACAACCATCTGAAAGCCAAAGAGAAAGGCCTCAAGAGAAGCTAATCCTGCCAGCATCGTGGACTTGCAGACTCCAAAACCGAGAGACAATCGACTTGTTTAAGCCACTTGGTCTGTGGTGCTTTGTTATGGCTGCCTGAGCAGACCCACATCTAGTAACTGCAATTCCCATGACTCTTGTTGGAAGGACAGGCTCTGAGGCCACTGTGACAGAGAAGGTGGGGCAGCACAGGAAGCAGGTAGTGGAGGGCATTGCACCAGGGGATTTATCCATAGGCATGTGTCCCTTGCTTCCCCACACATCTGTGCACAGGAAAACACTGCAGAGAAGACAGAAATAAATCTCTCTGACACAATTCTATGTAACACTCACCTCCTAATCACACTCTTCTTCAGGCTTTTCTACACAGCAGGTAAACAATTTAGAACTGCCTTCTATTTCCTCAGGTCAGTATGGGCAAAGCTCAGGGTGGATAGAATGTGTGACCCCTCCCTCTCCATGGCAAAAATCTCAGGAGTGCACAGTGCCCTGTGGCCTTCCTGCCAACTCCAACCCCCACCAGGCTGAGGCCGGCCTCCTTCAGGAACCTAGTACTCTCCTGAGATACATGGCTTGTATTTTTTTTTACAGTGGCAAGGTTTGATATCTCTAAGTCCTCAATACTCTTGATTCCTTCACAGCATTTAGGAAGTAGTAGTATTTAATTTTTTCCACAGAATATTCCTCCTAAG
This sequence comes from Mustela nigripes, assembly GCF_022355385.1. Taxonomy (NCBI): domain Eukaryota; kingdom Metazoa; phylum Chordata; class Mammalia; order Carnivora; family Mustelidae; genus Mustela; species Mustela nigripes. The sequence goes on from NC_081569.1 coordinate 23,543,707, forward strand.
GACAGGTGATAGCCATCCCATGTGCCAATAGGATACTAAGATGGCCCCAAGATCCCCAGCTCAGTCCTGGTGTACACACCCCTGCCAGTCCCCCTGAGTGATGCAGGAACTGTGAATGTGGTGGAAATCATTCCTGCTGATGTAACTGGGGTGACCAATCAGCAGACTGTGAGCCAGTCAACAGAGAGACCATCTGGGTCTCTGAGAGAGCCACAGGAGTCCCATAAATCTGACCCTAAGGCCAGAGACAGGAAGACAGATGCTGAAAGTGGCCATATGGACAGGATGAGAACACATGGTCTCAGTCCTACCTACTGGAGCTGATTTATACCAAGATCCTACAAGAGCCTGGAAGAGGACCCAAGTCTCAGACAAGACCACAGCCCCAGCCTACACCTCAACTGTAGCCTGGTGAGACTTTGGGCAGAGGACCCAGCCAACCCAGGCCTGCACCCTTGATGCCCAGAAACTAAGTTAATATATCTGCATTCCTCTTTTTGACAAACAAAATCCCATTAGTTTCACATGTACATCATGGTGATTTTATATTTTTATTCATTACAAAATGATCCCCATGATAAGTGCAATTACCATCTGTCACCACAGAAAGTTATTACAGTATTATTGACTATATTCCCTATTCTGTACATTACATACCCATGACCTATTTCTTTTATAACAGGAAGTTTGTACCTTTTAATCCTCTTCACTGATTTCCCCTGCCACCCAACCCCGCCCCACTCTGGTAACCAAATGTTTATTCTCTGTAACTATGAATCTGTTTCTGGTTTCTGTTTTGCTTTGTTTGTTAGTTTGTTTTGTTCTTTAGATTCATTTAAGTGAGATCATACAGTATTTGTCTTTCTCGACTTGTTAACTTAGCATAATACCCTCTAGGTCCATCCACGTTGTTGCAACATTGTTTTTAATTGCTGAGATTGCAAGGATTTGTTGCATAGCAATAAAGAATTAATATGACCCATTTCCATCTTCCACACAGCAGGCACTAGATGCTTCTCCTCCTGGCAGCTCAATCTTCTACAGTGTAACAAACTAAAGATTCTACCTGCAGTTACGCAGTTTTATAACAGGCATACTTAAGGAAAAAACTACTTCACAAGAAAGGAATGCAGAGCAAGACTGGTTAAAATCCAAACGCCCACAAAGTAGAAGCCCATCAGAGGGTATGAGTAACATATTAAAATGTAGGGAAACCCTAGGGCGCCTGGGTGGCTTAGCTCGTTGAGCATCTGATTCTTGATTTTGGCTCAGGTCATAATCTGTGTTCTCAGACAGATCAGCCCCTAGAATCTCTGTTCTCAGATGAATCAAGCCCACATCAGGCTGCGTGCTCAGCGGGGAATCAGCCTGAGGTTCTCTTTCTTTTTCTGCCCCTTCCCCTACTCACCCATTTTCTCTCTCTCTAAAATAAATCAGTAAAATCTTTAAAACATGGGGAACTCCTGAAGATGTGCAGTCTTGAAATAGTGGCTATAAATAATTACAAACATGGCACATGATTGCACCACAGGAATGACAACTGGCTCTTCTAATTAGCTGCAAATCCCTGCTCATAATTCCTGAAAGGTCTGAACTCAGATGGCTGAATGAAGATTTCAAAGGTCATAAGTGAATAAAGTATGATTCTTTTGAAATGAGGGCAAAAAGGGGGAGGTGGATTGCTAAAGATGTCTTATATTTAAAAGAACCACATAAGAAGCCATAGACAAAAGCGAGTCTTTTCTTAAAAAGTCCTGACACTGTTTTTGTTTTTTGTTTTTGTTTGTTTTCTGGACTTTTTTAAATTTTGTTTTCTGCACCGACCACCTCACTTTAGGGCCTGCTGTTTCCTCAGCTAAACAGTGAGATGTTACACAGATGATTTTGAAAATCTGTTCTGAGGCTAATGTAATCCTTTGAGATTAATAGATCTCTTCTTCTGGGAAAATCTATTACTAACATTTTATAATTAGGCGTGCTGAGCTTTGCAGTTCTCATCTGACCCTTTTTCTTTTTTTGGTTCAAAACAACACAATGAGGGGTGAAAGAATAAGAAACCATGAGGATGACGAGTGACCAATTTTATTTGAAGACAAGCAGTCTTTGTTTTAATAAAATTAGAATAAAATTTTAAGATCCCTTAATTCATCATTTTTGGTTATTTAATGTTTAGGCTGAGTTAAACTATTTATTTGTACAAGTTAGGTTTTTAAGGTTCTTTAGTAAATAATTCCTTAAGAGGAGGTAGCTAACTTAATAGAATTTACAGGAATTACTTTAAGGAGCTGAAAGCATGTTTTCCCTGGAGATCTCTATTACTTTCACAGAGCTCTTCTTCACAAATACAGGTTCAGGATATACTGTCTAAAACATCTTGTTAAGGTTTTATTTTTTGAAAGCATCAGAATCTTCACCCATTGCAGCCTCACTGACCCCTGACCCCTCCAGTGTTTAAGGTGTCTCTGCCATGGTTCAGGGTTTTCAGGGATGTATTTATAAATCTCTCCAATGTAGTAAAGGCAGATCTATTTCATAAAACCAAACAAACTTTGATCAAGTTAAAAAAAAGGGGGGGGGGCTTTGCAAAAAATGAAGGAATCATACTTTCACCTTTAATATGTTGTTTTCCAGGAGATTTTCATTTAGGTTACTGGCTATAATTTTCTCTAACAGTAACAGAGCATTTTTTTTTTTTAAGGTGACAACAGATTCTGAATTTGCCACAACCAGTCAACATCCTTGGTGACCCACGGCCACTCCTTGTACAAGGACAGTCACAACAATAATTGGATCATCACTGATCCCCAACCCAGTCTCTGAATTTATGAACGAACTCATTCTGTTTTATTTAAGAGTTCTCCCAGGCTGCAGAGAGGCAAACTCACTGCTGGTTCCACACACAAGTTACTCCTCATGTCATGTAATATGACATGATCATTCAAGTTCTGTGACACTGAGTAGTTCTGTGACATTCAAGTTCTGTGACACTCAACACAGAGTAGCAGTGGCTGTTTGCAGGACCACACTGCCCACAGAACACAGGGCTACGTGCCTGGAGCTGCCACTTGCCAGCTTCCAGGGCATTTTACAATTGGAGATGCTTGCCTCTTCTATTTTTGGTATTTGACAAGATGAATGAAAAGTTCAAAATGCCTATAACATGTGTAAACATTCTATTTTCTTACCCTTACATTATCTAACAACTTCCTATGGCCATATATTATTGCATACATTCCCATGTTGTAAAAATGTCAGTTTTGATTCAATGGCAAATTATTTTCACAACAACACATGGGAACCCCACTCCTGCCCTCCCACCATTCACCACACTCACACCCTGTTCGCCTGCTGGAATGGAGGTGGACAGGGTAACAGAGGCACATCTCACTTGCCTCCCATGCTTTCTCTTCTCCTTTAAAAGTGTCTCTCCTCTAACAAGACTAATCCACAAAGGAATACCTTGGGTAGGGATGAGGAAGAAAGAAAGAAAGAAAGAAAGAAAGAAAGAAAGAAAGAAAGAAAGAAAGAAAGAAAGAAAGAAAGAAAAGAAAAATGCAAGGTTTTGGGGGTTTTTGTTTGTTTTTAAGGTTTGGGCACTACAGGTTTTTTTTTTTTGTTTTGCTTTGCTTTTTTGTTGTTGTTGTTGTTGTTTTAAGATTTATTTATTTATTTGACAGACAGAGATCACAAGTAGGCAGAGAGGCAGGCAGAGAGAGAGGAAGGGAAGCAGGCTCCCTGCTGAGCAGAGAGCCCCATGCAGGGTTCCAACCCAGCATTCCTGGACCATGACCTGAGCCGAAGGCAGAGGCTTTAACCCACTGAGCCACCCAGGTGCCTCAGAGCACTACAGTTTTTAAGTACAATTTAATGCCAAAAGGAAGAGCACTTGTTTTGGTTAGGGAATTGGGGACTGATTCCTAGACAAGGGGATATCTGGATTTAGATCCTCGAGGATGAAAAGAATCTTCTTCCTTTTTTTTTAATTTTTTTTTATTTTTTTAAGTTTTTAAAACTTGAGAGAGAGAGAGTACAAGTTGGGGGGCCAGGCAGAGGGACAAGCAGACTCCCTGCTGAGTGTGGAACCCAACATGGGACTGGAGGCTGGGCTGGATCCCAGAACCCTGAGATCATGACCTGAGCCAAAGTCAGATACTTAACTGAGCCATGAATCTTAGCCTAATCTTAGCCTAAAGCCATACCCCATGCTACCTCAAGAGAACTACTTACACAAAAGGGTGGAATTTAGGCAGAGACTAGAAAGGCAGTGCCCAAATCAAAGATAAGGCAGAGTTGAATCAAAAGATGAATCAAAAGAGATCATGAGGGAAGCCTGGGTGGCTCAGTGGGCTAAGCATCTGCCTTTGGCTCAGGTCATGATCTCAGGATCCTGGAATCGAGCCCCACATTGGTCTCTCCACTCAGCAGGAGTCTGCTTTTCCCCATCACTCTCCCTATGTGCTCTCTCTCTCTCTCTCTATCTCTCTCTCAAATAAATAAATAAAAATCTTCAGAGAAAAGAAAGAGATCATGAGATTCAGAAATAGAAACAGGAAGAAAAGATGGGCATGGAAGTTTGACTATATAATCAATGTGACTGGACACCACTGTGAATGATTAGATGAAAATGGGCATGTCATAAACAGACATTTCTCCAGAGAAGACATAAAATGACCAACAGACACATGAAAAAATGTCCAACATCACTCAGCATCAGGGAAATAAAAATCAAAACCACAATGAGATACCACCTCACATCAGTCAGAATTACTAAAATTAACAAGTCAGAAAACAACAAATATTGGCAAGAATGCAGAGAAAGGAGTTGCAATCACTCTGGAAAACAGTATGAGTTTCCTCAAAAAGTTGAAAATAGATACACTACCAGCAATTTGCACTACTGGGTATTTACCCCAAAGATACAAATGTAGTGATCCAAAGCCATAAAATATGGCTAAGCTCTAAACACCCCAATGTTAGGAGCAGCAATGTCCACAACAGCCAAACTATGGAAAGAGTCCAGATGTCAGTCCTCCAACAAATAAAGGGATAAAGAAGATCTGGCATATATATACACAATGATACGTATATTACTCAGCCATCAAAAAAATGAAACCTCCCATTTGTAACATGGATGGAACCAGAGGGTCTCATGCTAAGCAAAATAAGTCAGAGAAAGACAAACATGATAAGATTTCACTCATATGTGGAATTTAAGAAACAAAACAGATGAACATAGGGGAAGAGGGAAAAATAAAGTAAGACAAAATCAAAGAGGACAATAAACCATAAAAGTCTCTTAATCATAGGAAACAAATTAAGGGTTCCTGGAGAGGTGCCGGTGAGGGAACGGAGTAACTTGATAATGGACATTAAGGAAGGCACGTGTTATAATGAGCACTGAGTATTATATAAGACTGATGAATCACTGAGCTCTGCCTCTGAAACTAATAATAAGCTATATGTTAATTGAATATAAATGAATGAATGAATGAATTGATATGTGTAGCTAGAATGTGGATATTACTGACCTTACCCAGAAGTGGGTCTACTGTGGGAAGGAACAGATTCTAATTGTGATCTCTTTGACAGCTTCAAAGACAAAGGCAAATAAAGATAGGAACTTGGAGCTCATGGCATGCAGGTGATCAGTCCCCTACTGTAGATACCATCACTGAGATTACCAGAGATATCACCTTCTAGTATCTTTTTTTTTTAACACCTTTTACTATCTTCATAGAAGGAAACAGTGATGAGAGTTGAAAATGGGGACCATGAAGGGTAGGTAAGTGATGAGGCAGGGAAGCCAGAATGGTAGCTGGACAGGAATCCAGAGTGCCGTGCCTTCCGTTGCCATATTTTCTTTTTTTTTTTTTTTAAAGGCAACATTTTGGCACAGACCTGAAATGGCATAACCACTAAGATCAAAGGTCGCCTTTCCAAACAGTTCTGGTACTTTGTCACCGTTCAGACTTATTCACCACTGGAGCACATTTCATGTGAAGCTCAAGTGAGAGTTCAGTCTTTGGAAAGACTAAGAGATGTTGTCTAGAAATGGACCTCCTTTCTGAAAGTGTAAGTCTTTCAGCCAATGCCAGCTAGAGGTCTAGACACCAAACCCTGTCAGTTTTGAGCCATCATTATCTTAATAATAACAAAAGAACAATAAATACAACTTCCCTCAACACCACTCATTATGAACCAGGAAATGTGCAGAGCATTTTATATCCTTTATCTCAGTGAGTCCTCACACAATCCTAACATTAGATTCCCATTTATAGATATAGAAACCCCGAGGTGGAATGACCTACCCAAAGTCACAAGCCAGGAAAACAGACAAAGGACCAGGGGCCATGAAACCTCCCAGACATCTGGTTTTGAAAGCATATCTGATCTGGTGGCTTAAAAGAGGAACAACTAAAACTCCTAAAGGAGTTGACTGGTGAAAACTTTGCAAAATTCCAAGCCAAAAACCTGTATTTTTTCCTTTTAAATTATGTAGCCCAGATACCAATGTGGTCTGAAAATAAAATACAGCTAGGCTTGAATAAGAGTGGAAAGGCAGACAGTTCCAGGCCTATGCAGTGTTTGACACAGACACAGAATAACAAATCTCTGCCCATTGCCTAAACACCTGCCTATTTGCAAACAACCAGAATAGCCATGTTTAGAAGTCACAAAATTGTGGTCTCTGCTACAGATGGGAAGTATGCCCTAAATGGGCCTTGGCAGATTGAGAGATGAGCTCGTCAATAACTGAGACCACTTGTGGCCAAGAGCCTCTGAGCTTTGGCATCCTAAAGGACACCAACCCACTTTGGGCCTCTTACTGGGGAGACCCTTCTGGGACTGAAGGGCAGTTGGTGGGTTGTCACTGAGGCAGGAGAACAGTTTTTTCACACGGCTTCAGGATGACCTGATAGCTTTGACAAGTGCTCCCAACTTGGGTTGGGCACATGTGGCCCTGTGGAAGACAAGGCTCAGACCAAACTGCTCATCTTCAAATACAGCAGCTCCCCTAGCACAGGCATCTTACAGGTAACTTCTGTGCAAAGCTGCCCCACCCTTTCCTGAAAACTCCCTCCCCCAGAGAATATTTATAAACAATCTAAGCAGCTGGCTCTGGAATGATCAATAAAGACAGATGATGTCTCACATCTGGCCAGTACTCCCACTGAGGGTTAGAAGCCCCAGCACAGGGACTTTCTTGCCAAGTTAATGACTCACCTTCTACTAAGAGGTGCAGGGGAAAGAGAGGGCTTAGGGTTCCAGAGCCTGAACTTCAGCACCTCAGGTTCCTGGTCTATAAATGGGGGTCTGTCTTCCCACAGAAACTGTTCACACCTAACACCCAGCAGCCTTCATTCTGGTCCCATAGGCTTCCTGCTCTCCACGTGGGCATCAGACTATCCCCAGGGACCTCTCAAAATAGGCCACAGTCTCTATTTTGACATCACTTTCCTTTTTTGTTTTTTTGCATGATTTCTTCCTAGTATTATTTTTGAAGCAAGTGTCTGATTTTGACTAATAAGGTCAGAAATACTGCAAGTGACCAACAAGTTAAACCTTACATTTGATTCATGGTTTGGACTTACAGCGAGAGCTACTATTTTGTTTTCTTAACTTAGAAGGTATAGTTATTAATAGCAGTTAAGGGAAACAGAGTACCCAGATGGGTAGAAACATATTGAAAATTAGATTACATTCTTTACACCATTCTATACTGTTTCATTGGCACAGAGCAATTAATCCCTGTAAAAAGAAAGTTCTTTCCTAAACATCAAATTGATTTTGGCATGTCAGCTTTTCACACACATTTCCTGTTGGTAAAACACTCTATGGTGGAGACAGGCATGTTGCAACTAAAGTTGTGTTTCATTTGCTAAACCAACAAAACCAGAACTGGAAGAAATTTCTGGAAATTTTGTATCTTACAGACAAGAGAGGTGAATGCATCATCATCTTCTCTTGAATAGTTCAAGGTTGAGCTAGGTTCAAAGGTAAAGTATCTAGAAAGGTCTAAAGAACACAACTTTAAGAAAGAAGGAAGACCACAGAATGAACTGAACATGTCCACCAACTAGACTGAGGCCTCCCCAGCCTGGGCAGGATTTAGAACTCCCGGGGCCAAGGAAAGGGAGAGAGCTGCACAACACATTTTAAGCAAACAGAATGAAGGAGAAACAAGGACACAGCGAGGCAAGCCCTAAATGGGAGGTTCACGGCAAGAGATCCAAGAACCTCGTAGAATAATCATCAGTGCCAAGCCCTAATGCCTTGGGGATAAAAAAAATCCTTCATGGAATTTATTTTTCACATTGTAAACAAATGAAGGCATGTGTGCAGAACACAGAGAAAGAGACAGAGATGGGAAATTCTCACAGCACTTTAAAAAGATCCATTGAGACTCTAAAATTACCCCAAATTCAATAAACCCTCATTACACAACAGGCAGAAGTAGAGAGTCCAAAATGAGAGACAATGGTTTTAAAGCAGGGGTTCTCAACCTCAGCACAAACGGTATTTGGGCCGGATAATGCTTTATCATAGAGGGCTGGCCATCTCACTTTGCAGCAACCCTGGTCTCCAGCCAAGAAACGGCAGCAGTGTGTCTCTCCCCACAAGCTGTCACAGCCAGATATGGCTCCAGATGTTGCCAAATGCCTCCTGGGGGATGAAATCATCCCAGGTTAAGAAGCATTGCTTCAAAGCACCTGGGACAAATATTCTGGAAATGGATTATTAAGTCAATATTTACAGGCCCAACATATTTTAAAAATTATATACATGAGAACTCAGCACTGAAACATAAATGGCAAAATCTGCTGCAGGAGCTTGACCCAAATATGTTGTGCAACATCCAGAATGTGTCTTCTTTCTACCCTAAATTGAAACATCTGCTCCTCTGGTGAGACACAGTAATGGCTTCTGAAAGTCAGAGGCAGTGAGAGAAGATACTTGGGAGTGATTTTTCTGCAGTGAATCTTGTGATAGCAAAGTTACCAAAAGTATGGTAGTTTAACCCATATACATCAAATGTATTTTCTGAAAATACATTTATTATCTTATTCCAGATATCTCCTAAAAGCTACATGTATAGTAAGAAATGCTCCAGATATGTGTAGAAGCACATGTGTGTATGGAGGAGACTGCACAAACGAGTCAAGATGAAGAAAAATGACGCCTTTGAAATAAAGTCAGAAAGTGCTTAAGGCTGCCCTCACAGAACTCTCCCATAGAAAAAGGACCTCAGGCTTCTTTAGAATGAAGATGAGAGAGATGTATTTTCTCAGCCTACACTGTACTATGCTGGGACCACACAATTATTTGCTACAATGCAATACTGCCTATCCAGAAGAAATAGTTTTTTCCTAGGAAATGTACTAGGTTGTGACTGCAAAATGATACTTTAAAAAAAGATCACTTAGAAACCCCTGGTGAGTTTCAACATAAAACTTTTTTTTCTTTTTCTTTCTTTTCTTTTTTTTTTTTTTTTTTTTGGACAAATCATTTCTACTGCAGTCTTTCCTGAATTTCATGGGATATTCCCAAAATAGCTCCACAGACATCAGGGGATCAGATTAATCATCTCAATAATAATACTATTACTGCCATTCGAGCACGTAATAAACACTTCAGGGACACTTTAAGTTGTCAAGGTAATTTCTTCTACATTAATTCACTTGTTGGTATGGTATTTTCACAAAATGGGCAGAAGTAATATGACACACATTCTTGCAGGCAATACTCTAAAGCTGAGAGAGGTCCTGTGTTTTTAATAATTTTTCCAAAAAGGTTGCAACAATTCATATTTCTCCACTGGTATCTAAGAGTACCAGCCCCCTTACTTCTGTAAGCAATAGCTGCTTCTTTCTCTCTTTAAAATCTCCCTGCCAGTTTGATAGGCAGGACAGGACACTTTAGCTTCCTATCTGCATCTCCCTGACTCTCGGGCCAACTGACTTGTTCTTCTGGGAACTGACGCCTATGTTCCCCTCATTTTTTCCTATTGTATTTTTGGCTTCCTTCTTGACAACTTCATTGTGAGAAATTTCACATTAAAAATATTAATCTCTTTTCTGTTTTCTGCCTTGAAAACAAATTTTTTCTCTCAAGAATTATGGTTTTATAATGTTTATTTTGTGGCATATTTTGTCATAGAACAGTCAAAATTTTTATTTAGTTAAATATGCCTGGCTTTTCTAGGCCTGGCTAAGGAAGTCTCCTGTGCCCCTGGTCTGTAACTGTAGCTTCCTTTTTCTTTTTTTTTTTTCTTTTTTTTTGGAGGGAGGGCAATGGGGAAGAGTACAGAGTTCTCTTCATATTTCAATGTTCAGACCAACTGATACTCATTGTTATAAGCCACAGCCAAAGGGTCCCATGTTGTTTCCTCCACATAGCCAATTGTATAAGCAGTATTTATTAAATAATCGTTTTTCCAAGGAACTTAAATACCTTCTCTAAAATTCTCACAGACAATATCATTTACTGGTTTACCTACCACGTTCAGGCAATCAGCCTGTCATTTTTCGTGTCCACTGTGGTACCTCTGGTTAGATGGCACAGTACAGATCGAATCAGCTCCAGCACTGGGTGCCCCTCTCTGGAGAAAAGAAGCCCCAGGGCAGCCAGCCCAGCAACCGGTATGACTGCTGGGTGGGCTCCTGTCCTTACTCTGCAGGGCACCTGTGAGCCACATGCACTTTAATGCTGTAGCCCTGGTTCCGCTAACTGGTACCAAGTCCTTTCTTCATCTTTTAAAACATGTCTTGGCTACCCTGGAGCATTATACACTTTTAATCAGTTTTATTCAATTCCAAGAGAGCCTTCTAGGCAGAATCGTACCACACACAGGCATATTCCTCTCAGGAGAACTGGGATTATGACAGCATTCACTCTCCCACCCAGGGACCCTCGAAGCTTTTCACTGCCTAGTGCTTGCTGACATCCTTCAGAAAGGTACTACACTTTTCTTCAGGAAGGGTTTGAGCCTTTCTTTTTCAATTTATTCTGAGGTATTTTACAGTTTTTGTTCCTATTTTCACTAGCTGATCGTGCCTTCAATTACAGTGAGCAGTTCTTTGTGTGGCTACAAGTCTCCCCACCCTCCCGCGGGATTTCTCTTGTTCAGACCATCTTCCTCTCCCTGGTGTCTAGGCCCCTTTGGTGGAATGGTTACTATACTTGGTTAGCACACCTTGGTTCTGCTCTGCTCTCTAAAGTGATGGCCAGTCCCCTCCTGTGGAAGGTGAAGTGGCTCCCCAGCTCAGTGGGGTTCCTTCACCCAGCCTTCGCTGGCAATCTCTTCCAGCCCCAAGAGCAAGAAAGATACCAGGGACCAGCGCATCTGGTTACACTTGCATGCACTGACAGTCAGTCACCTTCCTCACTGAAGGGAAAAGACTTCTGTTGGCCCAGGTGTTTTCCAAGATACTCTGCCCTGTGGGGACCTACCTCAGGACTCTCCCATGGTGTTCTCCCGTGCTCGCAGCCCATAGTGGGGAAGCTACACCAGTGCTCCCCAGGACCCAGATGGACTCAAAACTGATCTAGATGCAAGGAGACGTATGTCCCAGGGGGTTGTGAGGTTGTAGGGGAAAAGGGTTTGTATGCAGGCCACCATTTCCCCAGAGTCCCTTGCTTGCTCTGAATCAAAATTTGAAAGGGAAAAGGTTTCATTGATGACAATTATTTCATTGATGCCTCCCTCTCATTTGATATTCTGACGGGACTAAAACCCAGAGAAGCAGAAGAAGAGTTTTCTTACTCAATGGCCATACTGGGTATGTGTAGCCCAAACTGTCTCTCAGTGCAACTCTGGGAAGTCTTCCTGAGGCTTACTGAATGGCCTTTACCTCCAGATCAGTCCCTGACCCACACAACCCTGGGTTTCTCCCTCCTACACAGAACTAGAAATCAGGCAAGCAACTTTTCTCTATATTAAGCATTTCTAAGAGAATCAGTACAATAACATTTCTCCAAAACATATTAAAAATGTCCTTCAATTATGACAGGCCACAAAGCATAGTCCATGAAAGACCTCAAAATAAGCAATGCTCTTCTTGGAGACATAGCTCCTAGAACAGAAGGAATATTAAAGTATAGATCAAACTAGGCTATGATGACATAATTCCTTTGGTTGCAGTTTGTGTGGTGACATAAGACAACTTTGGGATTCACAGCTTAAGAGCCAAATCCCAATACTTCCCAGTAAAACAGTAATGGCAGCAGTAACCTGGGAAAAATGATTTCACCCAATAATTTTCTGACAACAATCAATAATGCTGGAATTTAGAAGGAATGGTGAGCTCTTTGTTTTCTGCCTTGGGTACAAATATGGTATGACTGGCCATGCTGATCGTCCCCTGCACACCATGCTAGCCAGTCCCCATGAAGGCCTCTGCAGAGTCACTATTTCTATCCCTTTTCTGCAGTACCCCTGAGGAGGTGACATTCCCATTTTAAGGATGAAGATACTGAGTGGGCCAGATGGCGTGAAGTCAGTGTTCCAAAGCTCACAAGGAGAAGTCAGGAGACCTACTCCAAAACTAAAGTAACCCTCGCTTTCTAATTTTAGATTATTAGGGGGAAAAATGCTGAGAAATGGGAATTGCTAAACTCTGTATGTTTTGCCAGTCTTTATTTAAAAAAAAACAAAACAGGAGCTCCTGGGTGGCTCAGTTGGTTAAGTGTCTGACTCTTTATTTTGGCTCAGGTCATGATCTCAGGATTGTGAGATTGAGCCCTGCCTTGGGCTCCATGCTAGGCATAGAGCCTGCTTGGGATTCTATCTCTCCCTCTGCCCCTTCCCCTTGACTCCATGCCCTAAGCAAGCTCACTCAAGCTTTCTCTCTCTCTCTCAAAAACAAACAAACAAAACAAAACAAAAAAGATAACTCAATTGAGAAAGAAACAAAACATTTCTCTTCTCTTCTTTGGAAAATTGAGCAGGATACAAATGGTTACATACAAAGTGCCTTCTGTCACTTCACAAATACACAAAGATAAGAAGCATGGCCTTCTGAGGAACTGCATCATCCAGGAGTTTCTCACCAATCAGAACCAAATCAGTCGTACACCTGAGCCCACCCCACAAGGCAGATAACTGTCACACAGGTCCACAATTGGGAAAGATCTATGCCAACCTCTTATCTCTGGTCTAATTTGAACATGGAATTGTAAATTTTAAATGCGGAAATATTGACGAATCCAATCCTAGTGATTTGGGATTGAAAGGACTTGTGAATAAGAACAAAATATCATTTTTTTCAAGAACAAAATATCATTTAATGTTTTGGGACTTCTGCTTATATCTTTAAGAATCCAAATGCCACTGAATTAGATTTATGATTTTGGCTTCAGCAATGCACTGTTATCCATATCACTCCTGTTATTAGTAGTATGTATTTTCCTGATTGCACCAGCTAGGTACTAGAACTAAAATTATTGCCTAAAAATATTTCTGTAGAAATTTTCTTCCTTAACCCTGGAGTCATGTGTCATGAAATCCACTGGGAAAAATGTGACCTGTGCAAAGTTTGTTTTATACCAACAAATAGGAGCCCAGCACCCCTCTACATCCTTCCTGTACACTGCCATGGTTCTGTCATGACCCAGGATGCACACACACAGCAGTGCCCAGATACCTGAAGCTCCCACAGCGGGGTGCTGGCTAGGGAGTTTAAGAGGTGTCCCTGTTGGTGCACAAAATCAGTGCCAAGCGTCATCAGAGAGCAGTCATCCTCTTTCATAATGTGGCATCTTTCCACAGGGGGATGTAATAGATCCATTCACAGGTAATCCCATGGCCAAGCAGACATCTTGGGAATGGTCTGGACAGGTGTTCTCTGTCTGCAACCTGCCTGGTCTTCCCCTGGGATGGGCCAACTGGACTGTAGGACAAGTCCCTGGGCAGAGGACAGGAGTAACAATAAGTTGAACGTCCCTCTCCCTCTTTCGGCAGCTTCAGGAACTTTAATAGGTTGGATATGTTATTTTTCCAAAAAAAGAATTCACAAACCACAGACCTTTGTGTACAGGACTCCTCAGTGGCAAGCCAAAAGGTTCTGATCCCAGACCCCTCCACTCCTTCTCCTATCACCCCCTTCCCCTCCTCCACTTTGTGGGCAACGAGGGCTGCCTGAGGACAGCACATGGTGGCTCACTGCTCCCTCATCCCTGTCTTCCCTGGATGCCTTCCAGGACTCTGCTCCCTTGAACTCAAGTCTATCTCTGACTTCTCTATTTTGGGCTACTTTTTTTTTTTTTCCCCTTTTAAATCACAGACTCAGTCCTGACGGAGATGGAATGCCTTCCGAAGAGTGGGCAAGTTTTCAGGCCCCCTCCAGTGGGGACGGCCCACAGCTGCTGATGCTCCCCCTCCCCTGGGGCCAGGGCTGAGCCTCTTCTCCGCTCTGAGCCAGGGATAGGACAGAGACCACAGCACAGACCAGAGGCACCACCCTGATTTCACCCTTGTCCAAGGTTCCACATCCTCCAGGAAAGTACATGGAATTAGGCAGAACACGAGTCACACAGAGAGACCATGCTCACCATAGAAAAAACTTTTCTGACAACACAGCTAAATTTAAGACTTCTGTGATAATTACAAAAGGGGTCTTAAGCTTCTTCAAAACTTAACCCTTGCATGGACTCTTAAGGCAACAAAGCTGGGATGCGGACTTTGTTAATGGCCAAGAAAGAACCTCATATGTCTCCCATCTGCCTTCTCCCTTTAGTGTGTTGTTATTACCTCCTAGCACCTCTGACATCTGACACTCTTCTGGTGATGACAGTCCTATTCTAGTTGGGAGAACCAGACTCCACAGCCAACTAAATCAAAGTATCTTGGAGGCAAATAAGTGTTCTTGAGGTGCCAAGTGCAGCCTGCGTTTTGTGATTCAAGAGCCTGGATTCGAAGCTAGGGTGGCTCCCATCCCTGAGGCCAGTGCCCTGGGATAAAAGTCACAGGTGCCTATCCAGCCCCCACTGCCTGCAGTCCCCTGCCAGGACAGCTCCAACAGACACCCCCCAAGGTCCAGGAAAC
This sequence comes from Mustela nigripes, assembly GCF_022355385.1. NCBI lineage: Eukaryota > Metazoa > Chordata > Mammalia > Carnivora > Mustelidae > Mustela > Mustela nigripes. The sequence continues at coordinate 23,558,750 of NC_081569.1, forward strand.
ACTGTCATGCAGGTCACTTGTCACAGAAAAGGGCCAAGCACCACACTTTCACACAGATGACAGAATGTACAAGTGAAATCACAATGACTCTTGGAATGTGTCTGGTAGGGGAAGGGTTAAAAGCACCTAGCACAACCTGTCTCTAGACACATTAGCAAGTGACCAAGGACACATCAGAAGGCACCACAGAAGAAGAAGATTCAAATCCACAAGAGAAAAACCAGGCTCTTTTCTCTTTCCTATAAAGCACCAGATTCCAATCAGGTGAAATAGCTTCCAGGTCTCCACTGCTGGAGTCAACTGGTTGACACGCAATGAGCAAAAAACCCAACTCTCTCCAGACCATGGGAGCAAAACCCAATTGTGTGGGAGCTGCCTGAACACTCTAGTCAGCCTTCCCCTTCCCTCTCCTCAGAAATGCAAAAGGTGCCACCAGCATGTGGACAAGCCAGATAAAGCGAGCCCACCTGGAGTCCCCAATAATGCAAAGTGGGGAAAGACCTGTCCGGCAGCCCACTCTGGAACAGGCCCTCGGGCTTCCCACCCATTCTAATGAAATCCACTTTAGTTCAAACACCAATACCCAGAGTCTTGGAGTTAGGCATCTCTTTCTTATTGTTTTATTCTTCAGTTTTAGTACCAGTATTTCAACAACACCAGAAACTGTGTTTTCACAGAGGTAAAATCTGTGCATTTAATATATTCTTGGTGTTGGAGTAACTAGCTGACTTCACTATCCTTATGTTGTACTGGATTAGAGCTTCAGCTGCAGGCCAAGGGTTGGTGAGTCACTCTGGGTGAAGGGAAAAATGTTTCCTTTTAGGAAACTAACTTGAAAACAAGAAAACCCTTTGGATGACAGTGTACAGTGTCCCCAGGGACATGGGGCTGTATTAGGGGATTTATCCTACCTTTGCTCACCCACGTGCTATCATGTATACACTAGGATTTGAGGAGGCTATTCAGCCAGCAGCTCCCCAGCCCGCAAGGCAGGAGCCCAGGCGTGGTGGATGGGGGTATCTGGGTGACCCTCAGCTGTACCTGGGCACACAACACAAGGCAAGTGAGCTGAGGAGTCCAGGGCATAGCCAGTCATGTCTCTGAGCCTCAGCAACCCTGTCAAGTGAGGACATTGTGGGTGGTGGGGAGTAGGTGTGACAGCATCGTGGGTGGTGGAGAGTGGGTATGTAATGTGTGTAAGCATAATGTGCGTAATGTGAGCAGCATAAGCATAATTTGCTAATGTGAGCAGCACTGAGCTCGGCTCTGTACTCAGGGCTGTCAGGAATGCATCTCAGGCGCAAGCTTCTGGCGGAAGGTGCAAGTACTCAGCCTTGAAATGCTGTTTCTTATTCATGTCCTGGGCAGCCAACATCTGGATTTCAATTTGCTCATTTGGGTAAAATCATTCCATCTGTCATTGAATACCTTGCTTTAAGGAAAAATACACAGCCCAGCTTTATAAAATACCTGGTCCTGACACCACTGCAAATAAGGCTTATCTGGCCAGCTGTCCTTTCCCACCAATTAGCAGGAAGGGCAACCCCGTCCACCTTGGGGAATCTCCTGCACTAATCTCTGCTCCCTAAGGTGTCTGCCAGAACACAAAATCCACTGTAGTGACAAATCTCCTATGTTAGGAATTCGTCACACTGACAACTGACTCAGGCTGCTGAGCAGCTAGCCACCTACCCTAGGCCAAAGACTCCCAGTATTCCAAAGGGAAGGATCTCATCTACATGTTTTTGCCAACACAGGGAATATGCACAACACGTGACGAGGCCACGTGGACTACTTAGGTTCAATACCACATACAAAGCCATCTTTGTTCACCAGGGAGACTTTTTAAATTATTTTCCTGTTTTAAGTCAGGAAAACGTTGCTTTTGGGCCAAGACATTATTTGGGAACTCTCTGTCTGGATGCTTTTCTTCTTAGAACAGAACAGAAATTGGGCAAAGTACGATGTGAAAACACTGGCGTATGCCCATCCCCATAGTACAGACTGTGTTGTCTTAACATTGTGAACATAGAATTGGGCTTTCCTCTTTGAAAACTGAGACAAACACAGTGATAAATGTGCAGGCAGATTCTCCCAGTCCTGAGAAGAAGCTCTCTCCTTGCAACCTAGGGCTATATGGACAGTCTGCTGAGTCATGTCAATAATCTTAGGAACCTGTTTCCTAGGGCTACTCTAACAGATGGCCATAAACTCAGTAGCTTAAAACCATACAAATTTACTATCTTATAGTTCTGGAGGTCGGAATCCCAATATAGGTCTCACTGAGCTAATATCAAGGGATTAGCAGGGCTGTTTCCCTTTCTGGAGATTCCAGGGGAGAATCTGTTTCCTTGCCTCCTCCAGTTTCTAAGAGGCTGCCCACATTCCTTGGCTCATGGCCTCTTCTTCCATCTTCAAAGCCAACAGTGGAGGCCAAGTCTTTCCTACTGAGTGACCATCTTTCTGGTAATCTCTCATTCTTTCTTCTACCTTATGGACTTCTGTGATTATATTGGGCTTACCTAGAAAATCCGAAAGAATCTCCTTATTTTAAGACTATGAGAGTTTAGCCACTTCAATTCTACTTTGCCATATAACCTAAAATATTCACAGGTTTTAAGGATTAGATAATAGACATATTTGGGGAGGCCATTATGTTGCCTGAAATAAATCATAAACCAAAATTTGGTACATACAACTGCATTGTACATATGCGGAGAGTGTGGGTAATATTCAGTAGGGCATGCCATTTTAGGGATTTCACCCAGAACTCAGTTTCTACCTGGTGCCCACATGACCAAGGGAACTTTGTGAGGTGGGATAATTCCTGATAAGGCAAAGCCAGGTCTCAAGAATACATCTACATCTGACCTCCTGGACACAGCAATCTCAGGAGTCTAAAGGGAAGCAAATTGTTAATAAGAGCACAGTTAGGTAGTGACACTGTAGGCCACGCTAGTTTCCTTCCCTCCCAGTCTACCATGTTGCCCCCTCTGACACCTGAATTACACTTTACCATCTAGGCTCCTTTCTCTCATCCATTCATGTAAGGGTCTGTTGGCTCTGCAGGGCACATGCTGGGTGCTAAGGACACCCGAGGTGCTAAGCAAGGCGAGCCTGCCCACGTCCCCTTCTGTCTGGGCGTCTGTATATTTCTTCCGCTTCCTGGCCACAAGGACTGTGTCTTTAGAGCAATCCACCCACTATATCAAGGGTTCTTCCAAGAATCAAAATAAGCATTCTGGATTTCTCTGTCTTTGTGAGCCCCTATGAACCAGGGTTTAGTCCCAGTATAGCTGGCTTTATCCTCAGGCAGGCTAAATCCAGTCCCTATTCACAAACACCTTTGTCACCAGCACCTGTTCCATAATGATATACATTCTTAAAACTCCAAAGCATGTTGCCTTCCTGTTGGTACTGGCAAGATAGCTCACAGTAGACACGCCAGCAGGTGAACAGAATAGTGGATTCAGAAAACTGGGGACTGAAGCTCACTCAGCTCTGACCACTCAGGGCAGCTCCCAAACCTCACAGGCCTTGGCTTCTTGGCATATGGGATGGGAGCAGCAGCTCTCCTCCCAGACTCGGGCACCAGCTACAAGCTGCTGGTCTGTCTTTACAATGCTCCGCCCCCAAGACACACAAGTGTGTATGTGTGTATATATCTGTATTATGGGCTGTGTGTGTAAAACATGCACATGCAGTTACACACAGATAAAGGATAATTAACAGAGAGGCAAGAAAATAGAGCAGAAAGTGCATGAGACCTAAAATAAACAGCAAGTTCAAGTTCATCTCTGCCATCCACTGTGTACATGTGCCTGGATACACCATCCAACTTCTGGGAACGTAAGCATCAAGTCATCTTATCTGTAAAATAAGGCTAATGATGCAAAGCAAATTGCCTGTCGGACCTGTCCTTGAGAATCAAATCAGAATTTTCATAGCACACATTGGGTTACTGTCAAATATTTAATATTCAAATAAATAGTTTTTGAATAGTTGAATAAATAAATGTGAAATTTCTTCTGAAAGTATAAAACATTACAGAAATATTGGGAACTTTAAGTATTGGCTTTTTAGATTTGCTTCAATTATAACACATCCCAGGTAGGTAGCTCTTGGTTTAGAAAATAGAAAGGCAAGGATGGAGAAAATAGAAAGGCAAGGTTGGAGGAAAAGTAAAAAAAAGCACCAGGGTAGCTCCGTCAGGTAAGCGTCCAACTTTTGATCTCAGCTCAGGTCATGATCTCAGGGTCATGAGATCAAGACTTGCCACAGGTTCAGCAGGGGGTCAACTTGAGATTGTCTCCTTTTCCCTCTGCCCCTCCCCAAGTTCACACTTGCTCTCTCTCTCCCCCACTCCAAAATAAATAAATAAATCTTTTTAAAAAGGAGAAAGAAATAAAAGGTGCATTGCCAGAACAGTGCATCAATGGTGGTTCACAGGGGTACTCTTGGAGAAGCCGGATCCAACATCCACACATGAGCCTGCGGGGTCCCCACTCAATGACATTTCACAAGCTTGTTTTTGGATGACTGTTTGAGTCCCTTGGACCCACTCTGCTGATGCAATCTATCATTCCCAGCCATGCACTGACCTCAGAGCTAGGACCTCACAAGGGACTGGAAATATACTGTTGGCCTGCGTGGCTTTAAGTTCCTTCTATTGTGCCTAAGGGTCGTGACCCAGGAAAAGACATACTACCTTTATTTAAAAAACCCTTTATCATCATCAATTTTTCAGTGGTAATATTTACCAAAAAACACACCCACCCACTGTAAGCATGCTTCACATTTCTGTACTCTCTCTGAGTTGAAAAGTAATGAGTTGGCTATTGACAGATTTTGGTGAGGAAAATAGTGCTTTAACATACAAGCCAGGTCCCAAAAAAGTCAAAGCCTTATAGACCCACAAATGTTGGGAATGGGCCCACAGATTGAAAGTTATATTTCTCTTGTAGGGGCAGAAGACAAGGAAATGTTAGATCCATAGGTTAAAAAAATGAACATTAGGCTATTTTCCTCTCCCAACCTCACCTAACTCTAGGGATTGCCCAACATTTCATAATTTGCTTCATTAAAATAAGCTTCTATCTTTATTAAAAATAAAAGATAAAAAATAAAACCTCCCTAAACATATCAGAGGAAAACGTATTTTAGAATAAAAGACGAAAGGCACATCTGCTATTTATTTCAAACAATTTTGCCAATAGGTCTACCTTACCTACGAAAAGTGGCCCTTATTGCTTTGAGAAGAAGCAATGAAAACTGCTCAACACAGTTATCTCTGTACAGAAGACTAAATGTCCTCTTGGCCATGCATTGAACAAGTGATTTTTCACTCATTCCTGGGACTACACAAAACAGCTGCCCTAACACATTTTTTTTCCTCCTCCCTACCATAAATGTTTCCTTTCCCCAAGCCATAACTCATTCTTTCTCCAGGAATAACTGAAGGGCAGTTATTTTTCTAACTGCATCTAAATTATGGTTCTGACCACGGCTGACACCTCCACACACCCATGTTTCCGTCAAACGGATGGGCCTCCACCACAGCTCAGAGTGCAACAAAAGAGAAAAAGGGGTGAGTTGAGAGGTTCTCAGGACTTTTGAAGAGTGACTACAGTGAGTGTGAGACCAGCAAAACAACCTTCACTCATTTCTTTACTTAGTAGAATCTTTACATTTTTCAAGAATGGGCTCCAATGCCTTCTCTCTACCACCAAATACCTCTGAATTCTTGAGGTGACCACATGCCCAATCTCTGAGTACCTGACCATGTGGCTTCTCACCCACTCCCTTGCAGCTACATGCACCGGGTGCCAGCTGGTCTTCAGGCCACCCATTCCCACAGCCAGCCCCAGCAGGCCTCCCAGAGATGCTCTGGCTGAAAGAATGAATGCTTTGACAATTCTTGTGACAGTCAAGCATTCTTTGTGGTATGACAGTTTTAAATGAAATCCTAATTAACCAAATGTTTTTAAAAGAAAAAATGCACTTATTGGTGCCAGTTGAGACTCTGAACTGACTTCCTTATGATTTTGTAGCTGTTTTTATAGTGGAGATGAAGGTAAAATCTGACTTCTTTGAGGAAGACCACAGACCATACTATAAGAAAAAAGTCATAAGCAAGCCATCATCAAGTAACATTTAAAGTTAAATACATTTACTTTTTATATGTGCCAAATATATCAGCAGGCTGATAGATCACACCCCCTAGTTTAACTCTTTGTTCCCATGCTGTGCTACGTTGCACTTTGCAATTTGAAAATAACACTGCTATGAGTGAACCTTGGATATCAAGGTTCCTTCCTAGTTCTCAAGTTTGTTCTCTGACTGTATTTGCTTTTTGTCAAGGTTTCACTATGGCCTTACTGTCTTGCCAGGCATTTGGATCAAGTATCTAGCCATAAATTAACAGTTCAATGAACCACAAAGGATTATTTCAACACAATTGCTCGACAATTCTCACTAAAACATTCTCTCATTTGTGTCTTGTTTCTCAGGTGGAAAACACTTGTGTAACTAACTACTTATTCCCAACTCATGTTTGTTTTTGTTTGTTTGTTTGTTTGTTTGCCAATATTGCTCCCTTCCTGGGTGATAAGACTGGATCTACGGTATTTTTATGCCAAATACTGTCTGTTCTTTGGAAAAACCTAGAGGATTTTCTTGGATAAGGTAGGGTTTGGGTTTAGGGTTAGTGGGTGGGGAAATTCACAATTGCTAACATTAAAACAAGCTTTCCTAGATTTGGGGAAAGACCAAAGTAGAAGGATGTGATGCGCCTACAGACTGGCCATGAGATGGGGATGCATGGGAAGGACAGATGCAGGCAATAAGGTCCTAACAGAAAAGGGGCCCCTTTGTGGGGAGAAGAGACAGGATGGCTAAATGAGAGAGTCTCTGAGGCCTGGGCCCTGCAGTTTTCTGAGCATTGCACTCTGAGCAAGAGCGCCCCGGTAGCCACAAGGTGGCAAGGAGGGAGCACCACCAGAAAGAGCCCTGCTGTGCAGGATGTTGCAAACCCTGAAAGAGGTTGTGGTGGGGGACAACTCCTCCTAGGATATAGGAAGCCTGTAATTCCCTTATTTCCCAAAGAAAGTCTAGCAGTCAGCTGGGGGGAGAGGTGAGTCATGAACCAAGGATATTCACTCCCAAAACGTCAGGGACAACTACTGCTTGGTACAGTAATAGGGAACATGCATTTTACTCTGATTTTCTCCAAGCAATGGATTTTCTTTTAAAATCAGAGACAAGGGGAAAAAAAATCAAATGGAGCATCAAACCTTAATTTAAGAAATCCATCCACTTCACAAATTTGCTAGAGCTAAAATAAATTAAAGGCACATTTACTTGACACAAGAAAGGTGGTTTTTGTTTTGTTTTGTTTTTTGTTTTTTTGTAAAGTCTATCTTCAGTGTAGCACATAATTAAATTTCTGCCTTCCATGTGTATTCATTTCCCTCTTATCTTTAGGAAGACCTCCAAGTCAGTCATAGGGCCACAGATGTACAGTATGCCTGAGAACCGTGCCCATCACCCAAGATATGCTGGGAAGGCAGGAAGACATTTCCACGATCTAATCTCCAGCAGCACACTATGATTTAAGTATGGGTCTTGCTACTAAAAATTCCGAAACAGAATAAGAAAGGGACCAAAGACACTTAGCCCTCTTTCCCACGGCCTTCATTCTCAGTTCCACCTTTGGAGCGCTGCCACTGGAGAGTTTAGATCTGGGTTGGTCACCCAACAGGGAAGTGGCCTGTCCTGGAGTCACCAAGCTAAAGACTCTGAGTACTTCATGTCGATCTAGGATACGGACAATAAACTATCTAAAATAAGAAATTAATTGCAAGAATGCTTTTCTGAAAAAACTGGGAATGTATTTTAGAGCCTAGTCTTGAAAGTCAGGGTCATCAACCAAAGACTAAGGCTTGCTGGCAGTTTCTCCCATCACTGACAGCTAACTCCCAAAGATCCATGGCAGTGATGGAGAGTAAAGACGGAAGAGGCTCGGGCAGGAAAATTATTCTCAAGCTCCTGATCTCCCACAAACCTTCTAATAAGATCTGCTGTCAGAAAGCCCCAGAACCTAGTTCGGGTTTCCCTAATTTTGTTCTCCTTGGTCACAACAGGTTAGCTGCTACAGAAACAGTGGGGTTGCCAGGAAAACAAGAGGGCAAAAGGCTCGGATGAGGATGAGTTACAACTGGACAATTAGAGCCCAACACGCCCACTCGCATCTCTTAGAAGTCAACACCACTCATAGGCTTCAAGTGCCGACTAATCCTCTTGCCTGCATGTCTTATGGTTCCTTTAAATCTGAAGGTGTTCCAGGAAAACCATATCTATGTATTTAATTGTTTTCAAAGTGTAGCAATACAAACAGGGCTCTGAGTACACAGACTGCTTTGCAAAATTTAAAAATACACCATGAGGGGTGCCTGGCTGGCTGAGAGCTTGCAACACTTGATCTTGGGGTAGGGAGTTCAAGCCCCACGTTGGGCACAGAGCTTACTGGAAAAATAAATAAATAAATAAATAACACCATGAAAGATAGCCAAAGAAAATAATACCCAAGCTGAACTTAGATTATGTGTCCAACAAGGCTTTACTTTATACCTGCCTGCAATAGGCACAAGATCAACAAGATATATTTCTGCCATCATCTGAAAACAGCAAACAGTCCCAGCAGGACTCAAGGGCAAGAACTGTCCAGGGTCTGACATTAAAGTCTTCCACATAAAATATTACTTGGGATTCCAGTAGGCAACCACTGGGTGGTCAGTGAATTACCTTCAAAGTCAGGAAGGTGAGGTGTTACAAAGATCCAAACACTATAAATTTTATTTAAAAGCTAAGTAGAGGACATATGATGACCTTCCTTTGACCACAACCTTACAAAAGCAGAGAAAAAGTAATGATGTCCTGATCTGAGAGTCAGCCAAAGTCCTCTAGTTATATGACAACCGCTGTGTTTTAATGAGGTGGAGGAATTGTGTTATCCAGTAAGGGTCAAAGATGACCTTGCAAGCATCTTAGCAGGAATTTTACTTTATTGAATTAATTACAACCATTAACACCCTTCAGCTAGCAGGCAATGAGGTCCTTCAAAAATGGGTTTTAAATAGGTCAGTGTGGGTAGGTTACAGGAGACTGGGGAAAAGTCAACATCAGAGGACAGTACAGGAACCCAGAAGGGAGCTGCCAGGATGTCACAGCCCATGGTTCTTGCAGCCTCTTCGCAGATACTGGAGCTGAGTGATTAAGAGGAAGAAGAAGGCCAGAAGCAAATTTGGTGACTGGCCTATTCTTGGCCACCAAGTGAGTGATGCATTCCACTAGGACATACGGCAGGGTTGGGAGAAGAAAGGAGAAACAAAGAGAAAGCAGAAAGAGATGAGGAGGGAAGACTGAGAAGAAAGTATGGAGCATGCTGGAAACCCTCCAATAGCCCCAGGTCAAAACCACCCCTGAGGGTCTGCTCACACGTTAAACAGATGGACAAAATGCATACTGCTATCTCCACTACTTTTCAAGTATATGTGGCAAGACTATGCCTAACTGGAAAAGTAATCCAAAAAATTACAAGATAGGTAATGAATAAGCACTTCTGAGATTGTGGGAAGGAAAAGATTCAGGGGCTCAGAAACACTACCACATCAGAAGTACAAAGATAGTGCACACAGGTTCTCTGGCACATGGGGACTGAGCTCAGACCCAGCCCAGCCTTCAGGTGCTTCCTCGGACTGAAGATACTCCCCACCAGCCACTGTGTGTCTGTCCATGCCTGGATGCCCCCACTCCTCTCCACTCTACAAGACCTGTCCGGGAGGCCAGGGGGAAATGAGGCATGTGGTTGGAGCTGCCAGTGGGCAGAGAGCCACAGCTCTTAGCAGTGCATAGCATCACACAGAACTGCACACCAGGATGGTTTTCACTCTGTGTGTGTTTCAGGTTTTCTCCCCACACCCCTCCTCTGAAATTGACCAAAGATAATTAGGAGACAGAGCAGATGAACACCGTTAGCAAAGATGACAGCTCTGGTCCCTGCTTGACATTCTAAGAAACTGAAGTTAGAATTAGAACCAAAACAACTGAGTTTTAGTTTTGGATTTTGGGGTGTTTTTTCTTTCTCCCCCCCCCCCTTTTTTTTTTAAGTTTCCTTAGTTTCTGACTACTCTCTGGTGAAGAACATGGTATCAATCACACTTAAAAAATAAGTCAGGAAACAGGAACCTCACTCAGATTCTTACAGCATTAAAGAACACGTTTGTAGTTTGGATATCATGCCCTGTACTGAGTACAAAGCTCTATTTGTTTCTGCTTTGTAATGTAGAGTATTATGTTCTACCCGTTGCTACACAATCACTTTGAGGAAATATTATTACAAAAATAAATAAGTTTCTTTTTTCATTCAAAGGGAGGGAAAATAACAAGGACGCCGAAGCACACCCACAAACCTTTTCCAAGAACGCTTGCATTTGTTCCTGGGCTGGCAAGAATGCTTTGCTGATGATATCAAAGCCCTTAATTTATCTAAGACCAACCTGCCTTAAACACAGGGGAAAAATACTCATTTTGTTCCACTTTAAATTAAAACAAGCTTTTTTTTTTTTTTTTTTTTTGGTACTGGTCTGCCTTTATTTTTCTTTGAACACAGGGGAATATTCTATTCTGAAACCTGTACTATTATTCTTTCTTGACTAGAGAAGGGCAGTAAAACACATTATTAATCTGAGTTGGATTTTTAGAGATTTTTAGAAAAACTGTAATTCCATTTTCAAAAATGACCACAAACTCCCACTTCTAACCAAGATGGAATGAAGGTATCGGATTTACCCTCCTCTGTGAGACAAGTAAGAAACTGGAACAAAATACATTTTTTAAAAAAATGGTTTTCTAACATAGGACCACAGGGACTAGAAAAGAGGGGAATGAATAAGGTAAGCTTCACACCTGCCCCCCTATACTGTCTGAATAAAGTTGCCAGGTTGCAGAAGGGACAGGGAACAAGGTCTCTCTAAGTACGGGGGATGGAGCTGAGGGTCCAGAGAAGCCAAGGCAGCTACAGTTTTCAGAGCAGAGTGCCAGAGAGGGGACAGCTGCCCAGAGAGCTGCCTAATTGTGGTAACTGTAATCCATGTGTTCAAAAAAGCTACAAAACGATTAAAAAAAAATAAAGACCCAAATGGAACTTCCAGAGTTGAAAACTACAACATCTGAGATAAAAAACAAAAGAACAAAGAAAAAAACAAACAAAAAACAAAACCCACTGGATGAGAAAATTAAGAGAGAGGACAATGGAGGACAGCAGAGGGTCCACCTTGAGTTCTCAGCTCAGACTCACTGATCATGCTGCATGTGAGGAAACTTCTCCTGAGCCAGGAAAGAGCTACCTGAAAAGACAGACAAACAAACAACAACAACAAAAAACAAAGGGAAGATGGCTAGAGCTCACAGAGTTGCAGGAGTAGTCCTTGTTGTCATAGGCCAGTGTAGAAAATCTCTTAATTCAAAAGACACAAGGTAGAGTAATCTGATGGGTATTATTCTCAGTAGTAGAGAAAACATGAGCCATGGCTGAAGGTTGCTCTGATCCTGCCCCATGAGGACTACCATAGAGGTAAGGCTCTAAAAGACCAAAGTGTTTCTAAGTAATTTACTACACTGAGAACAAAACTTGAAAACATTTATAGGAATTAATATCCAAAATATATAAAGAATTCATACAACTCAGTATCAAAAAAACACAGAACCCAATTTAAAAATGGGCAGAGGATCTGACTAGATGTTTTCCAAAGAAGACATACAAATCACCAACAGACTTATGAAAAGATGCTCAGCATCACTAATCAAAATAACAATGAAAGAGGGGCACCCAACTGCCTCAGTCAGAAGAATGTGTGACTCTTGATCTCAGGGTTGTGAGTTTGGAGTCTCATATTAATTGCAGAGATTACTTTAAAAAACCTCAAAAGAGACACAATGAGGTATTACTTCACACCTGTCAGAATGACCAGTATGAAAAAGATAATAAATAACAAATGTTGGCGAGGATGAAAAAGAAAGAATATAAATTGGTATAGCCCCTATGGAAAACAGTATGGGGGCTCCTCAAAAAGTTAAATATGGAACTACCATATGATCTGGGTATTTATGTGAAGAAAACAAAAACACTGGGGCACCTGGGTGGCTCAGTTATATAAGTTTCCAACTCTTGGTTTCAGCCCAGGTCCTGATCTGAGGGACATGAGATGGCGCCCCCTGTCAGGCTCCGTGCTTCTGCACCTGGAGTCTCCACCCACCTCCCCCAACCTGTTGGAATCTGCTTGAGATTCTCTCCCTCTGCCCCTCCCCCCTCTAAAATAAATAAATAAATCTTTAAAAAAAAAAAAAATGTTAGGAGACAAGATGGCGGGGAAGTAGGAGGAGGCACCTTTTCAACCTGTACCCTAAAGTGAGCTGATTACCTACCAAAGAACTCCGATTACATGAAATCAGCCTGAGATCAGAATTATACACATCTGGATCTCTACAGGGGCAGAAGACGCCAGTGGGCAGGTAAAGCGGAGTGGGAATGTTGGACTAATATCGGAAGATAAACAAAAGGGGGAGGGAGCCACCAGAGGCGACCAATTGGAAAGTAATACCCCAACACGAGAGTGCCCTGCATCTGGGGACCAGCATTAACTTGGAGACTGGTTGAAAGCACTCCAAAAGAGCAAAGGATCGTGGGTTGGGGGGGGGGGATTGTGGGAATCGGGGTGGCTAGGGATAGGGGCTTAAGTCCCCGGACCCAGGACAGACTCCCCTGGCGCTGAGCCAGAGAGAGTGCGGCAGAGAAACCAGGTCTTGGTCCCTGAGCCGCCAGTGCTCCCGAGATTGTGTGGGGTCTGTCTCCTGTGAGGGGCTGGGAGCCACGCCAGACAGCAGAACACCCTGCTACAGAGCCTGAGACACGCGTGCCCCTTACCCTCCCCTGAGAGAGGTGTGCAAAGGCCCAGCCTGGTGCTTTCAGACCTATACCTGCTCTCAGTGCCTGAGATGCACGCATGTGACCCACAGCCTCCCCTGAGAGAGGTGCGTGCAAGTCAGGTGCTCTATAGACCCAGAAAGACCAGGCACTCCGAGCCCGGGCCAGCAGGAAAATCTCAGTGTGCGATCGCTACTTGGAACCTCTCTAGCAGTCTGGAGCTGCCCAGACAGCCGCCGCTGCCCTGGTTTTGGGTACAAGCAGAAGATCCTGCGTCCCAAGGGACCATGACTTGGAACCTGCTCTGCCAACGGCCAAGGGGGAATTTAGATGGGCTCTGCAGCACCCATAGAAGAGCAGACTGAGGCTTCTCTCTGAGAGGGAGGTCGGGTGCAGTCTGCTTTCCTCTAAACCTACAAAAACCATCAAAAGTGGTCAAGGCGAGAGAAAAAAAAAAAGTGAACAAACATAAAAACCTCCAGAGAACAAAAGCCTGAAAAAACCAGTTTCCTCAGAGCCCACCCCCTTGAGGGGGGCTGGAGGACTTAACTCAGGGAACATCATTTACTGAAAACCCACGTGGCAGGCCCCTCCCCAAGAAAACCAACCAAGAAAGAAAAAAAAACTATAAGAGAACCGCAACCACTAATTCATAGGACAACTTTTCTTTTTAATTTGTTCCCACTGTTGACTCATTTTTTTAATAAATGTTTTAACCTATTTACCATCATAGTGAGCTGTCCAGTACATCAAATTCCATAATAATCTTCTAACCTGAACTTTTTGATACATACACCTGTGTTTTTCTTTTGCATTTCTATTTTTTTAATTTTTTTTTAATTTTAGTTTAGTTTAGTCTAGTTTATTCCTTTTTTATTTTTATTTTCTAATATTCATGTAGAGTTAAACTTCAAAGTAATTCCCTTTCCCCAATCAATACCACCCCTATAGGTAAACCAATTTTTAATCCCCCTTTATCTTAGGAAAGTTGAGTCCTTTAACAAAGATATCAAGATACATCGAGGAAGAATCAAAACAACCTTCCTCGCCCACACTGAGAATTTATAACCACTCTCCCAACTTTTTCTTCCACTAGTGTTTCTGTGCTTTTGTATTTGTCCTGATAGTATATAAATCTTACACATGGGGTTCTTTTGGACGAGGTTCTTCCTTTATTTGCATATATATATATATATATATATATATTCTCGTCATATACTTTTATCAGTCTTTTCGTCTGTTTTTGTTTGTACTTCATAAATCTTACCTCGGGGTCCATTTGGGATGAACCTTCTCTTTTATCTTCCCTTTCTTTCCTGTCTCTCTCTTGCTCTTTTTTTTCCTTTTCTTTTTTTTTTTTTTTTTCTCTCATTTGGGTGGGGAATCCTGATTGCTCAGAAGTGTTCCAGGGTGCACCCTGACTACACCATGGTTGATACATCCAGCTACATCTGTTCAGTCATCTCTCACCAAAATGACTAGGAGGAGGGATGCCCAACAGAAGAAAAATACAGAGGATGGACCTTCTGCAACAGAGCTAACGGCAATCAACATAGACAATATGTTGGAAAGAGAATTCAGGCTAACAATTATCCAGGTAATAGCTGGGTTGGAGAAAGCCATGGATGACCAAACGGAATTGATTAGGGCCGAACTGAAAGCAACCAGAGATGATGTTCACAATGTTAGGGCAGAGCTAAAAGCTACCAGGGATGAGGTTCACAATGCTTTCAATGAGTTCCAATCTATTCTAAATTCTCTCAAAGCTAGGGTAACTGAGACAGAAGACAGAATTAGTGATCTGGAGGACAAACAGAGAGAAAGGATCATGAGGAAGCCTAGAACAACCAGCTTAGAAGCCACGAAAACAGAATCAGGGAAATAAACGATGTCATGAAACGTTCCAACGTCAGAATTATTGGAATCCCTGAAGGGGAGGAAAAAGAAAGAAGTCTAGAAAATATAGTGGAACAAGTTCTTCATGAAAATTTTCCCAATTTTGTGAATGGAACCAGTGTTCATGTACTAGAGACTGAACGGTCTCCACCCAAGATTATAGATTCCAAAAAAACATAAAGGTCCCTGATAGTCAAACTGAGGAATCATAATTGTAGATATAATCCCTTGAAAGCTGCTAGGACAAAGAGGGTCCTTACTTACAGAGGAAAGCCCATCAGAATAACGTCAGACCTGTCCATAGAGACCTGGCAAGCCAGAAAGGGCTGGCAAAATATATTCAGGGCACTAAATAAGAATACTTTATCCAGCAAGACGGACATTCAAAATGGATGGAGAGATAAAGAGTTTCCAAGACCAGCAAGGCTTAAAAGGCTATGCCACCAAGCCAACACTGCAGGAAATATTAAGGGGGTTCTATAAAAGAGGAAGAATCCTAAGAATAGCATTGAATGGAAATATAGAGACAATCTATAGAGAGAAAGCCTTCAAAGGTAACATGATGTCAATAAAAACATATCTATCAATAATCACTGTCAATGTGAATGTCCTAAATGTGCCCATAAAACGGAACAGGGTTGCAGATTGGATAAAACGACAGGACCCATCCATATATTGTCTAGAAGAGACCCATTTTGAACCTAAAGATACACCCAGACTGAGAGTGAAGGGATGGGGAAGCAACTTTCATGGCAATGGGCCTCAAAAGAAGGCCAGGGTAGCGATTCTCATATCAGATAAATTAGATTTTAAACTAAAGACTGTAGTCAGAGATACAGAAGAACACTACATAATTCTCAAAGGGACTATCCACCAAGATGATCTAACAATTGTAAATATCTATGCCCCCAATATGGGAGCAGCCAATTACATAAGAAAACTGTTCATCAAGATAAAGAGTCAAGTTGATATGAATACATTAATAGTAGGAGATCGTAACATACCTCTCTCAGAAATAGATCATCAAAGCAGAAAATCAATTAAGAAACAAGAGCACTGAATGACACATTTGACCAGATGGATCTCATAGATATATACAGAACATTCCACTCTAAAACAACACAATACTCATTCTTCTCAAGTGCACATGGAACCTTCTCCAGAACAGATCACATACTGGGTCACAAATCAGGACTCAACCGATACCAAAAGACTGAGATTATTCCCTGCATATTCTCAGATCATGATGCTTTGAACTGGAGCTCAATCACAAGGAAAAGTTCAGAAGGAACTCAACACCTGGAAGCTAAAGACCACATTGCTTAAGAATGCTTGGATCAACCAGGAGATCAAAGAAGAACTTAAACAATTCATGGAAACCAATGAGAATGAAGACACTTTGGCCCAAAACCTAGGGGATACAGCAAAGGCAGTCCTAAGGGGAAAATACATAGCCATCCAAGCCTCCTTCAAAAAAATTGAAAAATCCAGAACACACCAGCTGTGTCTACACCTTAAAG
Organism: Mustela nigripes; assembly: GCF_022355385.1. Lineage (NCBI taxonomy): Eukaryota > Metazoa > Chordata > Mammalia > Carnivora > Mustelidae > Mustela > Mustela nigripes. The sequence continues at coordinate 23,575,148 of NC_081569.1, forward strand.
CAATGGAGAATCAACAACAAATCAAACCAACTCCACACATAAGAAGGGAAATAATCAAGATTAAAGCTAAGATCAATGAGGTAGGAACCAGAGATACAATAGAACGTATCAATGAAACTAGAAGCCATTGATCACACTAATCCAAAAGAAGAGAGAGAAAGCCCAAATTAATAAAATTATGAATGAAAAGGGAGAGATCACAATGAACACCAAGGAAGTAGAAACAATCATCAGAAGTTATTATCAACAGTTATATGCCAATAAGCTAAGCAACCTAGATGAAATGGATGCATTCCTGGAAAACTATAAACTCCCAAAACTGAACCAGGAAGAAATTAACAACCTGAATAGATCGGTATCTAGTAACGTGATTGAAGCAGTGATCAAAAACCTCCCAAAAAACAAGAGCCCAGGACTTGACGGATTCCCTGGGGAATTCTACCAAACTTTCAAAGAAGAAATAACACCTATTATCCTGAAGCTGTTTCAAAAAAATTGAAGCAGAAGGAAAACTTCCAGACTCTTTCTATGAAACCAGCATTACCTTGATTCCCAAACGGGCAAAGACCCTACCAAAAGGGGAATTTCAGACCAATATCACTGATGAATATGGATGCTAAGATTCTCAACAAGATCCTAGCAAACAGGATCCAACAGCACATTAAAAAGATTATCCACCATGACCAGGTGGGATTCATCCCTGGCCTACAAGGATCGTTCAACGTTCGCAAATCAATCAATGTGATAGAACAAATTAATAAGAGAAGAGAGAAGAACCACATGGTCCTCTCAGTTGATGCAGAAAAAGCATTTGACAAAATCCAGCATCCATTCCTGATTAAAACGCTTCAAAGTATAGGGATAGAGGGAACTTTCCTGAACTTCATCAAATCTATCTATGAAAGACCCACAGCAAATATCATCCTCAATAAGAAAAAGCTTGCAGCCTTCCCGTTGAGATCAGGAACACGACAAGGATGCCCACTCTCACCACTCTTGTTCAACATAGGATTAGAAGTCCTAGCAACAGCAATCAGACAACAAAGAGAAATAAAAGGTATCCAAATTGGCAATGAAGAAGTCCAACTCTCTCTCTTCACAGATGACATGATTCTTTATATGGAAAACCCAAAATACTCCACCCCCCAAACTACTAGAACTCATACAGCAATTCAGCAACGTGGCAGGTACAAGTCAATACAGAAATCAGTGGATTTCTTTTACACTAACAATGAAAATACAGAAAGGGAAATTAGAGAATCGATTCCATTTACTAGAGCACCAAGAACCATAAGATACCTGGGAATAAACCTAACCAAAGAGGTAAAGGATCTGTACTCGAGGAACTACAGAACACTCATGAAAGAAATTGAAGAAGACAAAAAAAGATGGAAGACCATTCCATGCTCTTCGATTGGAAGAATAAACATTGTTAAAATGTCTATACTGCCTAGAGCAATCTATACTTTTAATGCCATTCCGATCAAAATTCCACCAGTATTTTTCAAAGAGTTGGAGCAAATAATCCATAAATTTGTATGGAATCAGAAGAGACCCCGAATCGCTAAGGAAATGTTGAAAAAGAAAAATAAAACTGGGGGCATCACGTTACCTGATTTCAAGCTTTACTATGAAGCTGTGATCACCAAGACAGCATGGTACTGGCATAAAAACAGACACATAGACCAGTGGAACAGAGTAGATACCCCAGATATGGACCCTCAACTCCATGGGCAAATAATCTTTGACAAAACAGGAAAAAATATACAGTGGAAAAAAGACAGTCTCTTCAATAAATGGTGCTGGGAAAACTGGACAGCTCTATGTAGAAGAATGAAACTCGACTATTCTCTTACACTGTACACAAAGATAAACTCAAAATGGATAAAAGACCTCAACGTGAAACAGGAATCCATCAGAATCCTAGAGGAGAACATAGGCAGTAATCTCTTCAATATCAGCCACAGCAACTTCTTTCAAAATATGTTTCCAAAGGCAAAGGAAACAAGAGCGAAAATAAACTTTTGGGACTTCATCAAGATCAAAAGCTTCTGCACAGCAAAGGAAACAGTCAAGAAAACAAAGAGGCAACCCACGGAATGGGAGAAGATATTTGCAAATGACAGTACAGACAAAAGGTTGATATCCAGGATCTATAAAGAACTCCTCAAACTCAGCACACACAAAACAGATAATCATATCAAAAAATGGGCAGAAGGAAGAACAGACATTTCTCCAATGAAGACATACAAATGGCTATCAGACACATGAAAAAATGTTCATCATCACTAGCCCTCAGGGAGATTCAAATGAAAACCACATTGAGATATCACCTTATACCAGTTAGAATGGCCAAAATTAGCAAGACAGAAAACAACATGTGTTGGAGAGGATGTGGAGAAAGGAGAACGCTCTTCCACTGTTGGTGGGAATGCAAATTGGTGCAGCCACTTTGGAGAACAGTGTGGAGATTCCTTAAGAAATTAAAAATAGAGCTTCCCTATGACCCTGCCATTGCACTACTGGGTATTTACCCCAAAGATACAGATGGAGTGAAAAGAAGGGCCATCTGTACCCCAATGTTTATAGCAGCAATGGCCACGGTCGCCAAACTGTGGAAAGAACCAAGATGCCCTTCAACGGACGAATGGATAAGGAAGATGTGGTCCATATACACTATGGAGTATTATGCCTCCATCAGAAAGGATGAATACCCAACTTTTGTATCAACAGGGATGGGACTGGAAGAGATTATGCTGAGTGAAATAAGTCAAGCAGAGAGAGTCAATTATCATATGGGTTCACTTATTTGTGGAGCATAACAAATAGCATGGAGGACAAGGGGAGATGGAGAGAAGAAGGGAGTCAGGCGAAATTGGAAGGGGAGGTGAACCATGAGAGACTATGGACTCTGAAAAACAATCTGAGGGGTTTGAAGTGGCGAGGGTTGGGAGGTTGGGGGAACCAGGTGGTGGGTATTAGAGAGGGCACGGATTGCATGGAGCACTGGGTGTGGTGCAAAAACAATAAATACAGTTATGCTGAAAATAAATAAATAAATAAATAGATTTTTTGAAAAAGTAAACAAAAACACTAATTCCAAAAGATATATGCACCCCTATGGTCACTGCAACATTAATTATAAAAGCCACAATATGAAGGTAACCTAAATGCCCACTGACAGATTAATTCTCTTCTAATATTATTCCATTTTATATACATTATGGAATATTAGCCATAAAATATGAGATCTTGCTATTCGCAAGAACATGGATGAAACTGGAGGGCATTATGCTAAGTGAAATAAGTCGAACAGAGAAAGATAAATACCATAAGATTTCACTTACAAGTGCAATCTAAAAAATAAAACAAACACAAAAGAAAACAGAAACAGACTCAACATACTGAGAACAAAGCAGTGGTTGCCCGAGAGGAGGGGGTAGAGAGAAGGGAAAAATAGATAAAAGGGTTTCAGAGATATAATCATCCAGTTAGTTAATAGGATGGGATGTAATGTACAGCACAGGACTATATTCACCTCACCATCTTGTATGGTGGAGATGGTAATTAGACTTATTATGGTGACCATCTCATAGCATACATAAATATTCACTATGCTGTGTACCTACAACTAATACAATATTGTATGTCAATTTTTCTTCAATTATTAAAAAATAGAACACTTATAGGAACATAAAAATGTCCCACACCTTGAAATTCAAAATGTTCCACCTCTAATAAAAAATTACTGGGCATGCAAAGAAACTAGAAAATACAACCAACAATAAGGATACAAATCAATCAGTATAAATAAATAGACCCAGAAATGATACAGATAAAATAAGTAAGACTTTAGCATAGTTGTGATAACTGTTATTCATGTGTTCAAGAAGCTACTCAGAAGATTAAAAAATAAGTAAATAAAGACCCAAATCAAACTTCCAGAGTTGAAAACTACAAAGTCTGAGATAAAAACCCGTTGGATGGGATCAACGGCTGTTTAGACATCATAAGAAAAAAAAATAGGGAACTTGAACACACAGCAATAGAAACTATCCAATATGAAACACAGATTTTAAAAAAATGGGGGTGCCTGTGTGTCTTAGTGGGTTAAGCCTCTGCCTTTAGCTGAGATCATGATCTCAGGGTTCTAGGATGGAGCCCCGCATTGGGCTCTCTGCTCAACAGGGAGCCTGCTTTCCCCTCTCTGCCTGCCTCTCTGTCTACTTGTGATCTCTCTCTCTCTTTCTTTCTCTCTGTCAAATAAATAAATAAAATCTTAAAAAAAAAAAAAAAAAAAGTGAAGGGCTAGGGGTCGCCTGAGTGGCTAAGTTGTTTGAGCTTCCAAATCTTGATTTTTGGCTCAGGTCATGATCTCAGGGTCCTGGGATTGAGCTCAGTGCTCAACGGGAGTTTTCTTGAGATTCTCTCTTTTCCCCCTCCCTCTTCTCCTCCTCCCACAGGATTGGATTCACTCTCTCTCAAATAAATAAATCTTTAAAAAAAAAATTTAAAAGATGGAGTTTAAAATGAGAAGAACATCAGTAAACTGCAGGACAACTTCTAGTAACCTAATGTATCTAATTAGAATGGAGGGGAGGGGAGGAATAGAGAAAAATGGATGAAGAAATAATGATCAAACATTTTCCAAATTTAATGAAACCTATATAGCCACAGATTCAAAACACTCAATAAACCCAAAGCACAAAACAAACAAATGAACACACACACTCACAAAAGAAAAAGAAAAAACAACACCCAGGCTCATCCTCCTCAAACTGCTTAAAATCAATGACAGATCACAAAAACAGAAGAAAAGATTAGGTACAGAAAAACAAAGAAAGGAAGGATGAACTTCTCCCTGGAAACAATGAAGCAAAAGGACAGTGGAACACCACCTTTAAAGTACAAAAAGAAAAAACTGTCCATCTGTAAGTATACAGCTAGGGAAAATAAATTTTGAAAATAAAGGAGAAACCAAAACTTTTTCAGACTCAGAAAAATGAACAGAATTCATCCCAGGTAGACCTATACTCTGGGAAAGTAAATGGAAATCCTTCAGGCAGAAGGAGAAGGAGGCCAGATGGAAAGCTTGCATAGGTAAGAAAGCCATGAAAAGCACCAAAAACAGTGATGGATGTCTGCAGAGCCACACCTTTGGGTCTGGAGTCCAAATCCTCATTTGCCCTTTTCTTCAGCACTGTCCATGCTGACTGGGGCCTTGTTTTCGTGTGTTTCTTTAAAGTTGCTCTGGAAAATACATGTCTCGTTGTGATCTCTGTAGGTTACCACAGTCCTAAAGCCAGGGAGATGGGAGTCAGTTACTTCTAAAGATAAATGAATGAGCCTTTTTACATTTAAATGAGGCTACTTTGGATTTCCCTTGGAACTATTTGTGGTTTGGGAACTCACTCTGTATATAAAAAGAGAAAAACCTTTTACATTTCCAAATTTGAGCACAGATTCTAAACATGAAATGTCCATCTGGATTGTGAAGAATATGTATGGACAAAAGTTCTCTCAAGAGACTAGAAGGTCCTTTTAAAGAAAAAAAAAAAAGACTACAATTGAATTTCCTGCTGTTTGTTAAAATCAGGTTGATTAAACTGAACTCCCTCCACCCCCTGCATCCTCTACCAAGCTTACAACAAAACTACCATGCACTTGAGTTAAATTCCATAAAACCCATGCTGGTATTCTCCATCAAAGCAAAAACGAAAATCAAAACAGATGCCCACTCAATCAATCTAATTAGCTGAGATTATTGATCAGTTGATGATCGGTGCTTGAAATGATTAACATAACCTCAAATTCCAAAACAGGAGAAATCTGTGTGGCATTCTAGGGAGGGAGGGGGCACAGAGAGGTAACAGAGCCAAAATATTGTAGTAAAATCCTGGCCACTCACACACTCTGGGCCTGTTCTCTGATTTTTTTTTTAAATAAGTACATTTTAAAAATGCATTCTCATTGCATGAAGTAGGAACTGCGACTCTCTGTCTTAAGGTTCTATTTTGAACTCTTCTAAAATAGTACCTAGAGTGTGGATACATAGTCTTTCCATGGGAGTGCTGAGGTCCCAAACCAGTGGTCCACAATAACCTCTGCCCTCAGTTGAAAAAAAGAGGCTTATAAAAAGACATTTATAAAAGTCTCCATGTCTAGCTTATTGTGAAACCCAGCCAACACTGCAACTCCATGGGAACAAGGGGCATCTCTTGGGGCTGAGCTGGCTTCTGCAGCCACACAGTACCCTGTACATGCGGTGCCTGGTCACCCTGGCCTGCACCTCTAGATGCACACACCCTGAGAGCTTTCCTCTCCTGTTCCCATCTGCTTCCCACTTCCAACACCAGGAGTGGCCAGGCAGCAAGAAGGTAGAAAACTTCAGTGTATCACTTTTGCCATTTATTAGCAGATGTTCTTCAAATTGCAGAATCTTAGAAGGCAAAGAACTGTAGGGCTCACCTCTTCCAATTCTCAATGTTTATTACAGGACATGGGCTAAAACCAAACTCAGAAATGAATTTTGCAAACATTTTATTAAGCGTTTTTAAATTATTATATTTTCTTCACATATGAAAAGCAACTTTACCCAAGAAAATGCGATTGTGTTGGAAATGTTCAAACAAGACTGGTTTTACTTATTAGCAACTTTAGAGGACACGTTAACCTTATCAAGCAACTAGCTTCCTTGCTTAAAATGATACATTTTTGCTTTAATAAGGTGATACTTTATGGCTCAAAGTGGTTTATCTTAGTTCCAAATCTTTCTTTTTTTTAATCATTTAATTTTTATTTTATTTTGCTTTATATTTCTTTAATGGAAAATAAGTCTCATTTAGAGAAAATATGTAATTTTTTTTTTTTTTAATTTCATCCATTCATTTGACAGACAGAGATCACAAGTAGGCAGAGAAGCAAGCAGAGAGAGAGGAGGAAGCAGGCTCCCCGCTGAGCAGAGAGCCCGACGTGGGGCTCGATCCCAGGACCCTGGGATCGTGACCCGAGCCGAAGGCAGAGGCCTCAACCCACTGAGCCACCCACGCGCCCCGAAAATATGTAATTTTTAAAAAGTTGACTGATTTTGAGGAATCAAAAGTTTAGAAACTAAAATTTTTTTTCTATATTTATAGTACCTTAGATTGAATGAATTAGACTTGCTGAAGAATACTAGAAAGTAAGAGATTGGTAATTTTTCAAGTCAAAGGCATATGGCACAGATCTTTGTCTACAACAAAATATCACCACAGTTCCAGGTCATTTTCTTTCTTTCTTTCTTTCTTTCTTTCTTTCTTTCTTTCTTTCTTCCTTCCTTCCTTTCTTTATTCCTCTCTTTTTTTTTTTTTTTTTAAGATTTTACCTATTTAGTCATAAGATACAGAGAGAGAGAGAGAGAGGCATAGGGAGAAGCAGGCTCCTGCTGAGCAGGGAGCCTGATGTGAGACTCAGTCCCAGGACCCCAGGATCACGACTTGAGTTGAAGGCAGATGCTTAGCCATCTGATACACCCAAGCACCTTTTAGTCCCAACTCCTGCAAATGTAAGGAAATTTTATCTTTCCCATTCCAGGCTGATAATCTGAGAATTAATCTGACAGTTAGGTTTTATGAAAGAGTTTTTAAAAAGGGAGGAAAATAGCTAAATCTTTTTTAACCAGAAATTTCCATAGTAGGGATCTAGAATACCTGTAATAATTAACTTAGGAAAAAATTAAAACTATTTATAAAAGTTTGATATTTTCATTATGTTATTTTTAATGTCAGTAACATTTAGAATTTAGAAATTAAACTGTTTGATGTTATAAATAGAACTTGTAGAACAATGAAAATTATGATGAATAAAATGGCAAATTTTACATTGCTTTTCTGGCTTTGCTTTTAAAACAAAAGTGTAAAAATATGGAAAACCAAATGAACTCAAAAATTTTCCTTTCTAACTGTGCCAACCAATTTTGACTGGTTTTACATAAGTTAAAAATTCAGATATCTGCTAAGTGATAGGCACAGCAAAAATTTTTTGAAATATAGAATTCTGTGTACTTTTTGTAGACTGTAAGTTTGTTTAATATTTCCAAAACACTGCCATGCCTTTAATATCACTTTAAAAGATAACCATCAACCATGCTAAGAGTTTGGACAGCTCTCTCTCTCTCTCTCTCAATGATTGTACTACTGTTTTGAGATACTATAATATTGCAAGAAATTAAAAAGTGAGAAAAAATATGGGTTTTTTTGTTTGTTTGTTTTATCCACATGAATTTCTGAGGTAAGACCTCTCTGTGAAGCAAAAAGACATGAGATCTCCATGTTTAAAGTATTACTTTCCTCATTAGGGAGATGAGAGGCTTACAGAGAAAAGCTTGTTGAAAGAATGGGTGAGAATTCCTGTTGTAGCTTATACTTTGGGCTGCAAAAGGGTAGGTCCCTATCCTAGAATTTGATAACGCGTAGAAAAAAAAATTCTGCCCAAATTTTACAATTTCATTAGCCTGTGTAATCAACTATTTACATTGTAATTCTTCCTCTTTAGTATCTATGTAATTGATTATTTACAATGTTAATTTTCCTCTTTGTCTGTATCCACGGGAAATAGATCTATTTAATAGATTAACTTCCAATTTTGATAGTATGAAGATGACTAAAATAAAAATACTATTAATTCACTTGAGGAACTTAATTTCTTGTAACATACTTCCTCTTACAAGAATCTAAGAATGATTGATTAAGATAATGTCCTTAGTGAAGAGAATTGCCCAAATGTACATAAACCTACACTGCTCACTCTTTTCTCCAAACTTTCTTGTCCAGTCGGATTATAGGTGGGAGGACATTGGTGGCTGTCAACAAAAAGTGAGTGTGAGGTTCAACAATCAGTTCAACTCTTAACAGATGCAGATCCAGCTGGGTACACATTCTTTAACCATTCTCGGGGTCAGATTCCTTATCTTCAAAATGGAAACAAGGCAACACAGGGCTCTCTCAAAAATGAAGAATACTAAAGATTTTGAAAAATAATATGTAATGAAATGCTATGATGATGATAAAGCAAAATGTGTCTTGTAAACAGGCATTCCTTTTGGTAGAATACAAAAGATACTCATTTTTGCTTTTCATAAGGAACTAGATTTAGTATTCCAGTAAACTGAATTTTCATGCAATTTTCTTGAAATAACTATGAGATAAAGTTACAAATATAAGAAGACACACAGAAAAATACAATTTAAGCCATTATTTATTTGATCTTAAATCCCATTAAAAGGAACTGTAAGGATAATTTAACATTGCCAATTTAACTTTATTTTTATGCAAACAACATACAAAAAGAAAAGTATTTGCTCTTTTAAGACTTCATTTATCTGAGAGAGAGAGAAAGAGTGGGAGAGGGTCAGAGGGAGAAAGAATCTGAAGCAGACTGAGCTGTGTGGAGCCTGATGCAGGGCTCTATCACACAGCAGAGAGTTCACGACCTGAGCCAAAACCAAGGGGCAGCCGCTTAACCTCTGAGCCATCCAAGCACCCCATTCCTTTTTTTTTTTTTTTTAAGATTTTATTTATTTGACAGAGAGAGAGAGATCACAAGTAGGCAGAGAGGCAGGCAGAGAGAGAGGGGGAAGCAGGCTCCCTGTTGAGTAGAGAGCCCCATGCAGGGCTCGGTCCCAGGACCCTGAGATCATGACCTGAGCCGAAGGCAGAGGCTTAACCCACTGAGCCACCCAGGCGCCCCCCATTCCTTTTTTTAATTTCTTTTTAAGTGGGCTCCATGCCCAGTGTGGGGCTCAAACTCATGACCTTGAGATCAAGAGTCACATGCTCTATCAACTGAGTCAGCCAGGTACCTCAAAATATTTGATCTTTATAGGAGATAACACTTAAAGCAAATTGAAACCAGGAAGATTTTTCTTTAATGTGGAAAAATATAAGACAAATATATGAGAAAATATTTTTTCAAGACCGCAAATTAATGTTAAACAAATAGTTTTAAACAAAAGACATTAAATGAATAGGCCATACTATGGTGATAAACATATAGAATAAAACTGCCATGATTATAAACAAAAACTTCAATAAAATAGCCAGATACAACTGTTAAGTAACAGTCATGCACTGACACACACTAGTTCAAAAATCTGGAGTAGGGGGACGCCTGGGTGGCTCAGTTGGTTAAGCAGCTGCCTTCGGCTCAGGTCATGATCCCAGCGTCCTGGGATCAAGTCCCACATCGGGCTCCGTGCTCGGCAGGGAGCCTGCTTCTCCCTCTGCCTCTGCCTGCCATTCTGTCTGCCTGTGCTCGCTCTCTCCCCCATCTCTCTCTGATAAATAAATAAAATCTTTAAAAAAAAAAAAAAAATCTGGAGTAGGAAGCTTGTCCAGGGAAGGCAATCCATTCACAAGAGCACAAAAATTAAATATATATATAAAAAATTTACAAATTAATGTGCAGAGGGGCACCTGGGTGGAGCAGTTGGTTAAGCCCCGTTTCAACTCAGGTGGTGATCTCAGGGTGGTGAGATGGAGAGAGCCCTGCCTCAGGCTCTGTGTTCAGCATGGAGTCTGCTTAAGACTCTCTCTCTTCTGCCCTTCCCCTCCCTCTAAAATAAATAATTTTTTAAAAAATTAATGTGCAGAAGCAATATGGACAAAACAACAATGCTTTCTGAGTGACTTAAGGACCTACCCACCACTACCCTAAATGGAAACATTCTATACCTTATCAATGTTGATTCTTCTTATATAACAGCAATCCCAACCAAAACTACAAAAGGACTTTTTTTAAGGGAGAGAGGGTGGTTTGAAAATATTTCTAATATTTATTGTGGACAAGTAAATATGTGCAAATACCCAAGAAAACTATTGAATTGGAGTGATTTTTCACCATGACACATTAAAATATTTATAAATGTGCAAATAATGTGTAAGGTAAGATCAGTGGTCTGAAGTAAGATGATTTTGAAAATTAATATAATAAAAGTAGGATTTTAAGTTGATGAGGAAGAAAGGATTCAATATATTCTTGGAAAAAATTATTATATACAGAGGAAAAATATACCTCTACCCTTTCAAACTGTAAAACTTGGAAAGAAATTAAGACATGAAATCATAAAAAAAGAGAAATGGATATAGGTGATTATTTGCATATTTCAGGGTTTGGAGGAAATTTTTAAGTTAAAAAGGTATAACACATTATATGTTAATAATAAATAAATAAATAAATAAAAATAAAAAAGTATAACAAAAGCTAATTATTGATAGGTTTGACTACAAGAAGGTTTTCAATTTTCATGTGTCAAAAAATTCACCCTAAAAGAAATGGAACATAATGATTAAGTGGGAAAAATACTGTAACATACACACCAGGCAAAAATTAGTTTATATGATGGGGTATCTATATACTTATAAATGTAATGAAAAATAAACACCATGTGTTTCTGTTTTTTATTTTTTTAACTATCAAAGAAACAGGTGATTTAAAAACAAGAAATATGTATAGCTTTTAATCTTAAGGAAATCATTTGCAATCTTATAAGCCGTCAAAGAGACACAAATTAAAAGCAAGATGATGCCATTTTTGTCTGTCTTTAGGCACAGCCTGAGCAGAAGGCCTCTGTGAACAAGCGTGTCAGTTGTGGCATGTGATACTGAAAAGGACTTTGGGGGTGCCGGGGTGGCTCAGTCATTAAGCTACAGACTCTTGATTTCTTTTCAACTCAGGTCATGATCTCAAGGTTGTGAGATGGAACCTCAAGTCTGCAGGGAGTCTGCTTGAGATTCTTTCTCCCTCTCACTCTGCTTCCCCCTTCTCTAATAAATAAATCTTTAAAAAATTAAAAAGAAGAAAGGGCTCTGCCCACATGTCATAGAATTCCCAGAGCAATATATCCACAAGTAATAACCAACAAAAGTGTGCACAAGGATATACAACCAGTTCAAAAGTTAACAAATAATGAAGTAAATGGTGACAAACTTCAGCGTAGAAACTTTGTAAGTCTTAAAAATCATACATTTTTCAGAGTATTTCCTGACATAGGAAACATAATAATGATGAGATCAGCATAGGATACAAAACTGTAGATATGCCAGGATGTTAAAAATATCTCTGAGTGGAAGAAAAGGTTACAAGTGATTGTTATTTTTCTCTTTCTGTAGGTTCAAAATTATCTATAGTTAACCTATACATTTTAGAATCATAATAAATGTATCTACAAATAGGTATTGTACGATGCTAATTGTTATGTAGTACTTCTCAAAATGCAATCAACGGTACATAGTAATTTACATTTATTTGAGTATTATAATTTCAAACTGGCTATGATTTGAGGAACAGCATGTGAATTTTATGTATCTGGTTTATGCTTTCCTTCTATGCTGACCAGGCATGTCACAAGGACCTGACATGCACAATAAGGTTACAAGGTAGATAATACTCCCATTTTACAGAAGAACATGGGCTTTAAGTATAATGTTCAAATTAATTAGCCTCTAAGGAGAGCTGGAAAAAATTTCAGGTCTATTTCACTCCAAAGACATACGAATTTATGTACTCTCTCTCACACACACAGAACATACATCTTAGAAAATAATGTCTATAGAGAAGATTATCTTACACATAACAATTTCCTCTCCCCTTTTATACCTTACACAAGGCACTGTATTGCCAATTCACAGAGAATAAATGTTTAAATGTTTAACTATGGTAAACCAAAATTTAAGCCATATTGAATTGCTAATTCTAACCTAAAATAAAAACAAATCTGGATTTCTACATAATGTCTTTCTTACACTGGATTTCCATCTAAGGTTGTAAATTCTACCTTCATTAAGTTATGAACCATTTAATCTAAGAAAGAACCCCTGATGCCCCTGCAATATGCAAACTTTCATAAATTACCTTGTTAAAGAAAAATCTCTCTTTTTTGGGGGTGGGGAGAGCGCACACAGGAGCTAGGGGAGGGGAAGAGGGACAAGCAGGCTCCTCTCCACTGAGCAAGGAGTACCAAGTGGGGCTCCATCCCAGGATCCTGAGATCATGACCTGAGCCAATGGCAGATAATTTACTAACTGAACCACTCAGGCACTGCTAAAAAAAAAATTTTTTTTAAATATTCTAGTATTCTAGTAGACTTTCAAATTTAGAAACCTCAAGAGTGAAAGAGAAATTGTGATTTAAGTTTGGAAAAGACTCATATATTCTTAAGTTAATGGAGAGCTTACTAACTTAAAAAAGAAATCTAGCTTTATTGGTATGCATTAGCAAAAGAAAAAAGTCCCTTCTGCATCTCATTATATAGTAATAACTATATTAGTAATAATAATGACATGGATGATTATTTAGCTTTTATAGTTTTTGTGAAATTTTCACATACATAACCCAATTTTCACAAAGCATTTTCAGAAGAATTGCATTTTACTCATTTAATAGAGGGCAAAACTAAAGTCAGCAAGGCAAAGTTACTGCACAAGTTCACACAGCTGGTTACTGAAAGCTTGAGGACTTTCTACAGATACCTTTCTGTAGGGCTAGCACCTTTAACAGGAATACTCCCTTCTTATAGTCAGAAATTCATAATATTGTATTTCAAATGCTTCACCAAATTGTAAGTATAAGATTTACGTAGTTACTATACAATTTATTCAGAGCACAAAAGGATCAGTTGCATTAATTCAACATCATTAATCTTCAACTTATATAAGGTAAGCAAAACATTTCCATAGCATAACACTGTTCACAATCAAAATATTCTAATGAATTCATTCTAATGAATTCTTGACATTAGGGTTTTGAAAATACACATGGTAATAAGTAAACTTTAAGTTAACACCTTTCCAAATTGATCACTATAATAAAAACAAAGAAGAATTTTAATCTAATATAGCTAATTACTTTACTATACCCCTGAGTATGGAAAACGTTTTCTGTAAGGGGCTTAAGAGTGAGTAAATGTTGCAGGCCATAAAGACTCTTTTGCATGAACTCAACTCTGCCACCATAGCACAAAACAGCTATAGAGAATATGTGAACAAAGAGTATGTCTATATTACAACAGAACTGTATTAAAAAAAAAAAAAAAAAAAAAAAACCAGGGGTCATAGTTTGCTCATACTCACCAGTTGCCAAGAATTTGCTATAAGGCAAAGTATTTCTGTATAAGCCTAAAATTTATAGTTAATACTTCCTAGTTTCAGAGAGAAAAGATCATTTTGTTAAACTTAGTAATCGAAAAAAAATCTCAATTAATTATTTTTTCTTATATTTTTAACATTCTTACATTTTTCACATTTTAACAAATTTTAAGAAAATGTTTTTAACATTCTATGTTTAGGTTGTCAATGCAAATGGTAGAGAGAAGGCTTCATTTTCTCCTCCATGTTAGAGGAAAATTCTCTCCTCTAGATAAGCAATGAGAACACTGGCAAAAATTGCCAAAATCAACCTTTTCAGACCTCTAAAACCAATAAAAGGTTAGCAATAATCTGGGAATATTTATTAAAGAAAAATGGCTGAAACTCAGTAAGAGCAGTGAGCTTTTTGACTTTTTAACTTTCCCTACTAGTTCCTATTCCTTTCACTCTAGCTTCATAGTAGCCATGACCACAAGGAAAGCCAAGAGGTAAGGAAACGAACGAGTGCTCCCACAGCCCCATTCTCACAGAATTATCATTATTTGACCAATTTGTTTCTTGGAAGATCCCACTAACAAAGATGTCTTCATTTGACCTGTTTTGGATCTCAGTCAGTGTAAAAAACTTTTTCTCTGGAGGTGTTTGTTAAAAACAATTAAAGGCAATTTATAGGCTGTAAGAGTTGGGGCAAACATCAGGATGATGAAAGGAAAGGAAAGGAAGAAAGGGAGAGAGAGAGGGAGGGAAGGAAGGAAAGAAAAGAAAAGAGGAGGAGAGGAAAGGAGAGGTGCGGAGAAGACAGAAGGGGAGAGGAGGGAGGGAGGGGGGAGGGAGAAAGAAAATGTGGGGAATAAGACAATAAATGACTTTGAAAAACTCCCACATACCCCTGGGGATCTTGAAGACCACATGCATGCATGGAATGTGCGCATGCCCAGAGCTATGTACATTCTCAGAAGAGACCCAAGAACACCTTACGCTGTCAATTTCTGACTGTGAAGTTCTGAACAAGCAGAAAGTGAAGGCTAAAATAGAGTAAGCTGCCCAGCTAAGTGTTAAAGACATGCCAGAACATGAATACAGAACCCACCATCAAAGACTACAGGGCTACTCAAACATTATCTGACCACTAAATTAGTAATCACGTAATCTTCAGTGGCCATACAGATTAAGGAACACCAATTTTAGAGAAGTGGTTCAGAAATTCCACTAAGGAAACGACAAAGAGCAACAACAACAAACTCTGGGTAGGAGAGAGAATTGGATTTCTGGAGTGTCCATGCTATATTCTTTAAATGTCATTTTCAACAACTGCAACAACAAAAATTATGAGATGTCCAAAGAAACAAGAAAGTATAGTCCATATACAAGCAAAACTGTCACCAAGGAAGCTCAGATGTTGGATTTACAAGACAAAGACTTTGAATCAGCTATTTTAAATATGTTCAATGAACTCAAGGAAGCCATGTCTAAGGAATGAAAAGAAAATATGAACATGAAATCCCACAAAATGAGGGTAAGGAGATGGAAATTATTAAAAAGAACCAAGTAGAAATTCTGGAATTGAAAAGTATTATACCTGAAATGAAAACCTGAGGGGCTCAAAATATTTCTGAACAGATAAAAGTATCAAAAAACTTGAAAATAGGTCAATTGAGATCATTCAGTATAAGGAACAGGGGGGAAAAAAAAGGAATAAATATCAACAAAGCCTTAGAAACCTGTAGGACACCAGATGTATAGAAACATACAAAATGGAAATCTCACTGGGAGAGAGAGGAAAAGGAGAAGAAAGTACATTTGAATAAATAATAGCGTAAAACTTACTAAATGTGAGAAAACATTAATATACACATAATAAACTCCATGAACTATAAGTAAGATAAAGTCAAGAGGTCTAAACTTAACATACATTATAAATAAATAGTCAAAAGCCCAATGCTCCAATTTTAGTAACAAATAGAATTTTGAAAGCAGCAAGATAGAAGCAACTCATCTCAGATATGCTATTTTAAATAAGTGGTAATAGCTGATTTCTCATCAGAAATCATAAAGGAAGTTGAATAACATATTCAAAGGGCTGAAAGAAAGGCTGACATCCACTAAGTCTATATCTGCAGAAACTATCCTTCAAAAAGGAAGGAGAAATTCATAAGTAAACAAAAACTGGGAATCATCACTAGCAGACATCCCTTCAAGAACTACTAAACAATATCCTTCAGGCTGAAAGAAAAGCACACTAGACAGTAACTTGAATCCACATGAAGAAATAGAGTACCAGTAAAATAGTTACTAAGTAAACATAAGACAAAATACATGTGGTTTTCTTTTTCCCCTTGATTTAAAAGACACCTTATAAAGCAATACTTATAAATCTATGTTGATGGGAGGTGCCTGGGGAACAGGGAGGTCAGTCATTAAGCATCTGTCTTCAGCTCAGGTCATGATCCCAGAGTCCTGGGATCGATCCCTGTTAGGCCCCCTGCTCAGTAGGGAGCCTGCTCCTCCCTCTATACTCCCCACTCATGCTCTCTCTCTCTTATTAAAAGATTAAATAAAATCTTTTAAAAATAACACACAAATCTATGTTGATGGACATTTAAGGCATAACAATATCACAATGGAGGGGAGAGAAAATGAAGATATTAAGGGCAAAATTTTTATAATACTATAATTAAGGTAGTATTAATCTGAACTAAATTGCAATAAATTAGGATGTTAATTTTAATACCCAGGCCAACCACTAAGAGATTATATCCAAAAACAAATATATAAAATAAATGATAAGGAGATTAAAATGGTACACTAGGAAATATCTATTTAACAAAAAATAAGGAAGTGACGGAAGAACAGAGGAAAAAATATATAAGACACAATGAAAAAATATAGCAAAATGACATACTTAAATTCGGTCTCCTCAGTAAACACATTAAACGTAAATGGATCAAACTCCCTAAAAAGCAGAGATTGACAAAATAGTCTTTTTTTTTTTTTTTTACAGATTTTATTTATTTATTTGAGTGAGAGAGAAAGTGCACAGAGGGGAGAGAGAAGCAGACTCCCTGGTGGGCAAGAAGCCAGATTCAGGGATTGATCCCAGGATCCCGAGACCATGACCTAAACCAAAGGCAGATACTTGACCAACTGAGCCATTGTGCCCCAACAAAATGGAGTCTTATTTAAAAACATGACCCATCTATATGCTACCTATAAAACACACTTTAGGGGTGCCTGGATGGCTCAGTGGTTAAGCCTCTGCATTCGGCTCAGGTCGTGATCCCAGGGTCCTGGGATCGAGTCCCACATCGGGCTCTCTGCTCAGCGGGGAAGCCTGCTCCCCCCTCTCTCTCTGCCTGCCTCTCTGCCTACTTGTGATCTCTGTCTGTCAAATAAATAAAATCTTTAAAAAAACACACACACACATTTTAGATTCAAAAACACAAAAAGTGGAAAGTAAAAGGATGGAAAAAGATATAATAAGCAAATGGTAACCAAAAGAGGTTATACTAATATCAGGAAAAAAAAATGGCTATACTAATATCAGAAAAAAAAAAACAGATTTAAAATAAAAATTGGGGAGCACCTGCATGGCTCAGCTGGTTAAGCATCTGCCTTTGGCTCAGGTCATGACCCTGGAGTCTGAGATCTAGTCCCACATCAGGCTCCCTGCTCAGTGGGAGTCTGCTTCTCCCTCTCCCTCTGCCCTCTACCCTCTACCCTGCTGTGCTCTCTCTCCATCTCTCTCAAATAAATAAATAAATAAAATCTTAATAAAATAAAGTAAAATTAAAAAAAATAAAAATTGGTACTGGAGAGATAACAAAGAATGTTTTATAATGATAAATGGGTCAATCCATCAGGGAGTCATATAATTAGAAACATACATGCACCTAACAAGAGTTGCAAAACACATAAAGAAAAAATTGACAGAACTGAAAGATGAAATAGACAATTCAACAATAATATTTGAAGATTCCAATAATCTACTTATGATAATAAATACAACTATCAGAAAAACAACAAGGAAATAGAAAACCTGAACAACTAAAATGAACTAGATCTATCAGACAACTTTAGAACATGTTGTCCAAAAACAGTAGAATACAACATTCTTCCCAAGTGCACATGGAATGCTGTAGCTCAAACCATACCCTAGGCCATAAAACAAGTCTCAATAAGCTTAAAGGATTGATATTATACAAAGTGTGTTCTCCAACTACAGTGAAATGGAACTTAGAATTCAGTAAAAGAAGCAAAGTTGGAAAATATATAAACATGTGGACCTTACCAATGGGTCAAAGAGGAAATCACAAAGGAAATTAGAAAACACTCTGAGATAAATGCAAACAAAAACACAACTCACCAACATGTATGGTATGCAGCTAAGACAGTGCCTAAAGGGAAATTTATTCCATATTTAATATAATTTTTATATTTCTTTTCAAATGTAAGCATTTCCATTTAATTAAACTATTTTTAAATGCAATTGAATAAATACACAGTATTCCAACAAATGAGTTCACCATAATATCTAACTATTATGTTAATTTGGCAGCATTAAGTTGTGTTCCTTTTTTGCTATCGTAAAAACTGGCCGTCTTTCAATACTTTAATCTTTGCATTAAAGATTATTTTCCCCAGATTATATTTGTAGAAATGGAATGTGCACTAAATACAGGTGTATGGCTATTGATATCTGGTCACTTTATTTGTAAAGCTATATTCAGTATCATATGTAGTGACATAAATGTTTGGGATAAAAGATGGGTGGCAAATATCATTCTTCCAATATATTTATAAGAATCAACATGGTAGGGTAGCCTGGGTGGCTCAGTAGGTTAAGCATCTGCCTTCAACTCAGGTCATGATCCTGGGGTCCTGGGTTCAAGCACCACATCAGGCTCAGCAGGGAGCCTGCTTCTCCCCCATCCCCACCGCCCAGCTCATGCTTTCTCTCATTCTTTCTCTTTCTCAAATAAACAGAATATATTTTTTTAAAAAAAGAATCAACATGGTAAAGAGGGGGAAGTGAAAGCCACTTGAATTATTTCCTATCCCATTTTTTTCTCATGATAACACAAGCTGATCAAAAGAATGCTTTTTCATAAAAAAAAAAAAAATTTCACAAAAGTCTGGGATAAGGGAAGGGTGTTGGCTCACATGTCTTTATGTATGGTAGTGACATTAACAATGACCATGATAACGTCTGAGAGCACCCAGGGAGCAGTGACTATCATTAGGCTTTGTATTTATTTCACCAACACTTATACAAAGGGGGTAATACCAATTCCATATTAAACTGTGCTAAAATAGAGTACTCTTTAAATATAATTTTTAGTCAAAGTATTTCATAACCAAGTCAATGAATATTGAGTGTTGGTGTTATTTTTTCTTTTAAATACAGTCATACACACTGGGGTGCCTGGATGGCTCAGTCAGTTGAGTGCCTTGATTTCTGCTCAGATCCTGATCTCATGGGTTGTGGGATGGAGCCCCCGTGGGGGTCCTCACTCAGTGGGGAGTCGGCTTGAAAGGTTTTCTCCCTCTGCCCCTCCCCCTGCTCATATGTATATGCATGTACATTCTCTCTTTGAAAATAAAAGAATAAATCTTAATTTTTAAAAAGATTTTATTTATTTGACAGAAACAAAGCAAGAAAGTGGACACAAGAAGGGGGAGTGGGAGAGGGATAAGCAGGTTTCCCACTGAGCAGGGAGCCCAAAGAGCAGGGAACCCACTGTGGGACTTGATCCCAGGACCCTGGAATCATGACCTGAGCCAAAGGCAGACACTTAACAACTGAGCCACCCAGGAGCCCCAATGAATAAATCTTTAAAATATACTCATACACATATATTTTGAGCATCATTTAGGAGACAAACATAATTCTACTCTAGGATCCAGATGTGCAGTCACAACATTAGTTATATCTAGTTATATCTAGTTATATCGTCCCCCTGGAGTTGACATTAGAATGAGGAGAAAGGATTGCAAAACAGCTAAATGGCAAGCAAGTAAAAGGACAGATGATGTTAAGTGTTGTCAAGATAACCAGACCAGGATAAGGACAAAGATAAGATGATCCGGGAGGGACTCCCTGAGGATGTTGATACTGGAGTTAGGGAGTACTGGGGGAAGGTTCTAGAAAGCCCCTGAGGCAGGGCACTGCCAGAAGGCCATGCAGTGTAAGGCAGGTCCAAGGTAGGAGGGTGAGGACATGAGGGAGGGAGGTAGCAGCCAACTGGTACAAAGACCTGTAGGCCCAGGAAAGGGATTTGGGGTAGGGTGGGGGAATGGAGGGTTTCTGAGCAGAGGTGTGTGATCTGATATAGATAGATAGATAGATAGATAGATAGATAGATAGATAGATAGATAAATTTGACAGAGAAAGACAGTAAGAGAGGGAACACAAGCAGGGGGAATGGGAGAGGGAGAAGTCGACTCCCTGCTGAGCGGGGAGCCTGATGTGGGGCTCGATCCCAGGACTCTGAGATCATGACCTGAGCCAAAGGTAGACCCTTAACAACTAAGCCACCCAGATGCCCCAATCTGCTTTTAATTTTCAGGCAGCACGGTGGTAGCTGAGTGGAGGGTACACAGTATGTGGTCAGGCAAGGGTAAAGGCATGAGCTGGTGAGAGAGTAAAGGCAGAAATGCCAGCTAGGCCACCAAGGTCAGTCATAATAGAGGGGAGACAGCTAGGTCCTCAAGAATAACCAGTGGGAGCCGTGGGTTGATCTACAAACAGAACAAGGCATGGAGGGGTTACTCCAGCACACAGGCATAGCAGGGGGTTAACAGCAGGAAAGAAAGCGCACTCCTGGTCCTGAGCCTATATCCTCACTTTCACCCTCTCATAAGGTGTCCCCAGACACCACACTTACTAAAGCACTGTTTGCTCTCTCCTCCTCTTTAGTTCAGCATTCTAAGACTGTGAGTCATTTTCCCACACCCAAGCTATCCCAGGAAGACATGACACTCTAAGACTATCTCTTTTCATGTTAACAACTAGACCGTTAAAAAAAAAAAAAAATCAGCTTTGGGAAACTTGTCACCTAATGAGAACTTTAATATGTAATAGCTTATGGGAATCAGTATTTCAAATTCAAGGAACTCATTTCCTCAGACTTAAAAAAGGCACCAAAACCCAACGAGCTGAGCTAGCAGTACTCTCGGAAGGAGACATCAATCCTTCTCTGGCTTCACAGCTTCAGGTCCTGCCAGACTTTCCTTCAGCTGACTGCCCATCCACATCATTCAAAGCCAAAATTATCTTTGGAGTGAATGACGAACCTGCAATGAACGCAAACAAAACTAACAAAACTCCCCGCCACCCACCCACCTTCCCCACCACACCCTGTCCTATCCTCATCAGACGGGCTAGACCCTGGGCCTGACCCAGAACCCCTCTAGTTTGTCTGGATGTCTGGAATTGCTGCCCACACCCTCTCCCTTCTAAGGAAGCCCAGCTCACTCCAAAGCCATATGTGGCTCGGGGCCTCCGTGAATTCCCCCCGTACAAGGTACCCATGCTGCAATTACATGTTGTTGAGCAATTACCATAACTGTAATGCATTCTGCATGTTTAGGCTCCCTCAGAAAAAAATGCCAGATTTATTCATGGACACAGTTAATCTCCCTGATAACATTTTCCTGGGGAATGCTGTGGGTGGGCAATTCCTAATAGGGGATGGAACCATATTTGGAGTTGTCCAAAAATACACAGTGTGTAGAGATGGGAAAATAAAGCTGACCTAGCAATATCCTTGAAATATGAGGCAATCAGTTAGACTGGCTTCAAGAATTCTTTTCTAAATACTATATGGATTGCTGTGCCATGTTTTCTGAGTTTTTATTTATCCACAAACTCTAACTGAGCTCATATAATGTGCAAAGCACTGTGCTGGGCATGGGGTACTGTGACACTCTCCTTGAACTCACAGAGGCTCCTGTGTATACTACCTCACTGCCTGATCCAGATATTCAGGAGACAAACATTGTCAGGGATTTCCAAAAAGCCATACAACATTCTGCTAATAAAAACTCCTCATTTCTCCCCACCAAAACTGAAACCTTAAAACAAAAACAAAAACAAACAAAAAACTCTCTATAGAGACTTGCAAGCGTCAGTAAGTAAGTATGGGAGTTATACTATGATGAATAGCATCGCTCCAAAAGTCATATCCACCCAGGACCAAACAACATGATCTTATTTGGAAATAGAGTCTTTGCAGATGTAATTCTCCATGCTGGAGTAGGGTGGGCCCTAATCCAACACCGGGTGTTCCTATAAGAAAACAAAGAAAGAGAGTCAGAGAGCCAAGTTGTAATGCAGACAAGAACTGGACCCTACAAGCCAAGGAAGTGTAAGGATGGCCAGTCACCACCAGAGGCTGAAATAGGGAAGGAAGGGTCCTCCCTTGGACCCTTCAGAGGGAGCATGGTCCTGCCAACAGCTTGATTTCAGATGTCTAACTCCTAGAACTAAGAGAGAATAAATTTTTGCTGTCTTCAGCCACCCAGTTTGTGGTGATTTGTTACAACATCCCCAGGAGACTACTATGGTAATGGTGGAGAACTGAACGATATTTCCTGTGCTGACACAAGGCCTCCTTTCTGGGAGGGCGATGTCACGGAGTGTGCTGCACAAGCCACAGACATCACGCAGACTGGAGATCTTCTGAATCTCTCACTGAAATTCCAAACTGGCATCTTTATATCCCCAGTTGCTGATGAGGAGATTCCATTTTTTGTTTAATGATCATGGGTCCTATTCAGAATGGGTTCCAGGTTTTTTTCAAACACTTTTCCTATGCATCAGTCACTCTGCATTGATATTCTACATGTAAAGCAAAGAATAAAAGAAATTTTAAAAAACAAAAATTAAAAGAAACTAAAAGAGCATAAAGCACGCATGCCTATGAGTCATGCTCCCCAAAAGACTCACTGAAATGGAATACTGATGTCTCTATGGAATCTGGAGTCAGTGAAACCTAGCTCTATAGCACCAAAGAGGGTTGGCTAGAGGCCATTTCATGCTGGCTTTCTCACTATAACACCCAACTTTATGTTTTAAAGAGTCATTTGGCAGTAGAGTTCTCCTACCAAACATTTCTCTTCACTTTGAAGTCAAAGATTAAAAAAAAAAAAAAATCACAATCCACGGCCCTCCTGATTCCCAACAGGGGCAATATCCCTCAGAAGTGGCCTCCTTACTTGTGACAGAGTGTAGGGACGCAGACTTCCGCTCAACAACATCTACAGCTGTGTTCTGGGTTCCAGGGGTCAGGGCAGTCTGTACTGCATGAAGATGACCCAGGAGTTCTGTCACTGGGCTCAAAAGCATCCCACTCTCCCCTCTGATCTGTTGCCACTTTCCCTTCCCTTCCGTTCCTTATACGCTTCCTGCTCCATCTTTCCCAGATGCTTCATTTCCTTCTCTATACCCTTTTTTCCTTGTTAATTCTCTTCCCTTTCTAACTGCCTTTCTGAAGGTTGTCTGACCGACTGCCTTCTACGTGTGGCATGGCAAAGGAAACACTAACCACAGAGGTGGCAGTGCTGACATCAAAGTGAGAAGCATTTAAGACTTATGGTGTGAGCTAAATTGCCGTAGTCAACACTGAAGCAAGGCAGTCAAGTACAAACACCCTTAATTCATTTAATTTATTTAATTACTTATTCCAACACCAAGATATTCTCAAGGCCCCCAGAAGCCCCACCTTCACCAGAAAGTCTCTCCTCTATTTAATGTTAACAGTGTGCTAGAACTCTCCTAAGACTGTTGCAGGTGTTGACTTACGGGCACTACTCTCTGTGGCAAATCATCATCCTCGACTCACAGAGGAGGAGAACAAGGGCAGAAGTCACATGCAAAGAACCACACATCTAGGGACATCATTCATGTGCGTGTCTGTCTCTTTGACTAGGGTGTGAGTTCCTTAAAGGCAAAGACTAATGTTTCCCCTCTGTCCACAAAGCATCTGGAACTGGGCTTTCTGTGTGTACATAATGATGTTGACTTGAAGAAAAAAGCAGGAAGTTATAAACTGCAATATTCTTCAGGTGCTAGGAACTATTATTTAACACAAATGGGTACTAATGGATAATGAACCAGAAAACATGCACATTCACAGTGAATTCAGTGAAATTCGCCGGCCTGATTCTAGTTAGCAGACGGGCCCCTAGGAAACAGACAAGGACACTCGATAGACTGGGCAAACTAAAGGGGAAAGAGGCAGGTGGACTTGGATAAAAGGCAGGCATGGACCATGGTTAAACTAGGTGGCCATGCACTTGGAAGGAAGACCCTGGCTAGGGGCCACTGCTCCACGGCAGGGTGGAGGACAAGAGGAGCGAGAGAGCTGATAGCAACAGTGCTCTGGGACAGGATGCTCCAACTTCAGCATGTGACAGCATCAAACAGATGATGAGAGATCAGACAGACTGATTCAGCTGGTCAGGCACAAGGTTACAGAAGGTATACCTCCAACAAGCTCCCAGGTAATGCAATGATGTTGGTCCAGGGAACACACTTTGAAAAGCAGTGCTCTTTGGGGTTCCCACCGTAACTTTAGTAGAAGGTGTTCCAGTGTTTCCATGAAGCTCCACACCAGATGTCCCCAGAACTAAATGGCTGGTCACATGGGAAGGCCCCACCAGGAAGAGTGTACCCTGTCCCGGCACAGCTTTCCTGACATTCAGCAGGTTCTTATTTGATCTAACAGAGACTATGATGTTTTTGACTTTTTCCATAGGAAACCAACAATCAGCAATAAAAAAACTCTGAGGACTAACACTCTGAAATACACTTTTAATGTCATTTCAGGGTATTTACCTGCAGAGTATGGGACATCAAGCAAGCTAAGCTCCTGCACAACCCTGAGTTCCCCTCAGGGACCAGAGAAAAAGCACTGGGACTGTTAGTTCCAAACAAGCTTGGGAGGAAACAGGCTGTACAACCACTGATGATGACACGTGCATATTCTCAGCAGCACCTCCCCTTGCTAAAACCTTCCCAGACACACTATTAGTGGGAAAGCCCAAAGGTCCTCTGCCAGCTTAGACTGCATTATACAGCATCCCAGCTGTGGCCTCAGACCTTGGCCTCATACTCAGTTACTCTTTAATCTCTGATCCAGCTAGCTAATCTCTCATTAATCCAATGGGGTTGTTACTGAAACATACATCGTTTGGATTTTCTTTATCTTTAAACTCACCCTGAAACAGAGTCCCTTGCTGCTTTTTAAAGGAAGCATCTCATTGAGAGTTATGGTTCTTGAAAATATTACATGAGGCATTTCCTTAAAACCTGTTTCCTTGAGCAAACAGGTAGAGAGTGGGTATTACTCCAGAATACTATTTCAGTTCTAGGAGGAGTTTTGTTTGTTTGTTTGTTTGTTTGTTTTTGTTTTTGCTTTTATGGTTAACAGTGTGTTTTCAGAAGCATTTCCCATTGAGAACTTCCTCACCTTTCCATGAGTGCAAGACAACTGCACCATTTTCACTATGTCTTGTCTCATGGGAGTGAATGGCTCTGACTGCAAGTTTGTTTATTTTAGAAACATCCCACAGCAGTGTAGTAACTTGCCACAGTATCCATTTCTTGTAAATGTGTTAAAAATGCATGTTTACTTAGGTATCAACCAAGATGTAATAATGTGCTTTCACTCAGTACCTGTTCTTTCTAGAAGACATTGGCTGTGAGCATATAATTACAGCTCTGATTTAAAAGGCAAAGGGCTGTAACACTCCTAGGATTGAGAATGGGATAATAAATATTAGGGTGTGTGCTTTAGTGCATCCATTCCAATTGCAATTATCTGAATTGCTCATAACCATAAGATAAAAGTACACTAAAATAAAATACTGGTGGATATTTCTAGGCATTAATTTAATAAGCTAATATTACTGAGCATTTTTTATATTCCTTATAACCAGAGAATCAAGTTTCCTTAAAGTCATGTCTGGGGGCGCCTGGGTGGCTCAGCGGGTTAAAGCCTCTGCCTTCGGCTCAGGCCGTGATCCCAGAGTTCTGGGATTGAGCCCCGCATCGGGCTCTCTGCTCATCGGGGAGCCTGCTTCCTGCTCTCTCTCTCTCTCTCTGCCTGCCTCTCCACCTACTTGTGATTTCTTTCAAATAAATAAATAAAATCTTTAAAAAAAAAAAAAGTCATGTCTGAAATTTAAAAAAAAACGTCGTGTCTGAAATAATAGCAAGAATCTTCTATTTGCCCTTAATTATAGTAATTCACAAAGTTTACATGCTTATGCCCACTCCTACAAGAGATGTTGTTACCCAAGTACTTCATCTTTCCTGGAAAGAATGTAAGTCTCTGCTACTACCTCTCCCTAGAAAAACTAGCAGGCACTTCTCTGAAGTGTCAGCATACCAAAGAACCAGGACTCCCTGAGGCTGTGGTCCTGGCAGTTTCCCGTTCCCATCATCTGGGAACTAGGTATGATTAGTTTCTCTGTCTCATTTTCACATTTCATAATTGTATTTCTTGATAATGAAATGACTCTTATTAAACTTTTTATCTTGAAATAATCATAGATACCCAGGAAGTTGCAAAGAAATGTACATGGAAGTCCTGTTCACCCTTACTTGTCGTCCCCCATGTAAAGATACTGAATAACCAGAGTACAGTAGCAAAATGAGGAAATTGATATTGGTATAATCCACAGAGCTTCTTTCACCAGCTTTTACCAGCTTTGAGCACACTTCTGTGTGTTTCCAGCCTATGTAATTTTCCATGTGCAAAGCCTCTTATAGCCACAAATATAAGGCCCCATATTTAAGTCCTTCTTTGTAGCCAGAACCAGCCTCCCCTATTCCTAACTCCTGGCAACCACTAAATCTGTTCCCTGTCTCCATAATTATGTTATTTCACAAATGTTATGTAAATGGGATCAAGCAGTGTTTTTCCTTTTGAAATTGACTTTTGCACTCAGCAAAGATTCCTAGAGGCTGATTCAAGTATATATCAATAGCTCATTCTTTTTTATTGCTGAATATTATCCCATGGTAGGGATGTTCTGATGTTTTAGTGTTATCACTGTTTTTATTTTTGTCGCTTTGGTAGATGTATGGTGAAATCTCCTTGTGGTTTCAATTTGCATTTCGGTTATCTAAGGATGACGAACATCTACTCATATGTTTGTTGTCTTCTGGATATTGTCTTCAATGAAATGTCTCCTTTGGGCTTGTCCATTTTCAAATTGGATTTTTCTGTTGTTGTTAATGTTCAATTTTTAGACTTCTTTATATATTCTGAATACAACTGCTTTGCTGGAAACATAAATTGCAAATATTGTCTTCTGGTCTGTAATCTGTCTTCTTTTTAATAAGATTTGTCCCATAGCACACATTTTTATGTTGATGAGTTTGAATTCATGTTTTTTTTAAATTTTTTTCCTTTTATGGATCATGTTTTTGGGAAGACTAAGAACTTTTTGCCTAGCCCTATGTGCCGAATTCTTTTTATGTTTTCTTTTAAAAGTTTTATAGTTTTACATTTAAATCCCTTCTAACTTTTGTTTGAGGTATGGGGTTTATGTTTTTCCCTTCCTTCTTTCCTTCCTTCCTTTCTTTTTTCCCAATCACTCCTGCAACAGTTATTAAAGGCTATACTTCCTCCACTGAATTACATTTTTTCTTTGCCAAAAATTAATGGGATATATTTCTGTGGACTTATTTATGAGTTCTCCTTCATCATAAATTAACTGGTCATATATCCATGGGTTTATTTCTGGGCTCTCAAGCCTGTCTCATTGATCTAGGCTTCTGTTTTTATGCTAATACCATATTGTTTTGATTACTATAGCTTTGTAATACAGTTTGAAATCAGGAAGTGTGAGGTCTCCAGCTTTGTTATTTTAAAGATTACTTTAGCTATCCAGGGTCTTTTGTGGTTCCATAAGAATTTTAGAATTGTTTATTCTAGCTCTGCAAAATGCCACTGGAATTCTGATAGGGATTTCACTGAATCTGTAGGTATCCTGTAATCTTAATGAGTAAGTGTATTTGGTCTATAAAAGGTTTTTAGGTGCCTCTGGTAGATACTTTAAGAATTTTCTTCATAGGCAATCATGTCATCTGCAAATTGAGGCTTTGGGTTTGTTTGTTTTTTTGTTTTGTTTTTGTTTTTGTTTTTGTCCTAGCTATATGCACTTTACTTCTTATCTTTTTGAGTGATGAGAACTTCTAGTATTATATCACATAAGAGTGATGAGAGCAGCCATTCTTGTCTTATTCTCATTCCTAAGGGGGAAGCATCATTCATCTATGAAGTAAGATTTATAGGTTTATAGGTTTTCCTATAAATGTTTTTAGTAAGGAAAAGCAAGGCACCTCCCTGAGCCACCTTCTGCTGTGATATGCATGGGTAGGCAGAAGCCCCCTGGACAAGGTATCCTTTTGCCACTGGATGGAGAGCAGGAAGACACAGAGTTCTGTGACACTGCCCTGACAGGGGGACCAGGTTGCTTCCTGGTGACAAGCATGAAGAGCAGGACTCTGGGCTCTCACTACATCTCTGTTGTCCTTCTCCTTTGGCCATAGCATATTTTTTTTTTTTTAATTTTGCTTTGTTTTGTTTTTGTTTCATAGTTGTTGGCAGTTCCGGTGACAGACCTCTTCATGTCTAGTCTGGGTAGTCTGGAGAATTCACCATGCTATCATTCCTCAGGTTCTGAGATACTCAGCCAGTCTGCCTTCTTCTCCAACAACCAGAGTCCTACTACTTTCCCTGTTGAATTATTTCCTGGAAATAGTGAATGGGAAAAGTGAATCTACACCATCCTCTTCTGGAATCCAAAATCTGTTTTCCATTTTTCTACTGAGTATATTTAAAGGAACCGCTAGAAATTAAAATGTTAATTTATATTCATTTGTATTTTCTGAAATATTTCCATGAGTCCCATGATTGTCATAGAATATGATGAACAGAATTTACATAATCTACATGCATGACTGATGTCAACAGTATTTTAGGCCACAGTCATTAAACATCATCCCTAATGTTAAAAGGTCCCTCCGAACTGTAAAATCTGACTCTATGATCAAAATGTTTTAATTAAATATTAAGATGACTTCCCTCCATTATCCAGGATTTAAAAAACTAGTATTCTCAATAGCTGTAGGAGATGTCCTTAGTTTAATATTACAGGGAGGGTACAAAATTAAGTTGTGCAAATTCCTGTCCCATACAGTCACTCCCTATGCCTTCTCCCCAGTGCCAGAGAGCTAACATAAACCATACGGGAGCATGTCCGTCCTCCACACTCCTACGGCCATCAGTCTGGGATGCGGCTGCGGCATTCCAAAGTCTTTTATCAACACCCAAACCCGCGACAGTGTGTACAGAGACTTTCAGGGAGCACAGCTCTGCAGAAGTTAAATTTCAAAGCAGAAAACTAGAAATCGAAGAAAATTCTTCCTCTTCAGTCCAAGTGGAGAGATATGTGATTTAAATGACAGGGAGAATAAATTATCTTTTTAATTGAAAAAAAGAAACTGATTGAACTTTGCCTCTATACAGACATAATGACAAATTTTCTCAACTCAATGTTCAGATTTGCTGCAGAAAAGAGATACTCTTCTCTGTACAGTGCTTTCTCACTAGCATCCTACATTATATTATAGCAAACACAGCTTTTCATGCGCGCGCGCGCACACGCACACACACACACACACACACACACACACATCAGGTCTTTACGACATCTGTGAATGAACGCAGCTTCTTTCAACATCCTTCCCTCAGCTGTAACCTCCCTGATTCCCACATATTCAGAGTTCATCCAAGAATCAAGAACAGAAAAGGTCCTTTGAGGATATTCAAGAATTCATTTCAAATAGAAAAGACAAATGCAGGACCACTAATATGAAACTCACAACATTTGAGTTACCTGGGTAAATCACACCATGCCCACAGCTACTGCCACAGACCCCACTAATTCCAGAAACTATTCCGGATGTTCTTTTCAGTTGATGTATAAAACTCTAAATTCAAGAACACTCAGCAGGCAACCACCAGAAAGGGCTCCTTTGCATCTAATTCCTCTTTCCAGGATCTCAAAGTGCAGTTTTGGAGTATCTGTCTATGATAATAGTATCATCCTTGACAAAACTGTGACAAAGCCCACCACAGTAAAAACTTTTGTTCAAGACAGGTCAAGTGGAAACAACACCTTACTTTACTATCACACCAAATAATATGAAGGAGCAAAAAATAACATCTATTATTTGCAGTTGGTTGTATGTCATATCACTGCAATTCAAATATTTTCAAAAAGAGAAGACAGAATTCACCATTCCACAGAAATGACCTTTGGAAAACAAGTCTTTGGTTTCTTTCAGCATCCCATCCCTAAGCCAGCTGGACCTTCCATAAAAGGGTGGGTTAACTAACTGAAACCTCAAGGTGAATTATGATGCAAATAAAAGGAAAGTTTACAAGTTTTTCTGAACTAAGGACCCTGTCCAGAGTAATGAAGTTTAAGAGGTATTTTTCTACCTATCACCATGTTCCTAACATATTCATTTTTATGATGTCCTATTTTTAAAGAGTTATATTAAGTTCTCAGATAATCAAAAGGGAAATAAATAGGTGAAGCTGTTTCCTTTAAAAGCAACTTCTGTGTTCCTGAAAGCTTTTAAAATGGAGGTAGAGCAAGCCCTCACTCATTAGTAAAAGAGGATTTAAACCAGCCTCTTTCAGAGGGGGGTTTTATGATCACACAGTGAAAACTGGGTGAAACAGACAAATGGCTGTCAGGTTGCAGCCCCACCCGCCCCCTCACCGTGAGGCCCTGCTCTGCCCTGCTCTGCCCCACACACCCTGGCTCAGCTCCCAGCTTCAAAGCAGCCAGCACTGCGGCCCCGCAGACTTGCCCATTGGGGACATGCTTAGCCCCACCTGTAAAATGAGACATGGAATGGGGTTAGGGCCAGGAAGGCTGGAAGCCTTGGCGGGATCACTGTAGGCCACACGAGATGATCTCAACTCTTCCCTTGTTTCAGGGACATATTTTCGAAAAGGCTGACTTCCCTGTTCCTCCCATAATTGGTCACTGCATGTCTCTGATTTGACCACAAGGGGCACATCACTGAGCAAGGGCCTTTTTGGTGGGTTGAACTGACCAGGAGAAATTCCCCAAACACAGGGAGAACGTGGCACCTTTGTGTGCCATGGTGGACACTCACCAAGTAAAACCTCAGCTCCCACATCCCCCCACCAGCAGTTCTCCTGAGCCCTAAGATAACCTAGTAGGCAGCTTTTCAATCTGACTGCCAAAGATGAGTGTGAACAAAGGACACATGCTATGAACAACCGTAAAGGAAGTTGGAGGCAAAATAGTTCACAGAACAGCAACAAAGACCAAGTCAAAGCTTCAAAATCAATACGTCAGCATGGCCCCTTCTCTGAGCATGCATCAGCGGCCACCTTGGTGATGAAGCTGCAGTACCCAGGCCTGGCCTCCTCCAGCAGTGTGCCCTGAGCCCCCAGCACTGCTCCCTACACTATGCTCCCTACTCCCCACAGCAGTGCCCAAGCAGCCAACAAGCAGGGCTGCCTCTGGATTCAAAAGGAATCTCCAACTCAAAGATATAGAGTGGGATAATATCTAGGCAACACACCACAGAGGAGCACTTGACACCATGTCTGTTGATAGCAACTCCTCCAAGCTGCCTGTGTGTACTTGTCCATAGGAGGGACAAGTGTGATAGGTACACAGCTGGCCCTGGCCTGAGCCCCTGGAGGCCTGTCCATTGACAGTGGCACCTCCAGTTAAAGCGCCAAAGCAACCTTCTTAGAGTCCATGAGAGCAACACAAAAGCTAACAGTAGGAAAATGATCCCTGCCCTAATAACCATCCCTCACTGTGCCATCCCGGATATAGCCCCTGGAAAAGGAGTCCAAATGAAATCCATGCAAAACATTAAATAATGAAAACCACATAATACTCAAGCACGTATTTGCATATACATGTTCACATCAGCATTTTTCACAACATCAAAAGAAGGAAGCAACCCAACAATCCATCACCACATGAATGATTAAATATAATGGGGTATATGCATATCCCAAATATTATTCAGCCTCAAAAAGGAAGGAGATTCTGACCCATGCTACAACATGGATGAAACCTGAGGTCATTATGCTAAGTGTGTAAGCCAGTCAACAAAGGATATATAAGGCATGAATAACTCCACTCATATGAGGTAGCTATAGTCAAAATCATGGAGACAGAAGGTAGAATTGTGGTTGTCAAGGGCTAGGGAAGGGAAGTTAGGAATTAGTGTTCAATGGGCACAGAGTTTCACTTTGGGAAGATAAAAAAGTTCTAGAGCTAGATGGTGGTGATGGTTGCATAGCACTGTGAACGTAATTAATGCGATAGAGTTGTGCACTTAAAAACAGTTAAAATGGCAAATGTCATGTATATTTCACTACAGTAATTTTCTTTTTCTTTTTAATTTTAAGGCACATGAAAAAGCACACTCAAAGGCAAGTGGCCAGTGGGCCCGTGCAGCACAGCTTGCTGCCCCATGTACCAGCTCGCCACCTGTACCAGCAGTGACTCATGCAGGTTGGGAAGCGGACACAGTCACACACCAGCACCTGACAACTTGACCACCAGAACCAACCCCACTGAACCCAAGTAAGACCTGTCCCTATGTGCATGTGGTGGGCATCAGTGGTGTCTACAGTTCTTAAAACTTTGTAAGTCACCCCAGATAAAAAGGAAATCAAGCCAATGCACTTCACTGTTACACAAATGAAAGTATGCAACATTCTTTCAGTGGTCTGAGATGATTTCAGAACCACAAAGCTACTTGAAGGTGTTCTAGATCTCTGAAGGAAAGCACATACACAAAAAACACACCATCACTGGGATGCAAAAAAATCACAACTTCTAATTATAATTGTTATTTCTCTTATTTATTTATTCATTCAACCATGCACTGAAATTCTATGATTTATACATTAAACTAAATACACACTAATTGCACATGCACAAGTGTTTTTTATGGACAGGGGTGTGAGATCAAAAAAGTTTGGAGATTACTCACATAATCAAGCCACACTATAAAGAATGTCTATGACATTTGAATTTTTCTAAAAATGATATATGCAGCCTCTTTGTCACTTACCCTTGGTAAATTCTGGGTTCTGCCATGTTATCAGGATAATTATCTGGTTTTTAGACACTTTCTCAAAAGCCTGAACTGGATCCCATCTACACACAAAACAAGTTGAAAACGGCCCAGGATGCTCACAGAAGGTAGCATATGATGAGCAGGTAGCCAGTTGTCCTGGTTAACATCACCTGGGATCCCAGAGCCCAACGGCTACCTGTCCACCCCCCAGCTCTGTGCCTTCTGAGCTCAGACCTCTCTCTGGGTCACCATTTCCTGAAAGGGTCAACAAAGAATTTACAAGTATCTTGCAGGGCTAGCCAGGAACTTCACCACACAAGTTCATAAAAATTCCAAAAGCACACAGTGCTAGAGAAATGTAATGTTTTATCATTAAATATTTCAACTGAAAAAAAAAATTTTCTACCATATCATGTCTTCATGATCCCATGAAGCAAGGTAGGATCCTCATGTATTCTCAGCTAATTCAAATGGCTACAGATGTTTTTAATGGAAATTATATAAATCAATAGTAACACATCAAAAACTGTAGTTCAAGTACTTGGTATTTGTTATGTCCTCCCAAGAACACAAATGTATTCTTTGCCTATGGCTGATGCTACAACTTACAACTCAGAGGCTTAAAACAACATAAATGTGTTATCATACAGTTCTGGAGGTGAGGAGTCAGACATGGATCTCACCAGGATAGAGCCAAGGTTTTCTGCTTTGACTTTCCAGCTTCTCCAGGCCATCCATGTTCCTCAGGTTGTGGCTCCTCTTCCATCTTAGAAGCCAATGAAATCTCTTGAGCCCTTCTCACTTCTTCCTGCCCTCTCTATTACATTAAGGACTTGTGTTTGGATTAAGAACCAAGATAATAAGGGCGTCTGGGTGGCTAAGCATTGGTTAAGCATCTGCCTTCAGCTCAGATCATGATCTCTGGGTCCTGGGATCGAGCCCCACATTGGGCTCTCAGCTCAGCAGGGAGTCTGCTTCTTTCTCCCTCTCTCTCTCTCAAGAAAATAAGTAAAATATTAAAAAAAAAAAAAGAACCAAGATAATGTCCCTATCCCAAGGTCAGTTCATTCCCCCACACCATGGAAGTTAATAATCACAGGTTCTGGTGATTAGCATCTCTAGGGTACTACTGTTCTACCAATGGGCATTCATCATGCCATGACCCATATATCATGAGGATTTGTTCACTCACTCATCCATATATTCAATCAAAGATGCTGAGACCCTGCTCCCGAACAAGAACTACAGGGACAGTGAAGACTGACTGGTCCCAGAGAGGCCCAGGGAGGAGGACAGAGCAGTATGTCTGCAGAAACAGCTGGAGCAGAGGAAGGGCAGTAATACCCAGGGTACAGAGAAGGGACTTCTCTTCTCCCAGAAGAGATGGCAGCAGGAGAGAGCAGTTACCAGGTGTCAGAGAGAAAGGCTAAGATGGGGTGAGAATGGCAGGATTTAGGGGGGTTACAGGTGTGGTCAGAGCAGTTGAGAGCATGGGTTCCAGAGATCCCATGCATGGAGGTTCAGGGCTGCTGCTCTGCAGGTAGTGGGATGACTTCCAGATTCACTGATACGATCCTAGATTCAAAGAAAGGTGTATGTATAAACTGAAAAATGCAGCTCTGGTAATGATGAGGAAAGAAGAGAAGTGAGGCACCAGCAAAGACAGGAGTAGATAAGACAGGTGAAATGATACTCACAGGGAGGGTGAAGACAGCCTGAGGGGAGTAGCTCCTTGGGAGGTGTCTTAAACTGAAGGGTTTATTATTATTCAGCTGTGGTGAGGCCAACAGATCAGGAGATGACTGCCATTGAGAATGCAGTCCTAGTCATTCACAATCCCAAGAGGAGGGGGCACACAACACCACAGGGAGTCACACAGAGAAGGACTAAGGTCTATTCAGAACAAGGGGGAAATGTAGGCAAGACCCTTAATTGTGCTTCCCATTGGAAGGAACGGAGCAGAGTAGGGGAAAGCAGGCTTAGGAATAACTTCAGTGAGCTCTAGGGCTTAGGGGCTGACCCTTGTCTGGCAACGGGCCCTGAGCTGATTAGGGCAGCGGGATGGTGGCCATGAGTGTTAGAGCCTGATAAAGAAATGTCTGGAGTGTGGTCTCTGGATTGTTTGCTTTGCATATGAAAGGGGCACTCACAGATCAGTCCTTTTGCTGCCTCTGGGAACTGGATGGTCCTGGGATGGGCTAGAGCTTCCAGGGTCAACAATGCCCCAGGTATCAAAATCTCAAATATAGACAATAAAAAGACAAAGTTAACACAGGACTGAAAACACAGGGATCGATTTAAGATGTTGCCCTCCCCACTTGTTGGGAACAGAACCAAGAATTACAGACACGCTGCTCCCTCCACCCATCCACACACCCTTCTCCCAGCCCCACACATCCCTCTCCCTAGGCTTACTAGGAAGGAATTCCCATTATATCCCCCCCACATACTTCACAGAGGAATTAATAGGATATGAAACCAAAAGGGGAAAAAGAAACAAAGACCATAAGCAAGGAGGCTTATGATGATCAGTAAGATGTTCCTATCCATGTATAAGGCTGTTGCCATAGCACTCAGACCCAACTCTGGTTCTCACCTCGGGCCTCTCTCAGCATGGCATCCCAGCCACGGGGCTCCTTGGTATTACAGAAGGCAGTGCAGCAACCAGATTTCAATGTAATGAATCAAACTTTCCATCCCACTTAAAGGCAACGCTTTTCTTTCCAAAAAAAGAAAAATCATAAATGGAAAATGTTACAATGCAAGTCACAATGCCAGCTAAGTGCCAAGAAAAGTCGCACACATCTGATTTGACTAAAGTCTGTCCTGGCAAAATGAACAAAGAAAAGAATGAGGGTGATAACAATTACAATATGGAATGGCACTGGTAGGCTTCTACCAATGAGCCAGGAGGAGCAAGACATCGCTAATATCATGCAATTTAACAAAAATGCTCTTTTTTAAGAAAATAAATGCATGCCATGTGTATCTTGAGACTCCTGAAGATTTGTGGGGAACATTTGTGGCCCTTATTTGTCATCTATAGGAGACATTCTGAAACATATCACTTGGATTTATGTTTAAAAATGGTTTGCTTCTTTTTTTCTAAGAGAGACAAAAGCTGAAAGCATCCCAAGAGGAACCACGACCTCCCTCCTGATAACACACTCACTGTCACTTGCTGTGCTGCCTTTTTCCCTCAGATTGTTCTGAGTTTTCAGAGTCAATAGGTTTCCTGAACCACTGTGCACTGAAGATGACTGAGATAGACTGGAGAATTCTGCAACTGAAATGAGAATGGTGTCCAACTTGGCAGAGAGCTGGGGGAGAGGCCCCATCTGTGTCTCTGCCCAAGCACAGAAAAGGATGCGGCCACACCCTCAGAGTAAGCCCCAGGGCCCCCTCCTCCACCCACCCACCCCTTTAGAGAACTGGAAATGCCACGAATGAGGCTGCACAGATGGGATGCCCTGATCATCAGCGGAGAAGGGGATGGTCTCCCCATCCACAGCTGACACACTACACATACCACCAAGAGTCCCAAGGTCACATTTTGAAAAAGTATGGAAATAGGAACCAAAATCAGACCCTGACAACTTGATTTGTTTAAGAAACTGCTATTGAAAGTACCCAAAACAAAAGGGTGGATAGAAGAGTAGTAGGAAGTGAGAACAAAGGGCTCAGTTCAATTGTCTGATGACAGCTGGGTTTCCTTCCATTTCATTAACCCCTCTGTTACTGGATTCCTTCATGGACAGAAGGTTCCATTCAGAAAAGCACTGGTGGGGGAAGAAGATGAACAGGAAGAACGGTGGGAGAAGTGGGATTCCGGGGGTGGGGGTGGGGCGCTCCAGAGCTTTGGAAGGGACAGTATTTTAAGACCCAGAATATGCCCATATCTGATTCACACCCTGGGGCCTTTCTAGGAAAGACCTACAGTTCCTGGAAGAGGCAGACCTGACGGGGGAAAAGAACCAAGGCAGATTCCCACGCCAGGAGCTAATGTCTGGACTGTTCTAAGATCAAGGATCATGGGTCCTAAAGCCTGGGAAGCACTCTTTTGAGGAGTCCTGCAGGGCCCATCTCTGGAGGAAGCAATTCTTGGCAGCTCTAGGTTTGTTTTCCTTTTGAAAATCAAAGATTTACTTTAGGGTTGTTGTTTTTTTTTAATTTTGTAACAGTTGACAAACAAAAAATGAGAATTTCAAAGACACCATTAAATGAATCAATGAATTAAACTTACTTGATATATTTTTTTTAAAAGAGTTATTACCAAATAATTACCAAAATACATCACACACCGCTCTCTGATAAGCAAATAATGCCTCAATTTTGCTATTCTCCACAGGGCTTTTCCAGTGAACTGCATTTCTAAGATTCTGGGGCCAACCAAGAGTACCCCTGGATTATCAGGGTCCAGGAAGTCAACAATGGGAATCCTCTGCTCCCATTATTCCAACATTTCAAAATGTTTTTCAGAAACTGTCCATTTACTCATGGCAAAACCACACATGCTTAATGACACTTAAAGTTCTTTGTTTTGGCTAGAAGAACATGTGCTTCGGGGTAATTAACAAGGTTAAGAAACATCTGGACCAAAAGATCTGAACAATAATAGAAATAAGAGCAGTAGCAATACTCATAATAACGAGCTACAGTTAACCTCTTCAAACACTTACCTGCCTGCCTGGCACTGCTCCAGCCTTTCCATGCATCATCTCACTTTATCCTCCCTCCTATTTAAATAAGGGCACTGGGCTGAAGAGAGATGCAGCCTGCCCAGCATCTAACTGTTGGCAAGGGTTCAACCTCACTGAAGGGGTTTTAATTGTCCCTGATTGGCTTAAAATGGGCAAAAGAATTTGTTATTACCTAATAAAAATAGTTTGGTAGGCAAAGTATTTCAAACTACAGTATGCCCAGGGGAAAAATACCCAGGGCAATGCATACAAACTGCACTCTGGGAAAATGCAAAACAAGCCCAGCTAAGAGTACTCTAAAAAAGCAACATCAAAACAGCCTTTCCATTTTTTCCTGTTAGTTCTTTCAACGTACTAAATATAGCAAGCTTAAGACTTGTACAGATAAGTACACCGGGCTCCCCTGATTCGGGAACTCAACAAGTAGCTGGACCATCCATTTTCGTGAAGGGCAGGACCCTAATGTCACACAGGCCCTTCTCCATCTTCTCAAGTCAAGTAATCAAGTGCTTACTTTCAAAGTCTTCCAAAAATGCTTTTCAGTGATGGCAGGGCTGTTTCTTATGGGGTGGGACTGTCCAGAGCAAAGCAAGTACATCACATACCATTCAGCAGCCTAGCCCGTGAACACCAGGTGCCGGGAAGACCAGCAGTCATTATGGTGACTAAGTATTTGCAAGCACACCTACAGGCACTACTGTCCTGGAACAGCCTGACCCCTTTCAGGAAAGATGGAACTTGCCGGGTTCATGACCACCGTAAAGAATGACCCTCAGATAGGATCTAGCCATACCATGGCAAGGCAAACCAGGACACTGAGCTTTAGGGGGCACAAAAAGCTACAGAAGAATTGAAAAAGGCTTCAGGGTGCCAGGGTGCCTGGGTGCCTCAGCTGGTTCAGCATCTGCCTCTTGGTTTCAGCTCAGGTCATTATCTCATGGTCCTGAGAACAAGCCGCACATCAGGTTTCATGCGCAGCAGGGAGTCTGCTGGACAGTCCCTCCTTCCTCTTCTCCCTCTACCCAGCCCTGCCCTCCCACCACACCTGCACTCTCTTTATCTCTCTAAAATAAAAAAAATCTTAAAAAAAAACAACAGGACTTCTAATCCAGTTAAAAACGGACAAAGGATCATAACACACATTTTTAAAAGAAGACATACAAATGATCAAGAGGTACAGGTAGATGTGGTTTAACAACATGAATGATTAGGGAAACACAAATCAAAACTACAATGGAAATAAAAAACTACAATGCGATATCACCTCACACCAATCAGGATGGTTAGTACCAAAAGAGAAGAAACAAGTGTTGGTGAGGATGTGAGGAAAGGGGAATCCTTGGATATCACTGGTGGGATTTAAAACCGCTACAGCCACTACTAAAAATAGTATGGAGATTCCTCAAAAAAAATGGAATTACCATATGGTCTAGCAATTCCACTTATGGGAATATACCCAAAGAAAACAAACACACTATGTCAAAGAGACATGTGTGTCCCCATGTTCACTGCAGCATTATTTACAGTAGCCGAGCCATGTATAAAAAACGGGTGGTGTATATATATAGCGGAATATTATTCAGCCATGAGAAAAAAAAGGAAATTCTGCCATGTGACAGCATATATAAACCTAGAGGGCATCACGCTAAGTGAAATAGGTCAGACAGGAAAACTGAAATACTCTGTGATCTCATTTATATGCAGAATCTAAACAAAACAAAGCAAAACTAAATAAAGAGAGCAGACTGGTGGTTGCCAGAGGCAGGGGTTGGAGGAATAGGGAAATAGGTGAAGGTGGCCCAAAGCTACAAAGTTCCAGCTATAAACAAGTTATAGGGATGTAATGTACAACACTGTGACTGTACTTAACAATACTGTAGTATATGTGGAAAATTATTAAGAGTTCTCACTACAAAGAAAAAGCTTTTTCTTTTCTTTTTTTTTCCTTTTAAAGATTTTATTTATTTATTTGACAGAGAGAGATCACAAGTAGGCAGAGAGGCAGGCAGAGAGGAGGAATCAGGCTCCCAGCAGAGAGCCTGATGCAGGGCTCGATCCCAGGACCTTGGGATCATGACCTGAGCCAAAGGCAGAGGCTTTAACCCACTGAGCTACCCAGGTGCCCCTCTTTTCTTTCTTTTTTTTTTTTTTTTTTGTATCTATATGACTGACGCATATACAACTACATATATACACATATACATAAATACAGATACATAAATCCATAATGATAATTTTTAAAAAGCTAAATAACCCTTAGGAAAAGTAGTTAACTAACCTTACCAGGGTAATCATTTCATAAAATATTTAAGTCAAGTCATTGTGCTGTATACCTTAAATGGAAACAGTGCTATATATCAATTATATTTCAATAAAACTAGGGGAAAAAAAAAAGTCCTCTTCTGGTTCCAGAAGTATGGTAGGAAATATTTAAGATGAGCTGGGGATACAGACCAAAAAAGAAAAAATAATAATAATAATGATTGCAGGTTATGTCAAAAGACTCAAGAGCCAAATGAATTGGCTTCTATTGACCGGAGGATAGCAACTATAATAATAACCACAAAAGGCCCCAAACCAATGGATTATATTCAAATATATAAAATCCGTAGTAAATAAATCCACAATAATAATTTTTAAAAAGCTAAATAACCCTTAGGAAAAGTAGTTAATTCCAGAACAGCAGCAAAGAAAATAAAAGATAAGCCTGGACCATCTTAGAGCCAGAAAGTAGGAAAGAACTCAGGAAACTCTGGGAAAATGTCAAAGGGACACAGGGCTTCGCTGAGAAAGCTCCCAGTCACCAGAGCTGGAACAATGTGGGCAAAAAGATAAATTATAAGAGCATTCAATTACAACCTACAGAATAAAACAAATACCCACTAGTCTCCACTGATAGGAATAAATGATTGAGCAAACTACTGATGAAGAAGAGAAAAAATGCTCTTCTAAGAATTCTACTCCATGAAAACAGAAGGAATGAAGGTAAAAAACAATCCATTAGAATACCACCAAGATCCACTTATGGGTGCTAATGTTAGAGGGCAAAAGTTTGAGGAGAAATATGATACCTACATAGTCTCAAGATATTAATTTTTCACAGCAGGAAAATAAAAAATTTACAATATCCTAACCAAGAGAGTAAAATTAGTGTGTTCAATAGTAAGATATATAGGC
This sequence comes from Mustela nigripes, assembly GCF_022355385.1. NCBI lineage: Eukaryota > Metazoa > Chordata > Mammalia > Carnivora > Mustelidae > Mustela > Mustela nigripes. Next base: position 23,616,313 of record NC_081569.1, read on the forward strand.
ATCATATACACCCTGATATGATATAGTGTGAAGGACATCACTTCGATGGTTCTTGCCAAAAACCCAGTCTCAACCTAATCGTGAGAAATAACACACCAACTCAAAATGAGGGGAATTGTACAAAATAACTGGGGCTGCCAGAATGGTGAAATAAGGACCTCCAGATAAATTTGCTCCTCCATAAAAGCAACACTGGCAAAATTTCTAAACCAACTTTTTCAGAAGCCTGAGTGTTAACAAGTAAGCCCTGCCATAAGCTGAGGGGAGTTTATTCAAGAAAAACTGCAGAACCTCAATAACAATAGTTGGATTTGTGGAATTTTAACTTGGCCTATTCCCACTCCCCCCTCCCTAGCTCTGCAGTACCTATGAAAATCAACTTGACTTGATGCCATCAGAATGGGTAGGCAGAGTTCAGAGGTCCTCAAAAACTTGATTCCCAGAACAATGTTGTTAAAGAGGAGCTGATTTGGACCTCACTCTATGGGTAAAGCCCTGTACCCAGGGCATGCATTGAAAATAATCAGCGGCAGGGACATGGGTGGATCTGTCAGTGTCCAACTCTTGGTTTTGGCTCAGGTCATGATCTCGGTGTTGTAAGATTCAGTCCTCCCCTCAAGCTCTGCTTGAGGCATCTGCTTGAGATTCTCTCTCTGTTCCTTCCCCCACTACTGTGGGGGAGCAGGTTCTCGCTCTAAAATAAATAAATTTTTTTAAAAAATCAGCAGCAATTGTTCAACATTGCAGCTACCTGAAGGTGTTGTACCAGTTGAGGCAAAAAAAGTGTATTTTTTCATAACTGTTTCTTCTCCTATGTGGATTTAAAAGACAATTCCACACACCAATAATTATGAATCTGTGTTGATGGACATATAATGTGTAAAGATGCAAATTTATAGGCTAGTAGTACCACAAAGGAGGGGGAGAAAATAGAATTATACTGAGCAAATTTTTCTACACACTATGGAAATTGTTAGTATTAATGCTAACTACATTATTTTAAATTAAGATACTATTTGTGATCTCTATAGCACCATTACAAAAATAAGAACATCAGCATAGTAAAAGAAAAAACATGGAATTAAAATGTTATGCTAGAAAAATATTTATTCAAAGAAGGCAATAATAGACGTCTATGGGGCAGAAACATGTTAAGACACACAGAAAACACACAGCAAATTGGCAGACAGAATTTCTACCTTATCAGTAATTATATTATATGTTAATAAAATACTACAATCAAAAGGCAAAAACTGGCAAAATAAATTTTTCAAAATATATAATTCAACCATATATCATCTATAAGACATACACTTTAGATTCAAAGACAAAAATAGGTTGAAAGTAAAAGGATAAGAAAAGATATACCATGGAAACCGTAACCAAGAGAGCTGAAGTAGACATATTAATTTTAGACAAAATAGATTTTTAAGACAAGAATTGGTAGAGAAAGAAATGCATTTTATAATGATAAAAAGATCAATTCATCAGCAAGTCATAAAAATTTTAAATAACTACGTATCTAACAAAGTCCCAAAACATATGAAGCAAACACTAAGAGAAATAAAGGATTCTGTAAGAACTGGGAGATTACAAACACCGCACTTTCAGTGATGACTAAAACAACAGGCAGAAGATCAACAAGGAAATAGAAAATGTAAACAACATTTTAAACCAAATAACAGAGCTAAAAGATATCTATAGAACATTTTATACAACAGAATATATATTATGCTCAAACACATACGGGACATTTTCCAGGATAGATCATAAAACATTAACACAGTGGTCAAAACTAAGAAATATGACTGACATTAGATTAAGATGGAATTACACATATAAAGCACTTGCTTCCTATCAACAAGTAAAAAAGAACTACCCTATGCCTACCTTCTGAGGGCAACTAAGTCTGTAGGAAAAAAAAGGCTCTTTTTCTATAACTTGACAACCATGAGCCCAGTCAGCCATGACACATGACAGATATCAAAAGAAAAATAACTTAAAAATCATGTGAATGCAATGTCCAAATACTATTCCTCAAGTGCCCGCCTGCCTAGCATCCCCGAGAGATATCCCTGCATAAAGAGGACATGCATTATCTGGGCATGCTCCTGTCTCCTGGATCTCGTCCTGGTGCCTCTGCTTTTGCAAATCTTCTACCCCAAATAAGACAAAGTTGCTAGGCTTCCATGGAAAAGATATTTCTGCTGCTGACAAGGAAGAGTGCAGCTCTCCAGGAAAGGGAAGGAAGAAGAGGAGAGGCAAGATAAATGAACAAAAAACAAAAGGAGAGCTTTGCTGGGTATCATTTCAGGCTCTTCTGAAAAAACAAATCATGAAGCCCGGTGGGACAGATAACGCCTGTGAGCTGGGGAAACGAAGTGAGAATCAAAGGAAAGGCAACAGGCAAGATTAGAGCAATTCCAAGATAAGCATTAGAGCACCCCCCACTACCTGTTTTCCCAAAAGAGCATGGAAATCAAATCCAAGTATAGAGCCCAAATAATTCTGGAAGAAGTCCCCTCAGGTGATTTCATGCAGAAATGTTACTGTTTCCGCCATCCAGGAGACGGACATAAGAAGGTATCAGGAAGACTACATTAGGGTCATTACAAAGGGAATTGAGGCAAAAGGGAAACAAAATTACACACTGACCAGGGCAGGGTATGGGGCAGAGGGAGGGAGGGCCACAGGACAAGAGCACCAGAGGAGGTATGTGGACCTGGGGCGAGCACCCCACTTGACAAGTTAGGAAAGAGGGTGCAGGCAAGGCAAGGGCCTTATGCGGCTCCCGTCCTTCAAACTGTGCCTTTGTAAGACCTGCTCTCGGAGCAGGGTCGGGGCGAGGTTGGCTGGCTTTAACAAGTGTTATCACTGCCCCAATGGTTGAGGAGGAGGATGAGAGTGCTTTCTTCCACGCGTGGTCCCTGCTTCTTCCCTTTGCCTCTCCTGGGCAACACCCTTTTCTAGGAATATTCCTTCTTCAGCTTCCTCATCGCCGCCCACCTTTGCTAACTACTCTGCTTTCCTGCTGCCAGAATCACCTGAGTCTCCAGGCTGACTCCGTATTCCTATCCCTCTCCTCTTCCAGCTCCACCAGCCTGGCACCCTCCAATCATTTCTCCCCTCTCAGCCCAAGCCCCTGGTGACAACTGGTCTTGTCTCAACGGACTGCTCAGCAAGCCCTCTTTCTTTTCTCCTGTGGCCCCGAGGGAGAGGACGTCTCTGGCCACGTTTTGCCAGCACCAAGAAGGTCTGAAAGGGCTTCCCACACTCAGCCCAACTCACTCGTCCAGAGCCAGTGTTGCTCAAACTGACCATTCCCACCAGCTGGGCGGCCACGGGCTGGACCTGACCCCCTGGGATCACCGACCTCCCTCTCTCTCATCTCACTGAGAATGGCTCAGGAGGATTTTCCTCAATACCAACAGTCTGAAATCCGTGAGAGGATGCAACAGGCTCAGGACATGGAAGCAAAGGACGGCTTTTCAAACTTCCACATGTAAACAAAGCCATGATGTAGATGCCAGCCACAGGCTCAAGAGTCCAGGGGTGGGGGCCCGGGAAGCTGCATTTCTAACAAGTCTAATGGAGATCTCATAAAGAAGGGACCCAAGGACTAGGTTACTGATTCACACAATGGTGTGAATGACTGACACACTTCTCGCTGCAGTCAGAACACAGAGATGTCCAAGAGAACAGAGACAGTGTCAGCAGGTAAGCCTCCCTCAAAAAAAAAAAAAAAAAAAAAAAAAAATCTGCTCTCACCCTGCATTTACAGTTGCTTTGCCTGCATTTACACCCCTCTGCACATCAACCAGAGCTGTGACACAACACAGCACAGTCCTCAACTATTCACAACTGTGCTTCCCATTGTCTCTGTAGTAACTAAAGGCACTCAACAAACTGGCCAGACATAAAATACATTCTCTCCTGGGCCTCTCTGGTCCGTCCCCATGCCAGCGCCCTGAGATCTGGCCTTCAAGCACACACCTTGTGCCTACAAACAGGTTATGGCCTGGCTGCAGTCTCAGGCTGCCCTGTGACCCTATTGTGCCCTATCACCACCACATGTTCCCTCAACAATAGCATCCGCCCCGTCTGGCCACATCCTCCCTTGTACTCACTCATGTTCTCCTCTGGGAGGCCTCTCCTGAGCTGCATCCTGCATGCCTAACCTAGGTGCCCTGCCCAGGTCGCCCGTCCCTGGACACATCCTGCAGTGCAGTCAGCCCCCACAGTAAGCTGCGGGTGGGCCCCACCCTCCTCCCTTTTGTATCACAGGGTCTGGCTAGGGCCTCTCACAGTGAGGAGTAAATCAGGGCATTGGTTTGAGTTGATGGACAAGGAGTTTCAAGGCAGCTACACACAGCCTGGAATGCAGTGGGTGTATAAGTCACTCACCATTCTCAGAGGACAGGGGAGGACTCAGAAAACCACATCACTTAAAGCTCAATCCTGAAACCATCAATCTTAGACTTTCTGGGACTTGAAGAGTTTGACCTGGCTTCTGAGCAGGATGACTGACCAGTCTTCTCAAAAAACAGCTACCACCCCTCTCACACCTACATATAAGCACCTGGGACCTTCCTAAGGAGAAGGTCCCTTCTCTCCCCAGGAAAGCTTTCAAGAAATTCAACTTGGGAGCTAGGAGATATTTAAGAACTTCTCCTGAAAGTACCATTATCCCTGAGGACCTGCCTCCTAGGGCTGTACTGATTATTTAAGAATACCAGTCAGGTCAAGATAGAAGGTGAGAACATAGACAGGTGTGGTCCAAGGGGAAGATGAATGTTTCAAAATCCCATGAAGTCTTTGAGGTCAAGTGAAGAGAACTGCTTCTGGGTCCCCCTCTATTTTCTCATCTGCATGTTGGGGGTGGTGGTTGCTTTAAGAGTCAATTGATTTAAAGGGTTAAAAACACTTCGTAATTAAAAATACACTATACTTCCTGAAGCCCAAGTATTTCTGCAAAGGAGGCTTCAGGCTCAATAATAACAAGAAGTGGTATGTGTGTAAAGACTTAAACCTTCCAGAGTCCCACCAGAGTGATGTCATACAGAAGCCAGAGGTACGGCTTCCCAGAGTCCTCACACTAGGGACAGAGGACCTTTGTGAAATTGCCGAGTCCTCCCTTCTTGGACTCAGGCTTCTTGCAAAGCGGAGCCAGGAAATCCCATAGCTCTGGCCACCGACATCATGCTTGCTGACTGGACAGTGGGCACCCCTTGAGAGCAAGAGGGCAGCATTACTCAAAGTATGAGCCATTATATAAGCATCACCTCTGTGCTAATTAAATACTCAGATTCCTGGGCCCAATCCCAGATGAGCTTGGTCAGAAACACTGGCAATGGAGCCTGAGAGTTGTTATTTATAACAAGCTCCTGAAGTAAGTTTTATATAAATTTAAGAAGCTCAAGTAACAGAATGTTGGAAAAGCTGTGGAACTGAAAAGACCAGGTCAAATTCCAATACCACTGCATAGCAGCTGTGTGGCCATGGGCAAGTTACTTAACCTCTCTGAACATCAGTTTACGCATTTGTAAAATAAGTATGAAACACAACCAATGTTGCTGGAAGAGTCAGAAATAATACTCTGCACCTATGTTATCCTAAGAGGTAGGAATAACCATGGCCCTCACCTTTTAGGGGAACAATCTGCCACTGTGAGCACAAGGGGTTTCCTAGAAGCCTCTCACAAGTGATGGAAGCCAGACAAGACTGATGTCCTTAACTCAAAGGCCTACATCAGTCATTTACATCAGGAGTCAAACAGAGCGAACAGGAGAGAAAGATGGGCCAAGCTTTGTATGTGGAAGCCAAGCCCATTAGCCTTCCTGAAGGGTTCTACCTTGAGGTGGGTTCAGCTACTGATGCAGCTCCAAGATGACTCTGCAGCCTAGTGGCTATTTGGGGGTGGGGAGTCTAAAGGGAGAAGAGACAGCAGTCACCCCCAACCTGAGAGTCCAAAACTCTGGGAAAGTGCAAGGGAGAGAGAAAGTGTAATGACATACCCTAGTACTATGTAATGACATACCCTAGTACCAACTATGCGCAGGACTCAAAAACCCCTCAGAGCTTCAGTCTTTCCATTTGGAAACTGGAGTTAAATTTTAGAAAACTAACATTAGGCTCCATAGCTCAGGGGTTAGAGTACTGGTCTTGTAGAAAACTAACATTAAACAGTCAACTATGGGATGGTACCCAGTTGGGTGGCCTGATCACAGCTCACATTAATGGGTGGACACTGTTATTATTACTCCTGCTTTTTTATTTGTCTGTGCTGGTCACACCAAAACTTGGTGGCAGTTTCACTGTTGTCCCAAGAGGAGAGGTTATCTAAGCTTGAGCTTTATGTACCTGTATTGATTGTTAAACGTGTTAAACTACCTGTCCTAGAGAGTCTGACCAAAAACTGAAGCTAGGACTTCAAACCAGAGCGCAGAGCCTGGATTTCCCTCCTTTTTACTCTTAAAAGGCGGGAGTGGTGAGGATGAGGACGCTCAGAGGCTGCCAGATGCCAGCCCTGGGATCATTCCGGTTTGGACGAGGCGTCTGAGTGCCAATCAGGGTCAGGGTACTCCCGCACGCAGCATTTAGGTTTCCTGCTTTCTGCGTCCCCGGGCGCAAAAGAAGCCGGGCCCTTCGCCCCTTGTCGAGCCGCTTCTGGGCCACCCCGCCCGGTGCCATTCACGCCGCGCCCCACACCAAGTTCCCCGAAGCGCCGCGGCCCTGAGCTGACCCCTCGCTCCCCAGCACGGAGCGCCCGGCTCACCTGCTGAAGACGAGGCAGCCCAGGTGGTTGATCTCGTGGTCTGAGCGGTGGCGGCTGTAGTCCTCCCACAGGTCCTTGAAGGCCGTGACGGCCAGGATGAAAAGCACGGGAGCCAGCGCCAGGCCGGGCTGGAAGGCGTTCACCGCCGGCACGAAGTTGAGCAGCGCGATGAAGACAAAGTACACGTTGGCCAGGCGGTGGAACTGCTCGAACAGGTTCTTGGGCAGGAAGGACAGTAGAGTGTACTTGGTGGTCTTGAGCCGGTTGTCCGCCAGGTGCTGGGCGCCCCCGCGCCGCCGTCGCCGCGCACCCTTGGTCGCGCCAGCCGCTGGATCCTCGACGCCCGGGGGCGGCAGCAGGTTGGAGCGCACCACGCGCGTCCTGCCGTCTCCGCGCCGCCGCCGCCGCCGACGACGACCCGGGGACCCGGGCTCCTCGGCCGCCGCCGGATCCCGCTCCATGGCCGCGTGTCGCCGCGCCCGGCTCCTCCGCCGCTCGCGCCCGCCCGCGCCAGCCTCCTAGGTGATCATCGCCGGCGGCCCGGGCGCGGTGGCGCGGGCTCCCCGCCTGAGGGACGCAAGGAGACGGCGGTCAGCGCCCGCCCCGCCCAGCCGGCTAGTCCGCTGTCGGGGCCGGGCGCAGGGGGGGCGGGGCGGGGCGCGCGCGGCACAGAACTCCCTTGTACTCGCGCTTGCCTGGCCGCTTCCGCCGAGGCAGCTCCTGGCCCCGCCCCGCGCCGCGCCCAGGCTGGGATACCGCGGATAGCGGGAAACAGAAAGACCGGAGCTGAAAACTTTAGAGCGGTTTAGTTTCGTTTCCAGAAGCATCAGTCAGTCCCAGAACAGTGCAGACGCGCCCTGACTCCGGTAGGAGAGAGGAAGCTGCAGAGTCTGAGAGCAAAGGCAGCGCAGTCCCCTGGCAACCGTCAGGCTCTTCCTGGGCCAGCTCTGTTTCCCAGGCCCTGGACAGGGAAACGGTCTGGGAGCCCGGATTAGGAGCCTCCTCTTGGAATCAGCTAGAATCAAAATCCAAATGAGCCATGCCATACCAATGCTACGATTTTTAAATCTCATTTACCGAAGATATCTGCTTTTGGGGAGAGCCCAAGAAGTTGGGATTCTGTTGGCTCTACACCCTTCCCTACGCCTGCTCAACTTCCACCTACTTTCAGATTTACTTCTTGGGTAACTAGACTTTTCCCTTTCCCTGACCATCGCTGCATTTTCTTACTTCTTACTTCCCTAAATAGACTTTTCTTTTTTTTTAATAAGAATATTTCTCAGTGGCAAAGGCAGGCTTTGGTTTGAGGTATTTTTCTTTTCCTCTCTGGTAAACCCTCAGAGCCAAAATATCCCTGTGTGCTGCAGTTCTGAAGCGGCCTCAGAAAAGCTATGACAGGAAATTGAAAGTGGTTGTTCGGAGGGGAGGAGAGGACCAGAATTGCAGAAGAGTTTTGGGGGCAAAGGGCTCCCCTCAGTATTTGTGGGGAATCAGAGAGGAGCGTATGTGAACGATGGGGGTGGGGGACTATGCTGGGTATGGCAGAAGGTATTGGGAAGTCCCCACTTCAGTGGCAGCACTCCCCTCCAGATAGACCATAGCTTTGACAGTTCGGACTTCTGCTTTGGAAGTACAGGGATAAGCAGCAGAGATTTCTTGGCAAGGAGAATCTGACTGAGAACTTGGGTGAGAAGAGCCCTTAGGGGTACTGCCTGTCTTGATTCTGGGAGCTGCTGGCTTCCTAGAAGCCAGCCCCTCCTTTCTCCTCTTGCACTGGAATACTCTGACATTCTCCCAAAAGACCACCGTAACAGCCATTGCTGGCACTGGGTTGTCCCTTCTGTGTCTGCTACTAGTCACCTCCCTAGCTTTGCTCAAATCAAATCTTACCCATGACACTCTCTCATCTCCTATATTCTGGGGCTCACTCATATGCCATCCAGCCAGGCCAGGGTCTCATGTCTTTACAGGGAGCCACAGACCACAAATTTGCTGGAATCCAGCATAAGGAGGGTAAAGTGACAGATACTAAGAAAATATTGTATGCTATATATCAAGACTCTCCCCCATAGCATTCCTAAGGGTAGAATATTAATGTGTAGAGGGGCCTGGGTCAGAGAAAGATTTGGCTAAAGTACCTGCATTTTCAGGGAAAGAAATCAGATCTCATGATGAACCAGGGGCATCCCAAATTGAGTATTAACAGCAAAGGAAGTAATACAACTTCCCTGGTTTCCAATGACTAGGACCTCAAGGACCCCCCTTCTTTTCCTCCTACATCATCTAACCCAGTGAGGCCCAAGGGCCTACTCTCTCCCTCCGTTTCCATATATGCCTCCATCCCTATAGGTATCCCCAGTGTGGCCCCAGAGCTTCTGGGTGGGTCTCCCTCCCTCCCAGTCTCCTTGCTTCAACAGTCCACATGTTGCCAAAATGGTTCCTTGACCTACTGGACCCTTTCACTTTGTTTGTTTACCCTCGAGCTTACCGGAGTCCCCTGTTGCTTACAGGGTCAAATGCTGACTCCTCAGGCAGAGGTCCCTTGAGGCCCTCAGGGGAACTGGCACCAACTTACTGATTTAACTCCACCCCTCCCTACTCCTGGCCCAGCCCCAGGGCAAGAGGTCTCCTTACCCTTCTCAGAACAGGCCTTATTCATCCCCATCTACATTCCACTCTAAGGTTCCAAGATTCCATGAGTCACACTGCTCCTTAAGTCTGGAATCTTTCCCTACCTGCTCCTCACCAATCCAAATTCAGTATTTCCACTGAGGCCTCACTCGCCCCGGCCTCCCAGGTTTCCCACACTGTGTGATCCTTTGAACCCCGGAGAAATTACTTCTATTCTGATGTATATGCAGTGGTATGTAAACCTGCCTTAGATTGCTCTGCTGGGGTTTTTGAGCTTGGATGTCTTCTGCCAGGTAAACTCTCAGACTTGACTGCCTGGGCCAGGCTTGGATGAGCTCTGGGTTGGTCATCTGGACCACTGAGCTCTGACCATGCCCTGCTGCTGGGCCTGGGCAAGTCACTGTAATTGTCCTCCTTCAGTAAATACTTATTCTTCAACCACTGTGCCGGGCACTGTTCTAGGCACTGGGGACTGACTCAGAAGAATTGTTGATGACAACAGATAATTCTCATGGATCTAACATTCTAGTAGGAAGAGACTGTGATATTGCGATTTATAATAATAAATATATATTTGTTCTCCATCCCCATTTCTGGCACATAGCTCCTAAACCCTTGGAATTTCCTAAGTGTTGAGTGCTAAAGTTGTCCTGATATTCATAACAAACCATTTTCAGCCACACCTGAGTTTATGAGGTGACTTTTAGAAAGCACTTTACATGGGGGCTGGTTGCCAGGGAAACCAAACATGTAATTAGAGAGTTAGAACTTTCAGCCCCACTCCACTGACCTCCAGGGAGGGGAGAGGAGCTGGAGGTCGAATCACTTGCCAATGGCCAATGTTTTAATGCGTCTATGTAATGAAGCCTCCAAAAAACCCAAAAGGTGGGGCTTGGAGAGTTTCCACATTGTGAACAGTGGAGATTCAGAAAGAGTGGTGCTCACAGACAGGGTATGGAAGGTCCATGCCCTTTCCCCATATTTACCCTATGTATCTCTTCCATCTGACCATTCCTGAGTTATACTGTTTTATAATAAACTGGTAATATGGTAAGTAAAATGTTTCTCTGAGTTCTGTGAGCTTCTCTAACAAATTAATTAAACCCAAGGAGAGTATTATTGGAACATCTAATCCATAGCCGGCTGGTCAGAAGCACAGGTGATAACCTTAACTTGTGACTAGCATCTGAAGTGTGTGTGTGTGTGTGTGTGTGTGTGTGTGTGTGTGTTGAGGTGCAGTCTTGCAGGACTGAGTCCTTAACCTGTGAGATCTGATGCTGTGTCCAAGTAGTGTCAGGACCGGATTGCATTATAGGACACCTAGTTGGTGTCAAAAAATTGATTAGTAGTGTGGGGGGGATACCCTACAGACCCACATTGGAATCAGTACCCCTTGACATTAGCAATGATTAAGCAAGACACCCCTGGAACACCTCTAAATTCCTGATCTCAAAAATGCTATGTTCTCTGAAGATTATTCCAATTAGAAGGACATAGGAAATGGAGGGGCACAGGGAACCAGCAAGGGCTTTTAGAGAGGACCTTCCGGGGCAACCCTCACCAAAGGCAAGGGAAACAAACTGCAGAAATGTCTTCAGGAAGAACAAGCAAGTGTAGAAGAACATGGGGTTCCAACTCCAAAGAGATGGTCCAGGTATCTTGAGCTGAGTGGGCAAACAGAGATGTAGCCCAGAGTAGGTTCATGTAGGGCCTGAAGAATCACAGTAAGGATCTTGGTTTTTAAAGCGAGCGAGAAAGGAAGCCTTGGAGGGCTTTGAGCACAGGAGTCATGTGACTGAACTCAAGTTTTCAAACATCATCAGTTACTGTGTGAACAGAATGCAGAGGGGCTGGGTCAGTAGGAAGGAGACAGTAAGAAGCCACTGCAATAATCCTGGAGAGAAAGATTTGGTAGTTCCTGTGGGAGTGGTCATGGTGCAGGGTGGGATATGGTGGTATTAAAGCATGCATGATATGCCGTTGAACTGGGTGTGGGTATGAAAGAAGGAACGAAGTTGAGAAATGCTCTGCAATGGATAACTTGAGTCGCTAAGGTCTGAAGACAATGGGAGGGTCAGGCCTGGCATGGTCATGATGCCACAGAAGCAAAGATCTGGCTGAGATACACACAACGAAGGTCATCTGGGAGGCCCAGGCAGAGATGTCAGTTGGGGATCAAAGAGTGAGTCTGGGTGGAGAAAAATGTGGCCAGAAGTAGGAGGGAGGCAGAGGGGCCAGCATGCAGGGCCAGCCTGCCTTTGGATGGGAGAGGCCTCCGGATTTGCTCCAAGTGCAACAGGAAGCTGTGGACTACCCCCAGCAGAAGCATGAGGTGAGAGGTTCTCATTTTCCCTTTTAAAAGTTAGAAGATGGACTTGGAGCCAGTGGGAGCAGGCAATGGAGGAGGAGGTGGCTTGGGCTCCAAGAAGTGGATAGACGGAGTTGACTCCAGGTAGAGTCAACATGATAAGCCAACATGTTGGATATTTAGATGAGGAAAAGAAGTGAATCAAGAGTAACACTCAACAGTTTGGTTAATGACTTGAGGATGAAGGATTGTAGAATATTCCAGACCCCAAATATGCCACTTTAGCATGTTGATTATTTTGAATTAAAGTGACTTGAGACTCTGGGTGGCTTAGTCAGTTAAGCGTCTGCCTTCGGCTCAGGTCATGATCCGAGGGTCCTGGGATCAAGCCCCACATTGGGCTCCCTTCTCAGTAGGGGAGTCTCCTTCTCCCTCTCCCTCTACCCATACCCCTACTTTTGCTCTCTCATGTACTGTCTCTCTGTCAAATAAATAAATAAAATCTTTTAAAAATAACTAAATAAAGTGACGAGGGACAGTGAGTGCAAGAGGGAAACACCCTGACCCTCCTTTGTCCCTCTGAAAGCAGGAAACAAATCTCCTATGTGAAAGGTATCCTCACTGTACCAGGAGGGTAGAAGGCAACTTTATCCCCAGAGACAGGAAATTTAAGACCAAGAAGACTATATAAATAGTCCTTGTCATGACACCAATTTCTTATCATTTCTTCATCTAAAAGGTACAAAAGCTTCCTGCTTTGGTCACTTCTTTAAGTCTCATATTTTTATGGGGTCGTTGTAAGTACAAAATTAAATTTCTTTTTCTCCAATGAATTTAATTATTAGGCCAGCCAAGAACCTAGGATGGAAGAAGGAAAATATTTCCTACCCCCACAAAAAAGGACAGGTTGGGGGGAAGAAAATACAAAGCTAACATATGGCACGTCGTTAAGCTTGAGGTGCCTGTTTGACATCTAACGGATGTGAAGTAGGAAGCCAGATAGTGAAGTCTCACAGTGACAGGAAAAGCCAGCACTAGAAGTACAGATCTGGGGGACGCCTGGGTGGCTCAGTTGGTTAAGCAGCTGCCTTCAGCTCAGGTTATCATCCCAGCGTCATGGGATCAAGTCCCACATCGGGCTCCTTGCTCCGCAGGGAGCCTGCTTCTCCCTCTGACTCTGCCTGCCACTCTGTCTGCCTGTGCTCGCTCTCGCTCGCTCTCTCTCTGACAAATAAATAAATAAAATCTTAAAAAAAAAAAAAAAGTACAGATCTGGGCCATGTCAGAAGATGCCTGTGATTTAGAGCTGTGTGATGAGAAGATTGTACCTACAGATGGAATATAAATAGAAGAGACTGGATGAGACTTTCTCACTGGAAAATGTAGGACGTTGGATGAAACAGTCATGAAGATTGCTTCCAGCTTTCAAGTACTACTTTGGTGGTGTGATACTTGCACAATAAATGCTTGTGGAATAAGTAAAAATCACAGTCTACAAAATTTTAACCTTGATAACATTTGTTTAATATTTATTCTTGTGAGTGTCCCTAATTTAAGAGAAAAAGTTATAAGAGATTCCCAAATTTGTAATGTGTAAAGTTTGGCACAGATATGTTGCCCATTAATTAACAAGGGCTTAACATTCATTTAAATTAAATTATCAGAGTACAGAGCTGTGAAAAATTGGGTTATATTAATTGTTATGATCCAACAAGCTAAATCTATGATAATGTTTCAAATCCCAGAAATGCCAAATTCCAGAGACTTAAGTACAAAATTTAATTATTAGACTTAAGTAAAAATTTCTATTTTAGGATACCTGCCTAAGCACAATGATCTCCTTTTCTTCAAAGGAAATTCCTATTAAAAGGACAGATGATATACTTGAAAGGAGAAATGTATAGTTGTGCTGGGAAACAGCGAAATATACCTTGGAATACAAAAGAAGATTCTTCAGAAGATAATAATGAGGGCTATCTGAGAGATAAAAAGGAGATAAAAGTGAATCAGTGAGGAAGCATAATAAATAAAAGACAATACATTATGTAATCAAGTAGACAATGCTGTTTAAAAAAAAAGTGGGGATGGGGTTTCCAAACAGATCTTAGAAAGTCCAAAATATGAGTAAGGCAGGCCTGGGAGTAATAGCCATTGTGGGACATCTGGGGAGATAAAAAGGTAAAAAATCCACTGCATCTGGTGTAAGTGTGCCATTCCAGGCCCCATGCTGGCTATTTTGACAAGTTGCTCTCATTGCTATATTTGAGAAGAACTACTAGCATGAAAGAAAGCAAGCTCTACAGAAGTGAATTTCTCCTTTCAGAATACAGACCTAACAGAACATAGAAAATAATATTAAACCCAATTATTATTATCCTTAAAAAAATGCTAGAAGACAGCCCATCCATAAAATTACCATGGAAAAGAAGCAAATGAGGAACAGTAAAGACTTCTTGGGAGTAAAGACAGCACAGATTACGTACTTTTTTTAAAAAACACAGTCCACAACAGGATGAATGTACTTGCTATTGCTGAACCATACACCCCAAAAATGATTCAGATGATAAATTTTACATTGTGTGTATTTGATTTAAAACACATAATGGAGGGGCAAAACTAGTGGTCTGGATGATCAGATTGAGGAATTCTCTCAGCATGCAGGGCATAAAGACAAAGAAATGAAAATAGAGAAGAGGCTACTAATCTGGGGCATGGATCCAGATAATGCCCTTCCTGTCTGCCCATGCTACTGGAAGATAAGGTAAATAGTACCAAGGCTTCAGAGGACTTCTAGAAAAGATGGGCAGAACATGAACAGAAAATCTATTTGGGAGCGTCAGAGAGCTAACAGAGAGCAAAGGTAATGAGGCCAAGACCCAGGAGGAGGACACCAGAGAGCAAAGTCTAGCACTTGGAACAAGAATCCTCAAGGCCCCTCTTCTCATGCAGCCCATCCTGTCCCCAACTAGCTCTGTCTGATTTCCCATGTCTGATGTGCCATGTGCTTGTTTGTGAGCTGTACACTCTCCCTCACTGGGAGACCTCAGCTCCACTGGACAGGGCTCAGTGTATAGCCACTCACAGAGGCCATGAGCTCCCAGAGTCACACAAGACTGCCTCTTGCAAGTACTCAACAAATAAATATTTACTTTCATTAAGTGATGGAAAGACATCAGCACCATTGTGGGAAGCATATTTTGAATATAGGTTCCAATATTAGTCAACTTGATATCCAGCTATCTTGTGATTTAATGAATTTATAGACAAGCAAGCCTCTAGAGATAACTACCTATGGTAATATACTTTCTACAGTTAGCAAAATATAAATTAACATATTAATATAAGTGACCAAAAAAAGAAAAAAATTTTGAATAGATTAATATATTAAACCCCAGGAGGTCTTGAAAAGGTCCTCAGAAATCCATTCTTCAAAAGCACCCTATGGAGACCATTTGGCAGGTAAATTCTGTTGAAGCTTCAAAACAGTTAATTTATTTCATTTATAATATAGTTTAGGAGGAGACTGAGACCTTCCCAATTTCTTCCAAAAGGGTAGCAAGACCTCTTATTAAAAATTGGAACGGCAAAGGAGCCACATATAGTTTATTTATAGTTTATCACCATATTGTAATATTTATAGGTTTAAATACCAGAAAAGAAAAAAGGACAATATATCACTATTTGCAACACTTTAGTTTTTTTTTTTTTTTTTTTTTTTTTAAGATTTTATGTATTTATTTGAGAGAGAGGGAGTATGCCTGAGCTTGTACACGTGGTGGCGGGAGAGGAGGCAAGGAGGTCAGGAGGAAAGGGAGAGCAAGAAGAAAAGAATCCTAAGCAGACTCTGTGCATAAAACTCAACACTGGACTCAGTTCCATGACCATGAGGTCATGACCTGAGCCAAAACCAAGAGTCGGACACTTAGCCAACTGAGCCATCCAGGTGCCCCACAACATCATGGCTTTTATCTAGGAAAGTGGCTAGTAATATAGCTAACTATAAGCTAAAGGATATACAATCTTAAGTTTCTCATGTATAAGCAAGTACCAATTAGAAAATGTAACTGATCTATAACAGAAGGATCTCATTTTTAGAGTTAATAAAATACCTAAAGAAAAGCAAGAAATGTCAGTTCAAGGTATATGCAAATAATCGTTACAAAAACCAACAACAGAAGCAATAATATTTAACCTTTGTAGAGAATATAATGCCTGCCAGGCACGTGCTTACTTGTTTTACACTGACTATCTTCATTCTCGGCCATTCCATGAGGTAGGAAAATTTTTATCCCAATATCACAGATGAGGAATATGTGATCACAACTTAATATTTTGCTGAAGGTGGTAAAGGAAGGTATCCCTGAAAAAAAAAAAAATAGAAATATGCCATTCCTTTGAGTGTGCTTGCTTTTTAAACCAACCTGTGGATTTTGTGTATTTTCTAAACTAATTCCAACTGGATTTTTTTTTTCAACTTGACACCTTGAATATAAGTAACTGAAGAATAAATGAAGACAAGTAAGTTAAAAAACCATTTTGGATATGGGAAATTAATAACCCACTACACCGACAACAAAAATTAAGAAGTCAAATACATCCCTAAAAATATGCCAAAGGAATCTTACACAAGAATATGTGTAAATGATGTGCTTGTTCATAAAGGGGGCAACTTCTTCCAACTTTGTGTATAGTAAATCACAAAATGAAAAATTTGTGAAAACAAACTACAGTTACATGCAGCAATGTCAAGGAATCGTGGAAACCTAATGCTGGGTGAAACAGCAAGTCCCAGAAGACTCCATACATGACAATACTGTTTTTAACAGAGCATAAATGCTAGCAATATTCAGCAAAATATTGTTCAGCTACTTTTGTTTGTGATAAAGCAGTTTTTCACAAAACCAAACATGTCCTTACCATGCAATTCAGTGATTACACTATTAGATGTTTATCCTGGGTAAATTAAAACTTACATTCACACAAAACTTGTACACAAATGTTTATAGCAGCAGTGTTATTCATAATAGCTAGAAACTGGGAAGAAATCAAAGTCTAGAACAGATGAGCAGATAACAGATTGTGGTACATCCCTACCAAGGGATTAACTACTCAGCAATCAAAGAAATGAGCTATTAATGGACACAACAGCTTGGATGGATCTCAAGAGAATAATGCTTAGGAAAAAAGCCAAAAGGTTGCATACTGTATGATTCCATTCCAGTTTTGATGTGTCAAAGTAATAGAGATGGAGAACAAATGTGGTTTGGGAGGGAGATACAGGAGTATTGTTAGGGTTCCTTGTAATGGAAACATTCGGTATCTTGACTATAGTCATGATCATATAAACCTACACATGCAACAAAATTGTATAGAATGAAATTCAGACACAGTAGGGCATCTGGCTGGCTCAGTCAGTGGAGCATACAACTCTTGATCTCGGGATAGTGAGTTCAAGTCCCACACTAAGGGTAGAGAATATTTTAAAAAAATATTTTTTAAAAAAGAACTAAACTCACACACAAATACACACACATGACTGCAGGTAAAACACGAGTGCAAGGTGACTTTCGAATCAAGTCAATAAATCATATTAATGTTAATTTTCTGGTTGTAAAGCTGTGTTATAGTTCTGTAAGGCACTAACATTGAAGAAAACTTGAAGAGTATACTGAATATCCCTGTGTTACGTCTCACAACTGCACATGAATCTACAGTTATTTCAAAATAAAGATTTTTTTTTGAAAATGCAGACATTTAGGGGCTCCTTGGTGGCTCAGTGGGTTAAAGCCTCTGCCTTCAGCTCAGGTCATGATCCCGGCATCCTGGGATCGAGGCCCACATCCGGCTCTCTGCTCAGCAGGGAGCCTGCTTCCTCCTCTCTCTCTCTGCCTGCTTCTCTGCCTACTTGTGATTTCTGTTTGTCAAATAAAGAAATAATCTTTAAAAAAAAAAAAAAAAGAAGAAAATGCAGACATTTTAAAAAATAGGAAAAAACAGGGTGGAATTATAAATACCAAAGGGGGAGGACTGTGGCAAGGAAAGGACACATGGGTAGTTGCAAGTTGTCGGAAGTATACAATTTCTTGGTCTTGGTGGTAAGTTCATGGGTGTTCTGTTTTGTGGCCCCCAATGATCCCCATCTCCTGGTACCAAAGCCCTTGTGTAGTCCCTTCCTATACTGAACAGAGATAATACATATAAACAATGGGATACTGAGGAAATGACAGTGTGTGACCTCCAAGGCTTGGTCATAAGATATTGTAGTTTCTGCCTCCCTTCTTAAATCACTTGTCCCAGGGAAAGTCAGCTACCATGGTGGAGGGCACCCAAACAGCCCTATGTGAGACCCATGTGACAAGGAGCTGGGATCTCCTGCCACCTACCAGCCCACCTGGAAGTGAATCCTCCAGCTCTAATCACGCATGTAGATGTTTTAAACCTTGACCAACATCTTAATGCATCTGGGGTTGTGAAGACCCTCTCCCAATTAAGCTGCTCCTGTATTCCCAAACCACAGAAACTGAGTGATAATAAATAACTGTTGTTGTTTTGAGTGACTGTTGTTTGAGTAATTTGTTTTTTAGTAATAGATAACTATTTTCAAGTGTATTATTATGCTTTATAACTAATATATATAATGTAGAATGTTTGAATATTAAATGATTAATTTAAAAGGTGAGAAAGAAAAGAAAAAGAAACGTTATAATTTCCACTTACAAAAAAAAAAAAGAAGGCTATATCCTACTGTATGTCAATTAAAGCTATTATTCCTGATGGTTTTTATGAAGGAATGTATAACTAGGACAGAAGTCAAATTTCTGTATTTATGCAAGTTTGGTCTGTGGTAAATGTGGAGTTTTAAATCAATAGAGGAGAGGAAGAAATTTTCAATATAGCATATTGAAAAAATGACTATTTAGGGAAAGAAGTCAAATCCTAATCTCACACCATAAACTAAAATAAATTCTAGGTAGACTGACCTGTGCTGGGTGGACTGGCATCCCTGACAGCTGCCTTGGCAAGATGATTCATCTTTCAGGATTTAGTTTATTTGGGGCCTCATTAGGGTGGCCTTTCCTTTTTTTTTTTTTTCCTTTTTTTTTTTCTTTTTTTTTTTTTTTTTAAAGATTTTACTTATTTATTTGAGAGAGAGGAAGAAAGAAAGAGAGAGCTTGAGCAGTGGGGAGGGGCAGAGGGAGAGGAAGAGCAGACTCCTTGCTGAGCAGGGAGCCCAGGACCGTGAACTGAGTGAAGGCAGATGCTTAACCCACTGAGCCACCCAGGCTTGCAGAGGAGGCTTTCCTAATTTCCAGTCTCCAAGCCTTTGACATTTCTTATTATTTCAAAGGAGTCTCTATACCCAATGTGGGGCTCAAACTTCATACATGGAGATCAAGAGCCCATGCCCCACCTTCTGAACCAGTCAGACACCCTTTTCACAAGTGTTTGTAAAGCTAGTAAAGACTATTACTCTTCTGTCAAAAAATATATAAAATAAAATAAATTCTAGGTGGATTAATTATTTTTTAAAAGAAAAGAGTATTATAGAAATACAAACTATCTTTACAATGTTGGAGTGGAAAGATCTTTCTAAAGAACAAAAACCAGAAGCCATAGAAGACAAGATCAGCTGCATAATTTAATCCCTCTTTACTATTAAGGTCTAGAATATTAACATATGAAACGTAAGCAATATTTTAACAGAGAAAAGGTAAATCCACACAATGTGCACTAAACAGCCAGTTTTTAAAAAATGAAGTAGAACCAGATGTGAAGGACAGAAGGACATCCATATGCTGAGTGAAAAAGTGAAGTTAGAAATTCTATGTGTAGTAATAATATGTATAATATTTCATTTATGGGATATGAACAAACTATATGGCAATATATCACTGCATTGATTTTCCTAGGGTTGCTATCCCAAAATACCACAAAATGAGTGCCCTAAACAATGGAATGTATTGTCTCAAAATTTCAAAGGCTGGAATTCAACATCAAGATGTCAGCAAAGTTGATTGCATTTGGGGGCCCTGAGGGAGAATATGTTCCTGGTCTTTCCCTCAGCTTCTGGTGGTTTGCTGGCAATGTTTGGCACTCTTTGACTTGTAGAACTCTGTACTCAAGTTCACAGGGCATTCTTGTGTGTCTCTGTCTCCAAATTTCCCCTTTTTATAAGGACATGAGTTATACTGGATTAGGGTCCACCCTGCTCCCATATGACCTCAACTTCCCTTTTAGGAGTTAGATATGAAATAACTCTATTTCCAAATAAGGTCACAGACTGAGGGTTAGGACTTCAATATGGATTTTGGAGGAACACAATTCAACCCATAGCAATCCCTAAGATGAGAGATTAATTGGTTAATGATTTATTGAGTAAATACTTGCTGTGATCAGGCTATAGGAAAATGGGTGAGCAAGGAAGGAAAGAACATCGAATTTTATCTTATAGAATAACCAAATTCATCTTTGAGCCAATAATATATATTATATTTTATGATAAATAAAAGACTGATCAATAGATGGGAAAAGATACATTGATAATATGTAATAGATATATTATGTACCACTTGACTGATGAAGGAATGGTTAAGATAGAAAAGTGATTATCTGGTGAAAGAAGTACTGCTTTTTCAAGAAGGCCAAGGTCCTCTTATGATTAATCTAAAGATCAGTCAATCCATGCAGAAAACTATTTCACAAAGTGAATAAATAATGATCAAACACCTACTATATATTGCATACTTTGGTGGTAATAACCACCAAAATTATAAAGATGCATAGTTAGTGTTTCTGAAAGTATGGCCTATGGACAGCTGGCGCACTGCTTATTAGAGAAAACATTCTCATTGAAGGAAGCAGTCCATTGACATTACAGTCTTTTTTTTTTTTTTTTAAAGATTTTATTTATTTATTTGACAGATCACAAGTAGGCAGAGAGGCAGGCAGAGAGAGGAAGGGAAGCAGGCTCCCTACTGAGCAGAGAGCCCGATGCGGGGCTCTCTCCCAGGACCCTGGGACCATGACCTGAGCTGAAAGCAGAGGCTTAACCCACTGAACCACCCAGGTGCCCCCATTGACATTACATTCTTATGCAAGTTCCTACTCTTGTCGCAGAAAAACAACAGTGGTGGATACGCTAATCTAGTATCACTAGAACAGCGCTAGCATAGGGCTTGGTCTCTGCCCTCGGAAGCCCATGTTCTTCAGAGGGTACAAACATACTAGCACAGTTTATTATCTCTATCCAGCTATATTCACATGCCAAGGCTGAAGTTTTCTCTTCCACACCACCATTGTCCTCTAGGTGTCAAGGACTCCACCTCTGTTTTGGAAGAACACAGATGTGCCCTGTGCTATTAAACAGAAAAGGACTCTACCAGGACAGTTCTGAGCAGGCTCAAAATGGTACCAAGACACGGGGAGAAAACGCTGCTGGAAAATTCCTGATGGCAACTGTGGATGATCAACCTATATATTCAAGAGACGAGAAAAGCACCAGGACAGCATTTGAGGCTCCTCACAAATGTCACCTGTCTGCATGCACTAAGTAGATGCTCTACTTCTACTGGCTTCCAGACCTATGGAGGGGGAAGCCAGGCAGTGTGCCAGTGTCTCCACAATGGCCTACCAGGTCAGATCTTGCCCCTTGAGGCCCTATCCAAGCAACCTCCTATAGTCCCCAGCCATGGAGTTGTCTTGCTCTTCCTTCACTCTTTCCATTTCTGCTATAATATACCACTTCAGACCTTCCTTTCTGATTCTCAAAAGCATATTTTGGAAGTAAAAACAAAACCCCAAATCTCTAAAAATTTACTCTTCCTCATTTAATGTCTCCTATATCTGTTCTACTCCCAAGTGATTGAGAGGAATTTCCAAACTTGGAAGAGCAGGTAAAACAAATTTCCAAGGTCAACATCTCTGGATCCTGTCTCCTTCCACTCATAAACACCTAAGTGCCCCAACATGATTCCACTGCTGTTGATAGAAACTTCTGCAGAGTTCTGTCCAAAAAAAGTTAATGCTATCTGGACAGAGATAGTTGAGAAAGGCTTCAAACCAGACATCATCCTTGAACTGGGTCTTGAAAGGAAACTAGAAGTTTGCCAACAAGAGGAAAAATGGGACACAGCAGAGATCATGGAATTATAAGCAAAGGGTGAAACAGCCAAGTATTTAGAGGCCTTCTGGAAGAACTTAGGTATGTCTGTGTTACAAAGAAAACCACAGGCCAAAAACGGCATCACTTAGGCCAAGTCACCAAAACTGGTCTTCATATCTAGCCTAATTGCAGTTTCAACCTCCCCCAGAAATGTAGTCTTACCCAATCAGGCAGGAAATTTATTTTCTGTTCTTTTCTTTCTTCTTTTTTTTGGTCAGGAAATTTTCAGATGGCACCAATGAGGTAATCTGTCATTGGGCCCTCTCCATCCCCCAAAAGAAAATGAGATAATCTGCATGATAAGGTCCCTACTTTTCCCTTTAAGGGAAGGTGACCATGCCCGCGACAATCCCTTCTTTTTTAAATAACGTCCTTGACTCACCCTTGTTCCTATATAAATCTTCCTTTTTATACAACTCCTCAGAACTTTCTTCTACTTCCCTATTCAAGGGAAGCATCCCATTAATTAATCACTTAATAGCGCTAATTAGATTTTCAAATGTCCACAGTTGGATTTTTGTTCTTTAACATGTGGGGTGTAGGGTGTGAGATGAGGAAGGACAAAGGTGTTGGGGCAGGTAAAAGAGGGTGTCCTTCAAGCTATGTCAGCATGGTCATTCTGTATCTTGTACATTTTGATCAGCAGCATGATTCCATCAACCTCCTCTGTATTTCAGCTACCAATCATAAATTTATACTTTTTCTCTATGACTATATTTGAATCCTAAATGCTCTCTCCATCTTGCTGCAGACAATCCAGATATAACAAAAACTTGCCTCTTTAAGGATAGTTAAATAAACGGAAATGGTTTCCATACAACAGAAACAACTTTGACTAAAAATAACACACACATATCCTCATGTGTATAATTCAGGTATGTGTCTGGAAAGATGAATATTTCATCTTCTTTTCCTTTTGTCTGTGATCATTGTCTTCTGGCTTGGTTGAAATGTCACTTTAAAAAAAAAATAAAATAAAATACAGGATGGGACTCCTAGGTGGGTCAGTCAGTTTAGCATCTGACTCTTGATTTTATGTCAGGGTCATGATCTCAGGGTCCTGAGATTGACACTGAGTTGGGCTCTGTGCTCAGCGGGGAGTCTGCTGGAGATTCTCTCACTCACTCCCGTTCTGCCTCTCTCACTACTTTTGTGCACCGCACACGCTCTCTTTCTCTCTCTCTCTCAAGGAAAAAAAAAAAAGAAGAAGAAATACAATTCAAGTCATGTTTCTAGATGATCTCACTGGTATTTTTAGTATCAGAATCATAGCTATGGGAAATGCTATAGTTTATAATTTCAAAGGAAATGGAATTGGAGTGAGGGAGTTGAAGGAACCAAAAATGTATGTATAGAATGGAGAAAAGCATGTGCTGCTTTTAAACCATTTCTGACATTACACTGGGTGGCTCGTTTCATTAATACTACTGTGATGTGTGTTTTCCAATACCATCAAGCAATTAACTCAATCCTGACACTATGTATCTGGAGATAGTGCCAGATCCCACAGGTTAAGGGCTTAGTCCCATGTGGCTGTTAGCTAGGATGCAACAAAGAAGTAGTAAAATCTGAGGGCTGAAAGCTATCAATAGAGCTTGCGGTGGGGAGTGGAGGAAGATGGTGACAAAAGCAGGAAAAGACTGTGTTTTATATTGTAGAACCAGCAGTTCCTGCAAGGAGATGCCCAACTAGGTGTTTTACATGATAGCCCCTTACTAGAGTCAGTTCTAGCTCGTTTGGAGCTGAGGATCTGTGCAGAAGCTCCCTGAGCTGTCCTGAAATTTCTTTACAGCTCCTAATAATACTAAGGTCTCCTCCTATGGGCAGGGTTTTCAGCCATTTTTTAAAAACATACAATGTATGCACTGGCATGTAGACAGGCTAGACATGCACAATTGAACCAAAGAGCCAATAGAATATGCATATGTTCCTTAAGGTATATGCAAGCTCCCACCCCTGTCCCCTAATATACTGAAAAAAGCTACCTGTACTGGCCCTATGGTGGCGGGGGGGGGGGGGGGGGGGGGGTAGGGGAAGGAGGACGACACTGTGCTTTGAGAGCTATTTCCCTGTCTTCTTACTTGTAACAAGTAATAAAAAGTTTTTTGCTTTCAACATTTTGTTGGGTTGTGTTCAATTTAATGTACCCAAGCAGCAAACCTCTTGACTTAGGTTAGTTACAAACTTTGGTGACCCAGATGGGACCTCTTGCCTAACCTCTTTGAGTTCCCCCAGCTCCCAAATGGCTACATACTAACCTGTGGCAGCTCACCTGAGATGGGACTGGTGGTGGGGAGGAATCTCATCTATGTTGCTGGGGAACCTTTGGGGAAAGGCATAGGAGAATTCTTCTTGGTGACTGATCTTTCAGGTTCATGCACCTTGACCTGCTGAATGGGTTCAGTAGCTGCTGAGGACATTTTAATGGGAGAGCCGTTTGGAGAACTGAGTGTCGATTAATTGGCACCGATCTTCTTTGGGCTCTGCTGCTATGGGTGGGAGGTAGAGAGCTCAGTGTCTGCATAGCTATCTGGTCTGGTCCTATTAAGGAATCTGAGGAATTGCAAATCCTGGAGGCTGACTGGAGATGCCATTGAAGGACCAAATAATATAAATCTCATGTTCTGAAAATTATCTGTAAGGGAGGTCAGTTTGGTAGACCTGACCAACCTGAGTATAAGGTTTTTAGAGCTATTAAGATCTTATTTATCAACTCTCTAGAGAAGGTAATTTTCAGTAGGCTAAGAACAGCTGAAGCTGTGTCTCCATTAACCCTTATTACAGACCTTGGCAGTTGGGGAGAAATCCTTAACAGAGAGATCCAAGTACAGAAGGAAAGTTATTTTTTAATTTGTTTGTTGTGTTTAAAGGCCCCCTTAGGTAAATGCTCTGGGGATTAAATGCTCATTCAAGGGGAGTTTAGAAATCCCCAAGTGAAAGAAGCGAGAGCATCCTGGGTCACGAGAAGCACTGCACTGCGTACAGGTTACTGGGATTAAAAAAAAAATTATGATTATACTAAGGATGATTTTAACATTCAAATGTCCTAAATGAGGGTCCTTTCAAATACCTTATTACTGTATATTATGCAAGTGTATTTGTGCACTCAACTCAAGAAACAATTAGCTAAGCAATTAGCTAAACAATTAGCTAAACAATTTGAGCGGGATACATATTTTGATTGGTATTTGGAAGCTTGTAAAAAAACATTGACGGGATACTTTCCACACAAGAGACTAATAAGAAACTTTCAGAAATAATGACAAAACTGGGCTCAAAAATATCAACTCCTGAAGAAGTACTTCTTACTATTCTACCTTCTTTATATCCGTGGAATGAAATACGGGTAACCAGGTGTTAAAATCAAAATCATTCTCACCATGTTAAGGCAATGATAATGTAGTTATAAGCTGGCCAAATTGGAAGCAGATAGTCAGAATCCAATAGGAATTTCCTTTAAGGCCTTCTTTCTGAAATCCAAATTAGGACCATATACTGAGAGGGGTTGAAGTAAATTGAGGAAAATGTAATCAGATGTGTAGGTCAACTTATGATGTCATTTCAATTGCAGCCTAATTCCTTGAGGGATTGAAAGCAACCGTGCTTATTTTACAAATCATTGCAAAAACTAGGAATATGGTCTCAGAAACAATTCAAAGTCTTTCAACATCTCTGGGAAATTTTATCTAAATTATTCCCCATTCCTAAGACTGAAGGGAAAAAGAGGCCTTTTTAAAATACAGACTAGAAAATCACCATGCTCAAAAAAATATAGCCAACAGATTCCATAAGGTTACTTATCAAAGATAATACAACTCTTGGGGCACCCGGATGGCTCAGTCAGTTAAACATCTGCCTTCGGCTCAGGTTTTGATCTTGGGGTTCTGGGATCAAGCCCTGTGTAGCTGTCCCTGCTCAGCAGGGAGTCTGCTGTTCCCTCTCCATCTCCCTCTGCTCCTCCCCCTGGCTTATGTACACACTCTCTCTCAAATAAATAGATAGATAAATAAATAAAATCTTTAAGAAAACCGAATCTTCTCAGTATTTATTTTTTTTTTGAATCCTCTCAGTATTAAAAAAGAGTTAAGTTTTCAGGTTCCTGGCTGGCTCTGTCAGAAGAGCTTGCACCTCTTGATCTCAGGGTTGTGAGTCCACATTAGGTGTGGAGCCTACTTAAAAAATTAAATTAAAAGAGTTAAGTTTTGTGTTGAATTATTATATTGTACTCCTGAAAGTAATGTAACAGTGTGTGTTAACTGGAATTGAAATAAAAACTTAAAAAACAGAGAGAGGAAAAAAACCTTGTTTTGCTAACATCTAGGTAACCTTCTGTAGAATCTTATTGCCACCTTGTTAAGTAATTAAAAATTACGCTTTGTAATATCTGTAATCCTATTTAGGCATGTCCTTTAAAACTTTCTGAGGTTTTTAATAAACTTCTCCAAAATTCAAATTCTAAAAGGTCTTTTTGACTAATTAGGCTTGTTTATTTTATGTATTAAGTTACATGGGCAGCATGTTGTATGGATAAATGCTCTAATTGTTCTAGAAATTACATGAAATTTCTCAAATTTTAATATGTCCTAGTATAATGTCATCACTTGTAATTCTAGTTGTTGAAATGTTGTGTCACAAAAACAATCAAATTTCCTTGTCAACTGCATTGTAATGTACTTTCCTCAGATCTTCAAACATGACTATCTTTGAGTCTTTTGTCATCTACAGTCATTGTCCTGAGGCTCTTGCAAATGTATTTGGTTTTCAAGGAGATTCATGGGAAGGACTTTTGACAAATACAGGTTTCTGATACCCTTAAGATCATAAAATGAAACCAAGTAAGAATTTCTGGAACAAACAGAAAAAAAAAAAAAACTGCATTCAAACAGAGTAAGAATAACTTGAGGCTGCATGAATTGGGAATGATCATAATTTTTATGACTCTTGTTTGAAACCCTGCTGGCTCTTTAATGTTTGCTCTTCCAGATTTAAGGAAACGTTTTCTCTTAAGTTATCTATGACTTACAAAAATGTGGTAAAATATTCCTTTGTAAATAAACATAAAACATTTGTCTTTTTCTCCCTACCATAATTTGGAAACTCAGTGAGTATTCATACTTTCATGGCAATTATAGTTATTTGCATAAGTTCAATAGAAATCTGTTGTCCTTGTAACAGAATACCATTAGACACATTGATCATACTGCTAAGGGCTTGACTGGAATATCATATTTGAGAAAGACATGCTTAGACTCAGGTATGACCAGACAGTTTTAAGGAACTAAGGTTGACTTAATGGAGGCAATGAGCCCTTTGGAAAAATTGACCTGGGACCTTGCTTACAAGGTTCCTGGAAGCCTTACCAAGTAAGAAAGGAAAGCCATTTCCTGACATAGTCAAGAACATCATGATACTTTGGGGACCTCAAGAAGAGAGGAAGTAACCAAAATCTATAGTATTGCCGGCAAATCAGATGGTAAGTATCTGGCTTGGCTTCTCAGCCTTGAAAAGCTGTTAAGTGTTCAATCTGAAACTCCTTATGGGAAGATCCAGCAAAACAGATTTGAAAGAACCTATATTACTAATCACTATTCTTGATGCACTTAAGTATATATTTAGGCCAGGTTCATTAAAACCGTATTTGTTTTACAAACAAATTAGTCTCAAATTGGCTATCTCTGGTGGAAATTGGGGTGGTTTTAGAGACAAAAATTACATTTCAGTAACACCCCTCTGTGGATGTTAGATTCTAGTTCTGATTAATTGTTATTTGGGTGTTTGTTGTTTGCCTATAAAACTGTGCTGGATCCTGGTTTCACTGAGTATCTGGCTATGACTCTCTGAACTAAGGTTTCCAATTTTCTCCCATTCTTTGGGACTAGACCTGCTTTTTTTTCCTGAAGACCTGAAATCTGAAAGTAGATAACTTAAGGTTTTTGCCTCTAAAATAACCATAGCGGTGGCCCATGTTCTAGAGATAAAACGAAGTTACATGCTGCCTGAGAACACAGCCATCCAGAAAGTTTGAAAGATGTAACAGAACTTTAAAGACAACTCTAGCTAAGCTTTGTCAAGAAACTGAGGAAAACTGGTGGAGGTTGCTACTGGTAGATTTAACTAGAGTTGGGGCAGACCTGAAGGAAAAGCTTGCACTAGGCCCATTTTAATAGATGTAGAGGAGGCCTTTTCCAGGTATCTCAGGAATCTAAATTTGCCTAGGTGCTAAGACTGAACAAACAATAATGCATATAATTCAACTGGGGACTGTTGATTTTTCCCTCAACCCCTTGAGTTTGGTTATATGACTGCCCACCATTTCAGAAGCCACTTGCAAGTCCAGCCTCCCGTTGCTAAATGTCAACTATGCTTCTGACCAACTGGCTACAAATTGGAAGTTCTCACAACCCCTTCCTCAGATTCTATTAATTTGCTAGTGTGGCTCACAGAAGTCAGCTATGTTAGAAAGAAAATCACAGGCCCAAAATGGAGCCACTTAGACCAAAGTCACCAAAAAAGGCTTATTCATTGCAACTTAATTCAAATTAGCTAAAACCTGGAATCCACCTCAGTATGTATTAATACAGTGAAAAGCTGTCCAGACACAGCTTTCTGGACTTTCAGTCTCTGGGGATCTTTGTACATTGCCTCCCCAATTTGGCTTTACACCTTGGTTTTGCTTTATGAGCCTGCTTAGCACTTGCCTCTCCAGCCACATGGCTCCTGATCAGAGAGAGAACATGTGCCTGGCCACAGCCCTGTCAGGGTGGCACCAGGGATTGGACTGCTGACCTTTCTGGATACCTTCCTGGGAGACAGTCTTTGGCAGGGATGCATGTCCTTACTTTAGGGCTTATGCTGTACACAGTACATTGGATTCTTCTCTAATAACCTATGGAATTGTAAGCATTGCCCTTGGGTCCCATGAGTCTTCCTAGCAGTCAAGTTCTATTGAACTGCCACTGTCGTCAGTGCACTCAGCTAAGTCAACTTCCCCAAGGACCTCTCAATACTGAGATTCCAGTCACTCTTTTTAAGAAAGACAATATTATTTCTCTGTATTAACAGTTTGCAGAATAATGAAATAATGAATTGGCCCCTAGGATCCTCCAATGGTGATCAATTTGGGTATTTTGTTTTGTATCAAAATGAACTTGTGGATTTTAGCATATTGATGTCTTTTAGTCACTGCAGATAGCATTTTGGAGCTCCTCTTGTTCTGGGGTTGGTCAGTGAGGTCTGTTCAGGTTGGTTTCTGGGTCTCTTTGATACAACTCCAGTTGTACTGGACAGCTTCCCTCATCTCTGAGGCAGCACGACGTTCCAGGTTCATCTTCCACATTTCCTACATTAGCTCTGGAATAAACCAGTTTTTCAAAGAGCCCTGGTGGCTTTCTGTGGGAAATGATATTTAGAAACTGTAGTCTGGGTGATAGGGCACTGCATTGCCCTATTATTGCTACTGCAGTGGTCATTGTATTAAAACACAATTACAAATATGTCTCATAGAAAAAAAGATGTTTTTATTTGGAATGAAAAATAAGAAGAAAAATGGTTCCTGGCACTCTGATAAAAGGAACTGAGCAACACATATAAATGAAAAAGCAATCCTATCACAAACATCAGCAATTTATTATTTTTTATTTTAATTTTTATAATTTATTAAAGATTTTATTTTATTATTTGTATTTTTTTAATTTTTGAGAGAGAGTGAGAGTGGGGGGTGGCACAGAGAGAGAGAATCCTAAATAGGCTCCATGTCTGGTGCAGAGCCTGATAAAGGGCTAGATCTCAAAATCAAGAGTCAGGCACTCACCTGACTGAGCCACACAGGCACCCCAAAGATTTTCCTTTAAAAGTAGTATCAATACCCAGTGTGGGGCTTGAATCCACAATCCTGAGATCAAGAGCCATATGCTCCATCAAGTGAGCCAGCTAGAGGTCCCTATTATTTTTTATTTTAAATAAATGATAAAATGTTCAAAAGACACATTTAAATTAAGACATAAAGCCTTCCCCAGAAAGACTAATAAACATATAATATTTAGTTCAGATCTTCAGTAGGAAAAAGTGAAAAGGAAAAGGAGTGCCTGGCTGGCTCACTTGGTGGAGCAAGTGACCCTTTATCTTGAGGCGGTGAGTTCAAGCCCCATGTTGGGTGTGGAGCTTACATTAAAAAAAAAAAAGAAAGAAAAGAAAGAGTAAGATCTTGGAGAGAGGAAGAGACTGCTCACTTTCTTTTATGTCCCACACCCACTATATAAACAAATTCTATGTGTCCTATACTCAAAGCTTACCTTAACTCATTTCTATTCACTGTAGCCATCTTGAGTGCCACTGTCCAAGCCCAAGCTGCAATCTTTCCCTGAAAGTACTATAGTAGAGACTCCTGCCTCCAGCCTCCAATTTCAACTCCACCCCCTGTGGTGTATCTCTTACACAGCAGTCTGGGTGATCTTTTTAAAAATGAGTGTCAGATGAGGTTGCTCCTCTGTTCAAAGCCCTCTGTTGACTTTACAAAGTCCCTTCTGTAGGAAAGCCCAGAATGCTTGCCTTCAGTTGTCTCCATGGCCCCATGTTGTTGCTCTCCCTTGCTCACACCTGTATAGCCAACACTGACCTCCTGGCTCCTCCCTGAACATGCTGAGCCTGCTCCCACCTCAGGCCCCAGGTATGCTGGTCCCTTAGCCCGGACGTCCCTTCTTCTGGATCTTTGTCTGCCTGTTCACATGTGAAATCCCATCTTCCTCTGCCTCTTTGGTCCCTCTCCCTGACTTTCTTCAAAGCCCTCATCACTACCAGATATTATGCTCTACATGCTGGTTTTGTTTACTGTGTGCTTTTTGTATGCTGCCCCTCACCTGTGTGGATACAAAGTCTGTGAAAACAGGAGGATAGAAATGTTTGCACTTCTCCTGCACCTCTAGTGCCCAGAACAATGTCTGGTACATAGTTTGATGCCAATAAATATTTGAAGAAGGAAAAGGTGAGACAGTTGGGAACAGGGAATAAGAAGGTGAGAAGCTGATAAATATACATAAATATGTGTGCACAAACTCACATAAAATATTAATACCTAATAATAATAATAATAACAATGGTAATACAGGAATTTGAGAAAAAGAGCAACAGAGATTTTGCGGCATAATAAATAGAACTAAAAATAGCAGAGCAAACACAGATATGAGAAAAGACTGGATAAAAAAGAAAAAGTCCATGGTAGGAAGAATGCAGTGACAGAAAGGCTGCAAAGGGTCCTCTCTGCCCCTGTGCCAGTGGGTCCTTCTCTTTCTCTCACAGTGGACTCCTGCATCGCTGTCAAGTTGGGTGGGAGTGAGGGAGAGGAATGATTCTCATCATGTGCTTCCCTGAGGTCTTTCTCAGCAGTTTTTCTCTGCCACAAAGTTTCAAAAGTCTGTTTTGAGAACCCACGTGCTAGATTTCTGCAGCCCTTCTGGCCATTCCCTAGCTGGTAAGACAAGAAT
Organism: Mustela nigripes; assembly: GCF_022355385.1. NCBI lineage: Eukaryota > Metazoa > Chordata > Mammalia > Carnivora > Mustelidae > Mustela > Mustela nigripes. The sequence continues at coordinate 23,647,668 of NC_081569.1, forward strand.
TTCCAGGTTGCTGCTGAAATGGGAGGAGGGACACAGGGAAAGATACCTTGGTTAATATCAGCATATGATCTCCAAATGCAGGCGTCTGTTAGGATATCCACGGTTGCCCTTCTTCATGCCACAGGAAAGGCAGAGAAGATGGGTGAAAAGAGAGACATAGGGAATGAGGTCGGTGTCAAAGAAAAACCCCAGTGAGATGGGAAGTTCAAAGCCTTCAGTCACATTCACCCACACCTCTCCTCCCTGGCCCTGTCTCTGTTGTTTTCCCACTCAAAGTCTTGCCCAATTACCCTCTTCCATGCCAGCCGTTTTGGAGCTTAGGCCTTGCCTGGGGAAGTGCTTCTGTTATAGGGGAAAGGGTATGGAGTTCATAAGTTTACTTGCCAGGGCACCAATTTGCCTAGACCTTGCCAACCCAGGACTTTCATTATATACTAGCTAACTTATTAGTTACAAAATTGCGTTTTGTTGCCTTAATATGCATTTTTTACCACTTGCAGCCAGTTTTTCAAATGACTGTTGCCTTTTTTTTTTTTTAAGATTTTTATTTTTTTAAGTAATCTGTACACACAACATGAGGCTCAGACACACAATCCCGAGATCAAGAGTCACACGCTTCACCAACGGAGCTAGTCAGGTGCCCGCCTAATAGCTTGAATGTTCTTGAATGTACTGGCTGTTCTCATGCTTTGCCCACTACTAACTTCTCAGTGGACTTCTTTCTTTTGATGATTTAAAATTGGATTTGTACATTTTTTAATGCATTACTCAGATTCTCTTAAATACTTAATTCCTAGCTTGCACCTGACATTTCCTAATAGTTATTATTTCTGGTTTTAGAAACCTGAATTCTCCTCTGAATTCACCCACCTATCCATTGTGCCTGTTTGGTAATTCCAGCCTGGTCATTTTGAATCTTAGTCCACTATAGTTTTATTAAAAATATATATATCTGGGAATGCCTGGGTGGCACAGTTAAGCATCTGATTTCAACTCATGTCATGATCTCCAGGTCCTGGGGTCGAGCCCACCTGTCCCTCTCCCTCTCCCTATCTCCCTATACCCTCCCATGGCTCATACTTGCACATGTGCTCTCTCTCTCTCAAATAAATAAAATCTTTAATATATAATATCTATATAGCTATATATACCTATCTAGAATTGCAATGGCAATCTATCTCTATATATAGATATAGGTATAAATATAGATATAAACATAGATAAGAGATCTATATAGATAGATATATCGACATAGGTATCTATCTGTTCTCTTTTTTGGCCTCAGTGTGTAACTTTCATTTTCTAAGATAGAGTCACGACACTTCCTGGTCTTTCGGAATGGGAAGCAGCCAAGAGTCAGTTGAGCCAGGGTACAAGCCTACAAGGAGGAGGGTGGGAGGGGAGACGGGGTAGAGACAGAGCCCAGTCAGTGCTCTGAAGACTATTTCTGAGTCTGGTGAGAAATCTGATACCAAGGTGGGGACTTGAGTGGAGGGTTGAGATATAAGTAAGACCCGGCACGGGACTCTTGGAAAAAAATCTATAGCTAAACTGCAAAAGAAGCATGGTTATAAGTCTTTTACCCATTCTCTGCAGAAATGACACTGTGTCTCTGAACAGTGAGTTAACAATGAAAAGGCTAAGGTTGTGGTCAGTGCACTAGCTGGAAATGGGACTTTTGGGGTGAGACAAAAAGTCACATCTTTCTTGGTCTTACACTTATTTTATAGTTTTGAAAAAGCATTACTGTTTAAAGGGAGAAGATACCTTAATGGTTTGGTGCTTGGTGCCAATGAAAGGACTACATAGTCTGGCCTTCCCCATAAATAATTAGTTTTTTTTTTTTTTTTTCTTATAGAAGTGGTGGTCTTGTGACTTATCCTGGATCTTTGCTTAACATGTGATACGGGGAGGGTGATATGGGCTGTCTTTCCCTGCCGGCCATACAAATCTATCTTAACTTTTGTGGTAGGTCTGCTGTGTACTCTGCAAAGTGTTTCCCAAATATGATTGATCATTTACATATTGATAAGCATTTGGATATCTTTAACAATTTCCTATTGCAAACAGTGAGAAAATAAACATATCACACATGCACCTTGATGTGCTGGGTAAAAAATTAATACAGGTTGGATTCCTAGAACTGGATTCTTCAAAGGAAAAGTGTATCTGGATTTAGATAGACACAGTGTTTCCAAAATGCTTTACTATTGCATGGAATGAGTGAGCTGATTCTATCACATCTAAACAGATGAGATGCTATCCACCTATCTACTTTTGCTCAGCTGATGGAGGAAATTGATATTTCATGAATCCTAAAGAATTTTGAAAGCCAAGGAATTTTGACTCTGAAGCTGAATTTTAAAGAGTTCTTCTGGTGGAGCGTAGATTAAAAGGAGGGTATATTGAAGATCAAATATACATCAGAGAGGATGAAGGCAGGAAACAATTATCCAGGTGAAAGGAAAGAAAGGTAAGATATAGAGGGTAGCAATGGGCCTGGAAAAATGGGGCAGGTATGAGAAACTTGCAGTAGGAAAGATTAGAAAGGTATTTGTCAGACATTCCAAAGCACTTCTTTGCCCATGCCCTTCTCTCTCTCCATGCCTATCATGACCCTTTCATATATGAAGACAGAATCTGTCCTGAGAGACAGCTGCAGAAGTGGAGAGAAGCTCAGGCAGCCAATCTCCAAAATGTTCGAATCAGCCAGGAGGTTGGACCAAGTGATTTGCAATCAGTCCTGGACACTGATTGGAAGAGTTTTGATCATGGGTGGAAGAAATCAGGTTTTATTATGTCTCCAGAATTTTTCTTATATATTCAGTACAGAGAAGTGTGTGCAGATTCATAAATTGCCCCATGGAGGACATTAGGAGAAGGAAAGGAAAATTGAGTTGGAGGAAATCGGAGAAGGAGAAGAACCATGAGAGACCGTGGACTCTGAGAAACAAACTGAGGGTTTTGGAGGGGAGAGGGTGGGAGTTACGGAGGGCCTGGTAGTAGGTATTAAGGAGGGCACGTATTACACGGAGCACTGGGTGTGGTGCATAAACATGAATCTTGGAACAGTGAAAAAATAAAATAAAATTTTTTAAAAAGAAAAAAACTGAGTTATATGGGAAATTCCTATAGGATGTTAAAATTGCTACTTTTGATTTATTTCTCTTGAGTCGGGGAAGGAAATAAAGGATTAGGAAATATAAATGGAAGATGTTTAGATGAGAGCGGGAATATTTATAAATACTAGTTCAAGTTGGGTGGGGGAAGTTGTGAGCCAAGCCAGCCTTTATAGGAATTAAAACCTTGGGATGGTGAAAGCATGTGGCTGGCATTTTTATATAATCTACCTCCTGTTTGATTAGCACTTAATTTCCCTCGCACTTTCTATTTATCAGCACAATCTCATTTCATTTTAAAACTTATTTTCAAGGTTGCTTTCCAGCTTCAGGTTGTGGGGAGGAGGTAGGGAGTGGGGTGGAGGGTGTGTTTTGGCTGCAAAAATGTATTTAACATCTTGTTGAACCTTTTAATGTCCTCACACCATGAACAGTGCTACCTAGGGACCAAAAACAGAGACTTTGGGGGCTATGAAGTACTGAAAAGGCAAGAGGTACCTCAAATTATAGCAACAACATTTCACTGTAGTTCTACGCCAGCAGCCAGTGGAAGCCTGGAGTGCAGCCAGACTCATAAATTTGAAGAGTGGAAAGAATCGTGAAGGCAACAAATATTTCTCTGTAAAGTAGGCAGGCATAGGTCTGATACAGTAATGGCTTTCAAACTTTAGAAACACTCAGTATTCCCTGAACAGAAGACTGTTGCAAGCTCCTGAAGAGGCATCAACCAGGGGCACCTGGGTGGCTCAGTGGGTTAAGCCTCTGCCTTCAGCTCAGGTTGTGATCTCAGGGTTCTGGGGTCGAGCCCTACATGGGACTCTCTGCTCAGTGGGGAGCCTGCTTTCCTCTCTCTCTCTCTCTCTCTCTCTCTCTGAGTGCCTCTCTGCCTACTTGTGATCTCTGTCAACTGAATAAATAAAATCTTTGAAAAAAAAAAAAAAGGAGGCATCAGTCACCCTTAGATTTTTGCTTTAATGAGATACCCTTGGGGTGAATTAAAAATAAAAAATTACCAACATTCCTTCAGGGCCAGTCTTGCAGGGGGAGGCCAGGAGGTGTAGTAGTAGACGTTTTATGATAAGAATATGTTTAAGCAAATACAAAAGTGAAGGGAATAACACAGCAACCCTAACATAATCTCTACCCAGAATTCTCCTTCATATTTACCATTTCATGGCACACTTCACACATTCTGTCAGTTTCCCACTATTTTGACATGTGTGCTGTTTCTGGTCTTTTGCTGCAATGAATGCCCTTTGGCTTACATCTTTTTACTTTTTTGCAAGGGTATCTTTAACCTAGATTCCTAGAAGTGTGCTTGTAGGGCCAAAGAGTGAATACATATGAAGTTTTTTTTCCATATTGTCAAGTTTCCCTCTATTACATTAGCATCCCCAGCGCTTGAGATTGTCTGCTTCCTCATGGTATTGCCAGCAGTTTGCTGTCAACCTTTTGTATTTATGTCAACCCAGGAGGTGAGAAATGGTATCCTAGTTTAATTTTAATTTGTATTTCTTCTATTTTTTCCGTTGTTCAGAATTATGAAGACTTAGACACTGTTAGAGTGACCATTTATGTTTCCCTCCCTTCCTATCTAAAAATTGTTTTTGCTCAAAACTCAAAAAATAGATAATCACATCAAAAAATGGGCAGAAGACATAAACAGTGGTGCCTGGGTGGCTCAGTGGGTTAAGCCTCTGCCTTCTGCTCAGGTCATGATCCCAGGGTCCTGGGATCGAGCCCTGCATTGGGCTCTCTGCTAGGCAGGGAGCCTGCTTCTCCCTCTCTCTCTGCCTGCTGCTCTGTCTACTTGTGATCTCTGTCTGTCAAATAAAAAAAAAAAAAAAAGACATGAACAGACACTTCTCCAAGGGTGACATACAAATGGCTAGCAGACACATGAAAAAATGTTCATCATCATGAGCTGTCAGGGAGATTCAAATCAAAACCACAATGAGATGCCACCAGTTAGAATGGCCAAAATTAACAAGACAGTAAACAACAAGTGTTGTAGAGGATGTGGAGAAAGGGGAATCTTCTTATACTGTTGGTGGGAGTGCAAGTTGGTGCAGCCACTTTGGAAAAGTGTGGAGATTCCTTAAGAAATTAAAAATAAACTACCCTATGACCCTGCAATTGTACTACTGGGTATTTACCCCAAAGATATAGATGTAGTGAAAAGAAAGGCCATCTGTATCCCAATATTCATAGAAGCAATGGCCACAATCGCCAAACTGTGGAAAGAACCAAGATGCCCTTCAATGGACAAATGGATAAAGAAGATGTGGTCCATATACACTATGGAGTATTATGCCTCCATCAGAAAGGATGAATACCCAACTTTTGTAGCAACATGGACGGGACTGGAAGAGATTATGCTGAGTGAAATAAATCAAGCAGAGAGAGTCAATTCTCATATGGTTTAACTTATTTGTGGAGCATGAGGAATAACATTGAGGACATTAGGAGGAGGAAAGGAAAAATGAATTTGGGGAAATTGGAGGGAATTGGGGGAAGATGAACGATGAGAGACTGTGGACTCTGGAAACAAACTGAGGGTTTTGGAGGGGAGGAAGGTGGGGGGTTAGGTGAGCCCGGTGGTGGGTATTAAGGAGGACATGTATTATATGGAGCACTGGGTGTGGTGCATAAACAATGAATTCTGGAACACCAAAAAAATAAAATAATAAAAATTGTTTTTGAGGGTGGAGGGATGGAGTAACTAGATGATGGGCATTAAGGAGGGCCCATGATGTGGGGCGCCTGGGTGGCTCATTTGGTTAAGCATCTGCCTTCGGCTCAGATTATGATCCCAGGATCCTGGGATTGAGCTCTGTATTGGACTCCCTGCTCAGTGGGGAGTCTTCTTCTTCCTCTGCCTGCCATTCCCCCTATTTGTGCCCTCTCTCTCTATCAAACAAATAAATAAAATCTTAAAATAAAAAATAAATTTATTTTAAAAAGGAGGATGTGATGAAATGAGTCTGGGTGTAATACGCAGCAGATGAATAACTGAACTCTGTATCTGCAACTAATGATACACTTTATGTTAATTATTTAAATTTAAATAAAATAAGATAATAAAAGAAGGAAGATTGTTTTTGCAAAGGCAAGGAGTAGCAACAGGTACTAAGAAATTGATTGTTGTGACTGATTTTAGTGCTGTTTTAAAAAAGATCTGTGGCTGAATCCAGACTCATAGGATTAAATATGTCATGATCAGCTAGTGATGTCTGCTTTGGGTGGTATAAAGATACCTGTGGTATGCATGCCTAATCTTAGCCACTCCTGATAGAACAAACTCCCACTTAATTCAGAATCAAAACAATCAGAAAAGCCTACAAAAATATTTTACCCTCCATTTGAAAGTGAATCTCTTTGGAGAAAGATTATATATTCAGTATAATTTTAGGGTTCATTTTTCAATTGTTCTAATTCATTGAAATTAATCATTTTTATATGTTGAAACTGATACCATGATATCTTTTGTAGAGGACTACACATTTTTATATAAGTGGAATTACTTTATAAGTAAAATTGCTATATAAGTGAAAAATTGAACTTAAATATCCATTTATTTCTATCTAAATAAAATTTACATTAGTTATTTTAATTCAACTACCTAGAGTAGTTATTTTAGTTATTAGTTATTTTAATTCAACTACCTAGAGTTCAAACCCTATTAATAACATGTATCTTAGAATATATAATTTGTAAATATCATTCTCAGATTCTTTTTTTAATTGACATACAATTGACATAAAAGATTACTTTAGTTTCAGATATATGATATAATGATTTGATATTTGTGTATCTTGTGAAATGATCACCACAGTAAGTCTAGTTAATATCCATTACCACATGTAGTTATAGGTTTATTTTTCTTGTGATGAAAAGTTTTTCTTTTTAAGTAGGCTCCACACCCAGCACAGAACCCAACGTGGGGCCTGAAATCACAACCCTGAGATCAAGATTCTGAGATCAAGATCTGAGCCATGATCAAGAATTGGATCCTCAATGAACTGTGAGTCACCCAGGCACCCCAATGATGAGGACTTTTAAGATCTACTCTCTTAACAACTTCCAAATATACAGTGCAGTAGTAACTATAGTCAATATGTTATACATTACATCTTCAGGATCTACTTATTTTATAACTAGAAGTTCATGCCTATTAACCACCTTCACCCATTTTACCTACCCTATCTCCAGGGTTTCCCTTATTTTGAATATGTTAGATCATTTTTCATATGGTTAAAGTCTATTTACACTTTTTTTCTTCCTGTAAACTCACTCTCAATATATTTTGCCTAGTTTTCTATAGGGTTGTTTCTTTCATCAATTCTAAATTTTGAATTTTGAATCATAATTAGGGAGACTTTCTTATCCCTGGTGATATGTTTACTCTTATTTTCCTCTAGAACTTAGATAATTTCAAAATTCTAGATTTATACTTCTCTTATGTTTGTAACATATTCTGGTGTGGAGTGAAGTTATAGATACAATTTTACTTTTCCTAGGTAACTATCCAGTCATACCAACATTTATTTCAGAATTCTGGTTTTTACTGGCTGATTTTTTTAAAAAGATTTTATTTTATTTATTTATTTATTTATTTATTTATTTATTTATTTATTTAAGAGAGTCAGAGACCAAGAGAGTAGCAGAGGGAGAGGGAGAAGCAGACTCCCCTCTGAGCAGGGAGATGAATGTGGGCTCGATCCCAGGACCCTGGGATCATTTTCCTGAGCTAAAGGCAGACACTTAACTGATTGAGCCACCCAAGAACCCTTTACTGGCTGATTTAAGAAGCCATCTTTATGATATGTTTCCATATGTACTTGTTCTTTTTGAGGACTTCATATTCTGTTTCATTGACCTGTTGTTCTTTCATTTGCCAACACCACACTATTTTAATGAATGAAAGTTTATGTTTTAATATCTGGTAGGGATAGTTCCCTCCCCAGTTATTTTCTGCTAAGGTTTGATTAATTGGTTGACTGATTGATTGATTTAATTTATCTAAGATGTATTTAAGCTTTTGTTTTATTTATTTTTATTTTTAATTCTTTTAGAAAGGGGAAAGGGGAAGCACAGAGTGGGAGGGACAGAGAAAATCTTAAGCAACCTCCATACCCAGCATGGAATGCAAAGCAGAACTTGATCTCACAACCTCAAGATCATGACCTGAGCTGAAATCAAGCATTGGACTCTTAGCCAGCTGAGCCACCCAAGTGTCCCTCTTCCAAGTTTGCCTGACTACTTTTGTTTATCTTTCCATATGAACATTGTAATCAGCTTGTACATTTAGGTCTTTTATTGCTGCTTTCACTGGATTGTTATCTGAAGGCAGGGTGCTTGTGACCCCACGGATACCAAGAGTAGTCTTCTGGTCATGAGCTAATTTATAGTGGCACTGGCTTCCTTTGATGCTCATCATTAGCTTACCACAAAACTAAGTAAGAGACTTTCTGTCCTTGATGAGCTTACTATCTAATGAAGAAGAATAAACACAAGTACTACAATATTAAGAAAAGCCTAAGCTACTAGATCGTTGGGACCACTTAATAGAAAGTTGCCAAACATATATGCTGGAGCCTGATAAATTGCCAAAGCTTAATGAAGTGCTCAATTAAATTGAAAGAATGGATGTGATGAAAACTAGATTAAATCCCAAGTTCTAAGAGGGAACAGAAAAAGATAGTCTTTTGGAACTGGAAAACTTTGATAAGATGACCTTTGAATTTGTCTTGCATTTATGATTTGAAGAATTATTGGTTTAGTAGCTGTAAATGGCTGGGTAAGAGGACAGATGCCTAGATGGGGAACGAAGTATGTAAAGGCCAGAAGGCAAGGGGTTTGTGGTGTGTTTGGGAAATGGTAATGAATCCTTGGTGTTGGAACGAATGATGCTGGGGTTTAGATAGAAGAGTGGGGAGCAGGGGTATCATGCTATAGCAACAAGTGACTTTGGAAATGCAGGAGAGACTCAGAAGATGGGTGAATATGAGATGTTGGAATATTCCCACCTATGGTCATTATGAACCTTTGAAATTTGGGGGCAGAGAGGAGACATCAATACATGGTTAATGTCATGGGGAAAGTTAAGGTTTGGTTGTAGTTAATTTCAGATACAGTAAGCAATACTTCAGTTAAATACAGTATTAAAAATATCATCAACTCAGGATCCTCGGAGCCTCATAACCAAAGTTGACAAGGTATACTCAAAGTAGAAAACCTTAGTCTGGGCCTCTTTAAAAGAAAGTTGGTTGAGTGAATCTGTATCTGACTTGGGTTCTTTACAATAATGTAGTGATTCTAGAGAATTGGGCCCTCATATTATCAGAATTTGTGAGCTGATCCAGGTGCAAAGAAAGTAGTTTTGTTACCACATTAAGTCCCAGTTCTCTATAATAGTATGATAAATGGTGGCATTCTTCTTTAGAAACTTCATCTTTTAGGGGTCCCCGAGTGAAGCAGTTGGTTAAGCATCTGGCTCTTGTTTTCAGCTCAGGTGGTGATCTCAGGGTTATGGAACTGAACCCCTGCTTGAGATTCTTTCTCCCTCTCCCTGTGCCCCTCCCCCATAAATAAATAAATAAATCTCAACAAAAAAGAAATGTCATCATTTATTCTTTAAAAGTCTCAAGGTCTTTTTTCCGAAAGAGAATTTTTTTTTTTCTCTCCTCCCGTATAGTTAAAGGAACAAAAGTTCTCTTTAGTCCCTGTTCTCCTAGGAGAAAATATGGTGTTCCAAACTCTAAGTGTTTATTGCATTTAACCTTCAAATTTTATATTTATTGATCATAAAACCATACATTAAAAACTGTAGGTAAATTATTGCCTTACTTGTAACTCTTTCCCATGACAGCTATGACTGAATGAGCACTGTGTATGTTTGCTACTGACTAATGTGCTGTTCCCCCTGGGAGTGGGATGGGGGATGGAGGAGAGACCTATTTATTCACTGTGCCTTCTTGCTCCTGAGCTTCAACGGAAGATAGGATAGGGGCAGAGAAGACCTAAAGAAAATAAAAAAAGATGAAACTCCACAATTAGAAGGGGGGAAAACAGGAAGAAAAGTTTAATTTGATTTAAGCATTAGGAATTCAAATCAAAAGGATCACAAAGCAATATCATTATTTCGAATTCCACTTGGTCATTGCTAGTACACAGAAAAGCAATTGAATTTTGTACTAGCAATGACCAAGTGGAATTTGAAATAATGTTCTAGAATCTTGCTGTAATCATTGATTATTTCCAGAACTGTTTTCATAAATTTGTTTTTGTTTGTAACTTTTATCAGAATTTCCGTGTAAATAATCATGGCATCTACAAAAAAAGAGTTTTCTTCATTCTTTCCTAATCTTTTATTTCCTTTTCTTGTATTGTTGCATTAGTTAGGACTTCTAGTACAATGTTGAGAAACATGATGAAAATTTGGAAAAATTTGGCTTATTCCTGATCTTTGTGAGAAGGTTTCTAGTTTCTTACCATTAAGTATGATGTTGGCTGTAGGCTACTTTTTTTTTTTAATTTTTAATTTTTAAATAAACATATAATATATTTTTATCCCCCGGGGTACAGGTTTGTGAATCGCCAGGTTTACACATTTCACAGCACTCACCATAGCACATACCCTCCCCAATGTCCATAATCCTACCCCCCTTCTCCCAGCCCCCCTCCCCCCAGCAACCCTCAGTTTGTTTTGTGAGATTAAGAGTCACTTATGGTTTGTCTCTCTCCCAATCCCATCTTGTTTCATTTATTCTTCTCCTACCCACTTAACCCCCCATGTTGCATCACCACTTACTCATATCAGGGAGATCATATGATAGTTGTCTTTCTCTGCTTGACTTATTTCGCTGAGCATGATATGCTCTAGTTCCATCCACGTTGTCGCAAATGGCAAGATTTCATTTATTTTGATAGCTGCATAGTATTCCATTGTGTATATATACCACATCTTCTTGATCCATTCATCTGTTGATGGACATCTAGGTCCTTTCCATAGTTTGGCTATTGTGGACATTGCTGCTATAAACATTCGGGTGCACGTGCCCCTTCGGATCACTACGCTGTATCTTTAGGGTAAATACCCAGTAGTGCAATTGCTGGGTCATAGGGCAGTTCTATTTTCAATATTTTGAGGAACCTCCATGCTGTTTTCCAGAGTGGTTGTGCCAGCTTGCATTCCCACCAACAGTGTAGGTTCCCCTTTCTCCGCATCCTTGCCAGCATCTATCATTTCCTGACTTGTTAATTTTAGCCATTCTGACTGGTGTGAGGTGATAACTCATTGTGGTTTTGATTTGTATTTCCCTGATGCCGAGTAATATGGAGCACTTTTTCATGTGTCTGTTGGCCATCTGGATGTCTTCTTTGCAGAAATGTCTGTTCACGTCCTTTGCCCATTTCTTGATTGGATTATTTGTTCTTTGGGTGTTGAGTTAGCTAAGTTCTTTATAGATTTTGGACACTAATCTTTTATCTGATATGTCATTTGCAAATATCTTCTCCCATTCTGTCAGTTGTCTTCTGGTTTTGTTAACTGTTTTCTTTGATGTGCAAAAGCTTTTGATTTTGATAAAATCCCAATAGTTCATTTTTGCCCTTGCTTCCCATGCCTTTGGCGATGTTCCTAGGAAGATGTTGCTGCAGTTGAGGTCAAAGAGGTTGCTGCCTATGTTCTCCTCAAGGATTTTGATGGATTCCTTTATCATATTGAGGTCCTTCATCCATTTTGAGTCTATTTTCATGTGTGGTGTAAGGAAATAGTCCAATTTCATTTTTCTGCATGTGGCTTTCCAATTCTCCCAACTCCATTTATTGAAGAGGCTGTCTTTTTTCCATTGGACATTCTTTCCTGCTTTGTCAAAGATTAGTTGACCATAGAGTTGAGGGTCTATTTCTGGGCTTTCTATTCTGTTCCATTGATCTATGTGTCTGTATTTGTCCCATCCAGGTTGTGTTGATGATGACATCTTTGTAAGAGCTTGAAGGCCAGAATTGTGATGTCACCAACTTTGGCTTTCTTTTTCAATATCCCTTTGGCTATTCGAGGTCTTTTCTGGTTCCATATAAATTTTAGGATTATTTGTTCCATTTCTTTGAAAAAGATGGATGGTACTTTGATAGGAATTGCATTAAATGTATAGATTGCTTTAGGTAGCATAGATATTTTCACAGTGTTTATTCTTCCAATCCAGGAGCATGGAACATTTTTCCATTTCTTTGTGTCTTCCTCAATTTCTTTCATGAGTACTTTATAATTTTCTGGGTATAGATTCTGTGCCTCTTTGGTTAGGTTTATTCCTAGGTATCTTAAGGTTTTGGGTGCAATTGTAAATGGGATTGACTCCTTAATTTCTCTTTCTTCTGTTTGTGGTTGGTATAGAGAAATGTAACTGATTTCTGTGCATTGATTTTTATATCCTGACACTTTACTAAATTCCTGTATAAGTTCTAGCAGTTTTGGAGTGGAGTCTTTTGGGTTTTCCACATATAGTATCATATCATCTGCTAAGAAAGATAGTTTGACTTCTTCTTTGCCGATTTGGATGCCTTTCATTTCCTTTTGTTGTCTGATTGCTGAGGCTAGGACTTCTAGTACTATGTTGAATAGCAGTGGTGATAATGGACATCCCTGCTGTGTTCCTGACCTTAGCAGAAAAGCTTTCAGTTTTACTGCATTGAGAATGATATTTGCGGTGGGTTTTTCATAGATGGCTTTGATAATATTGAGGTATGTGCCTTCTATCCCTACACTTTGAAGAGTTTTGATCAGGAAGGGATGCTGTACTTTGTCAAATGCTTTTTCAGCATCTATTGGGAGTATCATATGGTTCTTGTTCTTTCTTTTATTGATGTGTTGTATCACATTGATTGATTTGCAGATGTTGAACCAACCTTGCAGCCCTGGAATAAATCCCACTTGGTCGTGGTGAATAATCCTTTTAATGTACTGTTGAATCCTATAGGCTAGTATTTTGGTGAGAATTTTCACATCTGTGTTCATCAAGGATATTGGTCTATAGCTCTGTTTTTTGATGGGACCCTTGTCTGGTTTTGGGATCAAGGTGATTCTGGCCTCATAAAATGAGTTTGGAGGTTTACCTTCCATTTCTATTTTTTGGAACAGTTTCAGGAGAACGGGAATTAGTTCTTCTTTAAATGTTTGGTAGAATTCCCCTGGGAAGCCATCTGGCCCTGGGCTTTTGTTTGTTTGGAGATTTTTGATGACTGTTTCAATCTCCTCACTGGTTATGGGTCTCTTCAGACTTTCTATTTCTTCCTGGTTCAGTTGTGGTAGTTTATATGTTTCTAGGAATGCATCCATTTCTTCCAGATTGTCAAATTTGTTGGCGTAGAGTTGCTCATAGTATGTTCTTATAATTGTTTGTATTTCGTTGGTGTTAGTTGTGATCTCTCCTCTTTCATTCATGATTTTATTTATTTGGGTCATTTCTCTTTTCTTTTTGATAAGTCTGGAGAGGGGGTTATCAATCTTATTAATTCTTTCAAAGAACCAGCTCCTACTTTTGTTGATTTGTTCTATTGGTTTTTTTGGTTTCTATTTCATTGATTTCTGCTCTGATCTTTATGATTTCTCTTCTCCTGCTGGGTTTAGGGTTTCTTTATTGTTCTTTCTCCAGCTCCTTTAGGTGTAGGGTTAGGTTGTGTACCTGAGACCTTTCTTGTTTCTTGAGAAAGGCTTGTACCACTATATATTTTCCTCTCAGGACTGCCTTTGTTGTGTCCCACAGATTTTGAACCATTGTGTTTTCATTATCATTTGTTTCCATGAATTTTTTCAATTCTTCTTTAATTTCCCCGTTGACCCATTCATTCTTTAGAAGGATGCTCTTTAGTCTCCACGTACTTGTGTTCTTTCTAAATTTCTTCTTGTGGTTGAGTTCTAGCTTCAGAGCATTGTGGTCTGAAAAAATGCAGGGAATGTTCTCAATCTTTTGATACTGGTTGAGAGCTCATTTAGGACCGAGGATGTGATCTATTCTGGAGAATGTTCCATGTGCACTAGAGAAGAATGTGTATTCTGTTGCTTTGGGATGAAATGTTCTGAATATATCTGTGATGTCCATCTGGTCCAGTGTGTCATTTAAGGCCTTTATTTCCTTGTTGATCTTTTGCTTGGATGACCTGTACATTTCAGTGAGGAGAGTGCTAATGTCCCCTACTATTATTGTATTCTTGTTATGTGTTTCTTTGATTTTGTTATTAATTAGTTTATATAGTTGGCTGCTCCCATGTTGGGGTCATAGATATTTAAAATTGTTAGATCTTCTTGTTGGACAAACCCTTTGAGTATGATATAGTGTCCTTCCTCATCACTTATTATAGTCTTTGGCTTAAAATATAATTGATCTGATATAAGGATTGCCACCCCAGCTTACTTGTGTTGTCCATTAGCATGATAAATTCTTTTCCACCCCCTCACTTTAAATCTGGAGGTGTCTTCCACCTTAAAATGAGTTTATTGTAGGCAACATATTGATGGGTTTTGTTTTCTTATCCATTTTGATACCCTGTGTCTTTTGATTGGGGCATTTAGCCCATTAGCATGCAGGGTAACTATTAATAGATATGAATTTAGTGCCATTGTATTGTCTGTAAGGTGACTGTTACTGTATATTGTCTCTGTTCCTTTCTGATCTACCACTTGTAGACTCTGTCTTTGCTTAGAGGACCCCTTTCAATATTTCCTGTAGAGCTGGTTTGGTGCTTACAAATTCTTTCAGTTTTTGTTTGTCCTGGAAGCTTTTAATCTCTCCTTCTATTTTCAATGACAGCCCAGCTGGATATAGTATTCTTGGCTGCATGCTTTTCTCGTTTAGTGCTCTGAAAAAATCATGCCAGCTCTTTCTGGCCTGCCAGGTCTCTGTGGATAAGTCTGCTGCCAATCTAACATTTTTACCATTGTATGTTACAGACTTCTTTTCCTGGGCTGCTTTCAGGATTTTCTCTTTGTCACTAAGACTTGTAAATTTTACTATTAGGTGATGGGGTGTGGACCTATTCTTATTGATTCTGAGGGGCATTCTCTGCACCTCCTGAATTTTGATGCTTGTTCCCTTTGCCATATTGGGGAAATACTCTCCAATAATTCTCTCCAGTATACCTTCTGCTCCCCTCTCTCTTTCTTTTTCTTCTGGAATCCCAATTATTCTAATGTTGTTTCGTCTTATGGTGTCACTTATCTCTCGAATTCTCCCCTCGTGGTCCATTAGCTGTTTGGCCCTCTTTTGCTCAGGTTCTTTATTCTCTGTCATTTTGTTTTCTATATCGCTAATTCTTCTTCTGTCTCATTTATCCTAGCAGTGAGAGCCTCCATTTTTGATTGCACCTCATTAATAGCTTTTTTGATTTCAACTTAGTAAGATTTTAGTTCTTTTATTTCTCCAGAAATGGCTTTTATATATCCCGTGAGGATTTCTCTAATATCTTCCATACCTTTTTCAAGCCCAGCTAAAACCTTGAGAATTGTCATTCTGAACTCTAGATCTGATATATTACCAATGTCTGTATTGATTAGGTCCCTAGCCTTTGGTACTGCCTCTTGTTCTTTTTTTTTGTGGTGAGTTTTTCTTCCTTGTCATTTTGTCCAGATAAGAGTATATGAAGGAGCAAGTAAAATATTAAAAGGGTGGCAACAACCCCAGGAAAATATGCTTTAGCCAAATCAGAAGAGATCCCAAATCATGAGAGGGGAGAAAGGGGATAAAAAGAGGTTCAGAAAGAAAAATAAAAGAAAAAAAAAAGAAAAGAAACAATTAAAAAAAAATAAAGAAAAAGTATAAAAAATAAAAAAATATATTAGATAAACTAATTAAAAATCATTAAAAAAGAAAAGGGTAAAAGTTAAAAAATTTTAGCAAAAGAAGAGAAAAAAAAATTAAAAAGAAATAAATTAAATTAATTGCAAGACTAAAGAATCATGGGGAGAAAGCCATGAGTTACGTGCTTTGCTTTCTCCTCCTCTGGAATTCTGCTTCTCTCCTTGGTATTGAAACTGCACTCCTTGGTAGGTGAACTTGGTCTTGGCTGGATTTCTTGTTGATCTTCTGGGGGAGGGACCTGGTGTAGTGATTCTCAAGTGTGTTTGCCCCAGGCAGAATTGCACTGCCCTCACCAGGGCCCCGACTGAGTAATCTGCTCTGGTTTGCTTTCAGGAGCTTTTGTTCCCTGAGCGCTTTCCGTAGAGTTCCGGAGGACGGGAATACAAATGGCGGCCTCCTGGTCTCCAGCCCGGAGGAGCCGAGAGAGCCCGGGGCCCCACTCCTCAGTGCGCCCTCAGAGAACAGCGCCCAGTTACTCCCGTCTTCCTGACCTCCGGCCAAGCTCCGAGCTCACCGAGCCTGTGACCGGTTCAAGGTACCCCCGAGCTGTGAGCTCACTGTTGGCTCTGTCTCTGTAGCCGGCTTCCCCGTTCTAATACTGTAAGCTCTGCGACAGTCAGACACCCC